>NW_024871191.1:725000-1057500 GCF_019054845.1 Dipodomys spectabilis
TTTTGCATGCTGGTGTCAAGTTTGAAGTGAAGGGTTGCCTTTGGTCTGTGGCCTGACAAGTTGGGTTTCCCCTGGATGTAAGAAGTTCGCTGAAACCAGGTGCTGCCAGTGGCTCACAACTGTCATCCCAGGTACTCAGGAGACTGAGATCTGAGGATTGCGTTTCAAAGCCAGCTTGGGCAGGAAAATCTGTGAGACTTTATCTCCAGTGAACCACCAGAAAACTGGAAGTGGCGCTGTGGCTTCAGTGGTAGAGCATGCACCTTCAACTGAAGGGCTGAGGAACTGTGCAAAAGTCCAAAGTTCAAACCCCATGACCAACAACCAAAAATAAGGTAGATGCGTTTACTACATATTGGTGTGTAGAGCAGGAAATGGCATGCTGTGTCATGAGCCATTCCAGACATGTGAGAGGCTCTCAGTTTTGTCTACAGTTGGTCTGAGGATGGCAGTGCCATCTTCTCAAGGGTTGGGATGTTCAGGTGCTCAGGAACTGCTGAGGCCTTGGGCTACTCATGTGGTGTGTGTGTGTGTGTGTGTGTGTGTGTGTGTGTGTGTGTGTGTGTGTGTGTGTGTGTATTTTTCCTTCATCTTTCTCTGTCCCCTTCCTGGGTTCCTGTCTGCCTCTCTCTGACCTCAGATGGTGCCCCTACTCTGCAGCAACCTTGCCTTTAGCCCCCTATCAGGGTCTACAATATGTCTTAAATTGCCAGAGACTTGCATATTCCAGCTTTTCTTTGGGACCCAAGTCCAGTTGTCCATATCTTTGGCAACCTCCAGGGGATTCTGGGTTAGCAGGGCTGGCTGGCACAGGTTCTCCCCTGCCACAGGGTAGGGGGGGGTGGGGGCTCAGTCATGCAATGTCCTGTCCTTTTCCTCTGCTGGGCCTCTGGCTTCATGTCCCTCCCTGGAGGCAAGCAGTGGAGTGGGGGAAAGGTGGTTGCCAGTGGCTCTGGCCAACTCGAACCTGATAGCTGACTGAAAGCTAGCCAAGCAAGGAGGATCCAGGGCTACATGCGAGGTGAGGCCAAGGTGGCTTGGAAGTCTAGGAAATGTCAACGTACTTTACCACAGGAAAGTCTGTCTTTTGGCCCCAGCTGGGCCTCTGTAGGTCCTTTAGACAATTCCAGATGCCAGATGCCCAGAATACAGAGGCACAGACTTTAGATTCCTGGGCCAGGGAACTGGGGGATGAGAGACTGGTATGGCCAATACCTCAATGTTCTGGGGCATTGGCCTTGATGTTGCGATGCCCCTCTTGTGTATGTTCACTTCTTAGTCCAGTGCTGGCCACACACTGGCCACTTGTGGAAGTGCTGTGGAAGTGGCAGGAGCGGAAGTGAGATATAGGATGACCAAAATCTGGATTTATGGTCTGTGGGGATGGGGATGGAAAGGGTGTCCATTAAGAAAAAACATCTCAGAGCTGGAACTCAGGGCCTAGCCACTGTCACTCAGCTAACACTCTACCACTTGAGCCACACCTCACCTTTCATCTTTTTTAGTAGTTTAGTGGAGAGAAGAGTCTCATGGACTTTCCTGCCAGGGCTGGCTTCAAGCTGCCATCGTAAGAGCTCATTCTCTTGAGTAGCTGGGATTGATGGTATAAGCCATTGGCAACTGCTAAGGATGTTACCATGTGTACGTGCATGTATGTGCACGTGTGTGTGTGTGTGTGTGTGTGTGTGTGTGTGTGTTTACGAATCTTGAACTCAGAGCCTAGGTGGTATCCTTTAGCTTTTTCGCACAAGGTTGGTGCTGTACCACTTGAAATATGGTAACTCTGCTTCCCAGCTTTTTGGTGATTCATTGGAGAGAAGAGTGCCCAGGCTAGCTTTGAATCTTGATTGATCCTCAGGTGTCACTCTTGAGTAGCTAGGATTATAGGCATAAGCCACTGGCATCCAGGTACAAGGATGTCTTCTCATACTCTCTTCTGTTCTAACACATTGTCTACTTGCCCTGGCCTAGATCCTCCGACCTTCACATCAGCTCCCAGAATCCGCTGACTGTGTGGAGAACATAAAGCTCAAACTTGATCCTATTTCTTTGTCCTCAGGGGAGGGAATGTTTCCTCTGAAGCCTGGGGTAGAAGGGGTAGCTGCAGATGGGTTCTGGGCTGGGAGAGAGGTACTCTGTTTTAGCCAAGAAAGGAGGTGTGGCCAGATGCCAATAGCTGAAGCTGTCCTATTCCTAGCTCCTGGGGAGGCTGAGATGTGAGGATTACCATGCAGAGCCAGTCTAGCTAAAAGAGTCTGTGAGACTCTCTTCTGCAAATAACCAACCAAAAGCTGTAAGAAAAGCTCTGGCTCAAGTGGTAGAGTGGTAGCCTTGAATGAAAAAACTGAGGGACAGAGCCCAGGCCCTGAGTTTAAGCCCTAGCAAGAAGATGCATGGGTGCCCATGCATGCACACACATGCTCACACACAAACACACACACACACACACACACACACACATATCCCCCCCCACACACACACAAAGAGGAAGGTGGTAATGATGAGCTGAGCTAGAACTGGGGTTGTCCTGAGGCATAGTCACAGTAAACTCTCAAGGCAGATCAAGTGGTTTCTCCCTAAGTACTTCTTGGGCTGAGTGGGTCTGGGCCATGGCAGTAAGTTCCATGGAATCTGCCCCTCCATCCGTGCATGGTGCCATAGGACCGAGGGAAGGACACTATGGGTGCTCCTTTGTAGTCAGTCCACAATTGCAAACTTTTATCTATCCCCAAGCACTGGAGAGGAAAGCAGGGTTCCAAGCCCTGGGACTCCTGGCATAGCGACTGCTACAAGCATCAGCCAGCCGGCTGTGGATTCCTGAGCCTACAAGTCTGTCATGAGCCCAACTCAACACCTGCCCAAAGTGTGCCTATAGATTCGCACTCTTGTGATACCCACGTGAGTGGGCATTACCTGCTATGCCATCTTGTAGCTCCTGCCCCTCCTGGCCCAGAACTATGATCTGAGATGTCAGTTTACTGCTCAGATGCACACTGCACCCATGACTGATGCCATTCTGATGACCAAGTTGATGACCTCCATGCCCCAAGGCTGGACCCTTCTCTGATACCCTGGCCTATTCCATACAAAAAGGCCACCAAAGAAGCTGCTCTGAAGACACCTAGACATTGGGTGACCCGACCCTCAGGGGCCCATTGGAAAGTAGTCTGCCTAGAACCACAGAATGAGGTCCAAGCAGGTGTTGGTCACGGGGCTCAAACTCTGGGCCTGGAGACTGTCCCTCAACTCTTCAGCTTACCACTTGAGCCACAGAGCTTCTTCTGGTTTTCTGGTGGTACCTTGGAGATCAGAGTCTCCTGGATTTTCTTGCCTGGGCTGGCTTTGAACCACGATTCTCAGATCTCAGCCTCCTGAGGACCTAGGAGGACATGTGTGAGCCACATGTGCTTAGCTGATCTGGCCTTTCACCACAGTGGGCTAGGAGCTTCTGAAAGCTTTTCTTTATTTTTTTTCTCTGCCAGTACTGGGGCTTGAACTCAGAGTCTGGGCCCTGGTCTCTTAATTTTTTCTCAAGTCTGGCACTTTACCACTTGAGCCACATTTCCATTTCTGGCTTTTGGTAGTTCATTGGCAAGAAAAGAGTCCCACTACCTTTCTTCCCCTGAGCTGGCTTTGACCCACGATATCTAATCTCAGTCTCCTGAGTAGCTAGGATTTACAGGGGTTAAGCCACTGGTGACATTGGGCTAGAAACTTTTCTTAAAGAAGAGTTCTTCCCTGCATTTGCCCTGACTCCTCCATGCAAAGGAGGCCTCTACGGGTCAGGATCTGTTAAAAATAAGCTTCCAGCCACTGGAAATGGCTGGGGTCCGTGGTGAAAAGCCAGGCTAATATTTCCCCTGGACCCCATTCTGGGACCCCACCCTCTGCCCTACCTGTGACTCAAGTACAAACTAGACCCAGTTTTGAATTTCCTGCCAGACTTGTCTGAAGCCACAGAACCTTCATTCCACCCACACCACCTGCTCTAAACCACACCTCAGGAACTTTACCCATGCTGTACCTTCTGTCTGAGGATCTCTGTCCTGTTCCACATCTTAGAACTCCTGTGGAATTTTGGCACTGGTTATATCACCTCCTGGAGCAAGTCTTTCCTTCCCTTTTCCCTCTTTTTTTAATATTGAATTGCTACTAATGGAACTTGTGAAGACTGACTGGCAAATGGTCTATCTTGGTGTGTGTTTGTGTCAGTCTGGGGGTTTGAATTCATGGCCTTGACAGTATCCCTGAGATTTGTGCTCAAGGATAGCACTCTAGTACTTGAACCACAGTTATACTTCTGCCTTTTTGGGTGTTTAATTGGAGAAAAGTGTCTCATATAGTCTTTCCTACTTGTAATTTTGACCCTCAGATCTCAGCCTCCTGAGTAGCTAAGATTACACGGCACCTGACCTCTACCTCTTACTTCTAACCTCGGCCCTCCTCTGAGTCCTAGAAGAATATGTCTCACCAGGGTCCGTTTTTTGCCAGTCTTGGGGCTTAAACTCAAGGTCTGGGCATGTTCCTGAGCTTCTTTTGCTCAAGGCTAGTACTCTATCACTTAAGTCACAGTGCCAATTTTGGCTTTTTCTTTTTCTGTGGTACTGAGGAATTGAACCTAATCATGGAAGGGTGCTAGTTAAAGTTACATAAAACATGAATTATAATGTGAATGAAATTCATGGTTCCATTACTTGCTCTAAGAAAACAATTATGCCTTTTGTTTTCAATTATATTTCTTTGAGAATGTGTAACATTCATAGATTTCACTGTTAAAATTGATAACAATTATATTATATCAAGTTGATTCAAACTTGTATTTGAAAATTGCACACTTAACACAAATATACTTCCACTTTCTTTAACACATAATAAAAATAACAGTATAGCAAACATTGGTGTTAGCCGTTCATTTGTAGAATCTTAGAAACTCAGGAGGCTAAGACCTGAATATTTTAGTTAAATGTCAGTGCAAACAGACAAAAATGTGAAAAATTATCTCTAATTATCCAGCAAGGTGAGGATGTGGCTCAAGGAATAGAGTGTCATCAGCCATCAGCAAAAAATATAAGGGAGACCATTAAACATTGAGTTCAAGCCCTAAATATGGCACATACACATAAGACAACAACAAAAAAGTAGGATGAGCATCAGTAATGAAGACAAAATAGGAAAGATCATGAGAAACGTGTAAACATCTTGCAGACAGAAATCATTTGACAGAATTTTGATTCATGAGAGGGAAAAGTCACAGACTCATTTGTACAATCTTATTGTAGTCATTTGTGTTGAAACTTGGCTATGGGTAACTTGTGAAAGAGTAGACTAGACTACCTGACAGTGCAGACATTGCCTGTGACTATGCACCATCCCACTCTGCAAAAATCTAAAATAGTGCTTGTTAATTTTTTTAAAAAAAAAACCACGTTAGAGACTGGTCCACACAGACTGGGGTCCTTATTTTGAGGCTTCAGAACAGTGCTTTTGTTGATAAACAGTCATATTTTATGCCTCTTCCTTTGTGCAGCTATACCTTACTTAGCTGGCACCAACCCAAGGCTTTGAACTAGACCCCTGCCTAAATCCCTCCCTTTTTTCAGCTACAACTCATTTCACATGCTATCTATGTTTTAACATTGTCTTCCTATTCTCCACAAGAAAACTCTTATACTCATGTAAACCCACTACAAATAATCTAGGTAGATAAGGGAGTAAGGGTTTAGCATTGGCTGAGGCTCTCATCTGTAGGTTTGCTCCCTAATAAATCTGTGCTACACTATCTCTTTTTTCTTCATGGCTTTTGAGTCTGACAAATAATTGATTTGGTTTGATGTAATCCCATTTTTCCAAACTTACTTTGGAAGTTTTGACCTGTGCCAAGGAGACCTTGTGTTTCCCCTAACTCTTCCTGTAACATTCTCAAGTTATCCCGACTTACATTGAGGTCTTCAATCCACTTGGGATCAATTCTGGTGCAGGGGTATATATAAGGATATAACTAAAGTTTTCTGTGTACAGACAATTCTTTCAGCACAATTTTTGGAAGAGGCTGTCTTTCTTCCCTCCTGGGTTTCTGACTTACTTATCAAAAATTATGTGCCTATAGGAGTAGCTTTATTTATGGGCCTTCAATTCTGTTGTATTGATGAAATTCTGGGCTTCCTTTGGAAAGAATGGCATTACCCATTCCTGAGGAAATGGAAAGACTGGAAAAAAAATGATATTAAGTGAAATAAGCCAGATCCAATTAAATATATGCTGCAAGGTTTTCCTCATTTGAAATAACTGCACTATGTCCATAAATCTACAAGTTAATCCAATAGATAGTAAAAGACAAATAATTCCTCTTGGACATGATTAACTAACAGCACTCTAAACATTCACATGGCAAGAAGAAGGGAAGCTATTCTTAGGAGAGGATAACAATGGCTCAAAATGTATGTGCATATGACCAGATAAATGTTGCTGTTGCCATGAACTCTAAGAATCAATCATACATGTGAAGTGCATATATCTGTATATAATTTTAAAAGATGTCATAGAAACAACCGACTTCTCTGTAAACTCAACAGCAAGATTCTAAGTTTAGAAGATAAAATTGAGGAAAGTTTTCAACACAAACTAAAATGCACAGTGGAAAAGGAGAGAAAAGATAAGATGAAAAGTAGAATAGCTAACTATTTAAGAATTCATAAACAATTTCCAAACTATACAAGAGAGCTGGGGTACAGTTCAGTTGTAGAAGCAGACTAATATATACAAAGCCATGGGTTCAATCTCCAAGAAGGCCTAATATAAGTTAATAAATAGTAGTAATACAATAGTTACTTGAAATATATGCTTTCATATTAGAGAGGCCTGAGTCCTCAAAAAGTAAACAAAATAATTTCAATTCTTGTACCCATTGACATGAAACTACAAGAATGAAAAGGAAATAGTTTCCTTTTCTATCCTTTCTTTTCCTTTTCTGTTTTCTTCTTTTCTTTTTTCCTTTGGCACTACTGGTGCTTGAATTTGCTCAGCCTCTAACCACTTTAGATTATTTTTCTGGCTCAGCCTTTCTTGAGCAATGATCTTTTACCTATGACTTCTACAAACGTGAGATAACAGGGAAATTACACTATATCTAGCTTACTTTGGTTTTGTAATTTCTCACTATATTTTTGTCAAAACTGGCCCTGATATCAGTCTTCTAAATCTCTGCCTTCTAATTAGCAGGGTATATTTCATCTGAAGCTTGGACCCAGACTATTTTTCAATGTAAACATTCAATATTGACTTCTGTTTTCTAGATATCAATAAATTCTATTGAGATTAGTATGGATCTTTATGAAGTTATAAGAAGAACACAGAGATATCCTTGGAATAATTTTCCCGAATTCCTTAAATATTTATAGTATGACATCACAAGTAGGACATTAATATTTCACAAGTACTTTATGCAGACTTCAGTAGTTTTATTTTGCACACATATTAAGTCTAATATAATTTTATCAACTCTATATGAATATACCATATTTACAGATACGTTTCTTTACCACAAATGAGTCTGTCTCATACTTCCCTTTCATAATTAAACCCACTACTTCTCTTTGTCCCATCCCAAACCTATTTCATCCTGGCAAACATGGCAATTTTTTTCTCTGAATTATAGATCATGCAATAAATAAGCTTTTAAGATTGCCTTCAAATATATGATAGATTATTCCCAGTTATTGTATGCTTTAATATTGTATTGTATTCACTCGAGTTGCTTTTGGTTCTGTCACTAGAGAATGTAGTACAATTTGTTTCCCATTCACCTGAAGAAAGACTGAATTGATTTCCATTTCTTTGACTAGAGGCAGTAATGCTGCTATAAACCTCTGTGTTTTGGCCTTTGGGTAAATGTTACATTTTATTTCTATGAGACAAAGCCTAAAGAGCTCAATTCCTGTGCTATACTGTGCGTGCTTGCATATTTCATATTCTAGGAACCTGTCACAATGTTTTTAGAAGTGGCTTTCCTATTTGACATTCCTTCCTGCATCCAGTTTCTCTGTTTCCTGATAGCATTTAGTATGGTCATTATTGTATTATGAGGAGTAATTCTCATACATGTTTTATGATGTCATTTTAATTTTAATCTGAGGATGTGCAGAACAACAATTAAGTCACATAAAGAAGAATGAAAGAGAAGAAAAGGTGAAAAGGATAAGAAAGAAAGAAAGAAAAAAAGATCAGATACACTTTAAATCATATCAAGGTAATATCGATTACCATACATGTAACAGTATGTAAACAGTAGTTTTATTGCATATTGGGGAAACAAATTTTTTCCTGAATATTTTAAATTTCTGGTTGGTTAAACACTTAGATGTGGGAATTCTGGTTACTGAAGGTTAACTCTATAAAGTACTTCATTGGTTTCAGGTATCTACTTGGAATGTATATCCAGAGGCTAAGCAGGAATTACTGTAAAGATCAACAAGAAACTTGAACCTCTTGTTTTGCCATAATTATTCACTAAATACAACATAGATAAATTGGATTCTGTACCTCCTCCTCTTCCTCCTCCTCCTCCTTGCTCTTTTACTTCTTCTTGCTCTTTTTCTTCTTGCTCTTTTTCTTCTTACTCTTCTTCTTCTTGCTCTTCTTCTTCTTGCTCTTCTTCTTCTTGCTCTTCTTCTTCTTGCTCTTCTTCTTCTTGCTCTTCTTCTTCTTGCTCTTCTTCTTCTTCTTCTTCTTCTTCTTCTTCTTCTTCTTCTTCTTCTTCTTCTTCTTCTTCTTCTTCTTCTTCTTCTTCTTCTTCTTCTTCTTCTTCTTCCTCCTCCTCCTCCTCCTCCTCCTCCTCCTCCTCCTCCTCCTCCTCCTCCTCCTCCTCCTCCTCCTCCTCCTCCTCCTCCTCCTCCTCCTCCTCCTCCTCCTCCTCCTCCTCTTCTTCTTCTGTTTCTTCTTTTTCCTCTTCTACTTTTCTCAGTGCTGAAGATCCAACCCAGGTCCTCTCACATGCTAGGCTTGGTCTTTACCAGAGCTCTACATCCCAACCCTCTAGAGCTTCTAAAAAGCTAGTTTGATAGTTTCTCAATGTTTAATAATCAACATAAATTTTTCTTTTCCTTTCTAGTCTCCAACACAGGGAAAAGTGGCGGGGGAAAAATGGGACAGTCATCTAGGGAAAACTTTGCTGATTATCATATTTTAGTATTTTTGTTCAGTTGACAATTAAAAATATGTTAACATATAATTTAAATCCTATTTTTAAAATTTCTTCATAGGAGCAAAGACCAACTAAAAATTTTTGTCAATTTTATGTATAAAGTTCACAATGCTGTGAAAGATTCTATAAGAATCTTTTAAAACATCCTTCTGACATGACTTTTACCATCTCCTTCGAGGCAAAGCTGAAGTCTATAGATTAAATATTCGAATCATTGTATGCATTAGAAACAATGAAAAATATGTCAAACAATAAAAAGGACAATTACCCATCAAACAGATGCTTATCATCTTGACAGGTGGAAAACAACTGTCTGAGAATGTGCAGAATTACTGAAAGGACAATACTTGAATTCAAAACAAAAAGAAATCATTTAAAATATTGAAAGACAAACATGCACCAATAGGTCATACCTGTAATCAGAGATGGTCAGGAGGCTCATTAATGGCTAAAGAAAAGCAAGAATAACCTGGAAAACATCAAGTGATAACCTTTCATAATTCAAAGGACACTATCACAGAAGCGAAAACATATCTAACAGATAGAGGACACATATTTGTTAATACTACAATGTTAATACTACAATTATCCTGAATCTTAAGTATTTATATATCTTCTAATTCTATATACATTTTTTGTGAATAGGATATTTCTTTAAAGAACATATGTAAATTAATAGTCAAAAGGAGGAGCATATGAAATAAGCTCCTCTTTAGTATCTAACAAAAATTAAAAGAAAATTCACTAATGTGACCATTATATAAAAAGACGACACAAAAAATAGTAATGTATTTGTGGAGAAATTGATATACTCCACATAGCGTATCAAGTTGTATAATACTGCAATCATTTTAGCAAGCAAGTTTTCAAGTCTTCGAAAGGTCAAAGAGAATTGTATATGATCCAGCCATTACATTTCTATGTATGTATTAAAGAGAAGTAAAAAACTTTTTTGGACAGGTAATGTACTTCATTGACAGTGCACTGGAACAGTACATGTGCGACCCTGGAAATAATCCCCAAAAACAAATTTTGAAAAGACACACTATAGACGATATATGCTGGACAATGTCATGTACAAGATAATGATTACATTTCGGGTGAAGTATTGTAGTTTCCTCTTTTGTTTCCCTTTCCAATCCCTTCCCCTCTCCCTATCTCTACCCCCTACCCTCCCACCCCACCACCACCAGCAAAACCACCACCACCACCACCCCGCCAAAGTAGTAAAGTTTGTTTTTTGACATAACGACTTGTATGTCTCATTGTTTTTTTTTTGTTTTTGTTTTTAAATTTAATTTAATTTTATTTGTGAACATACTGTACAGAGGAGTTACAGTTACATGGGCAGGATAATACGTACATTTCTTACCAAGCATTGCAGCCTCCTCCTTTGTTTATCCTTCACATCCCTTCCCAGCCTCCCCCCTCCCCCCCTAATACCAATCCTTCTCCTTCCCCC
Source organism: Dipodomys spectabilis (assembly GCF_019054845.1). Classification (NCBI taxonomy): domain Eukaryota; kingdom Metazoa; phylum Chordata; class Mammalia; order Rodentia; family Heteromyidae; genus Dipodomys; species Dipodomys spectabilis. Next base: position 735,662 of record NW_024871191.1, read on the forward strand.
CCCCCCCCGCACCAACGTTGTAAAGCTCGTTTTGGACATGACAACTTGTACTTCTCATTGTTGCAACAGGTCCACCTGTGTCCTTAAACAACTGGTTTTTCCCCATCTCCTCCACAAGTTATACTGACATCAAATATAGTGAAAGCAGGGGTTATACTGTGGAGGAGGGACATACAAAGCAACAAAGAGATAATCTTATAAATGTGTTAGAAACACATGCATGAAAGAAAAAAAACATTAAAATACACATCTAAGGGTTCATTTTCTTGACATCACATTATCTGACCTTTTCCGCTTGACTCATACATATACTAGATATTACAAATAAGGGAAACCATAGGACCTACGTTTCTTTGGGCCTGGCTTACTTCACTTAATATAATTTTTCCAAGTCTTTCCATTTCCTAACAAATGGGGCAATGTCATTCTTTCTGATGGAGGCATAGAATTCCATTGTGTACATATACCACATTTTGTTGATCCATTCATCTACTGAGGGGAATCTGGGTTGGCTCCATATCTTAGCTATGGTAAATAATGCTGCAGTAAACATAGTTGAGCTGGTAGTTTTAGTGTGGTCTTGTTGGTAAACATTTGGGTAAATGCCCAAAAGTGGGATTGCTGGGTCATAGGGGAGCTCTATGTAAAGTCTTTTGAGAAACTTCCGTACTGCTTTCCAAAGTGGTTGAACAAGTTTACACTCACACCAACAATGAAGTAAGGTTCCCTTCTGTCCACATCCCCTCCAGCATCTGTTGTTATTAGAGTTCTTGATTTTTGCCATTCTAACTGGGGTGAGGTGGTATCACAATGTTGTTTTGATTTGCATTTCCTTTATGGCTGGGGAGGTTGAGCATTTCTTCATGTGTCTCTAGGCTATCCTTTCTTCTTCAGAGAAGTTTCTCTTTAAGTCTTTAGCCCACTTATTTATTGGGCAGTTGTTTCTTTGAGGATTTGTTGTTGGGGGATTTAATTTTGTGAGTTCCAAGTATATTTTAGATATGAGACCCTTCTCTGTTGTATGGCTAGTGAAGATCTTCTCCCAATCCATGGGCTTCCTATTGATCTTGCTAGCTATGTCCTTTGCCATGCAGAAGATCTGCAACTTCATGCAATCCCATTTGTCAAACCTTTCTTTGATTTGTTGTGTTACCGGGTCTCTACTAAGAAAATTTCCTCCTGAGCAAAGGAGACCTAGGGTTTCTCCTATTCCATCCTTGTGCCAGTACCAAGCTGTTTTGATTACTATGGCTTTATACTAGAGTTTGAAATTTGGTATTGATATTCCTCCAGCAGTGTTCTTTCCGTTGAGGAACATTTTTGCTATTCGGAGTCTTTTATTGTTCCATATGAATTTTTGGATTGCCTCTTCTATTTCCTTGAAGAATGAAGTTGGAATTTTGGTAGGTATTGCATTGAATTTGTAGATAGCCTTGGGAAGTATTTCCATTTTCACCATGTTACCTTTCCAATCCAGGAGCATGGGAGGTTTTGCATTTTCTAAGTTCTGTTTTGATTTCCTTTTTCAATTTTTAAAATTTTTCATCATAGAGGTCCGTCACTTCTTTGGTTAAGTTAATTCCGAGGTATTTTATTTTTTGTGTAGCTATTACAAATGGAGTTGCTTTCCTAATTTTAGCCACACTTTTCTCATTGTTGGCATACAGCAAAACCATTGATTTTGTGGGGTTAATTTTATACCCTGCTACTTTGCCAAAGTTTTGAATCAGCTTGAGGAATTTGGGAGTGGAATTTATGGGATTCTTTAAATACAAGATCATGTCATCTGCACAAAGGGAGTGTTTTATTTCTTCTTTTCCAATTTGGATACCCTTTATGTTTGCATCTTCTCTTATTGCTGTAGCTAGGCATTCTAATACTAGATTGAAGAGAAGTGGAAAGAGTGGACATCCTTGTCTGGTTCCTGAGTTAAGAGGAAATGGCTTTAGTTTTTCACCATTAATTATAATGCTGGCTGTAGGTTTGTCATATAGAGCCTTTATTGTTTTGAAGAATGTTTCATGGATTCCTAATTTTTCCAAAACCTTCATCATAAACGGGTGTTGAATCTTGTCGAATGCTTTTTCTGCATCTATTGAGTTAACCATGTGGTTCTTATCCTTGCTACTGTTGATGTGATGAATAATATTAATTGATTTGCATATATTGAACCAGCTTTGAATCCCTGTTTGATCGTGTTTTATGATTTTTTGGATTTTTTGTTGAGAAGTTTTGCATCAATGTTCATCAAAGAAATTGGTCTATAATTCTCTTTCTTTGATGAGTCCCTGCCTGGTTTTAGGATGAGTGTTATGATTGCTTCATAGAATGTGTTCGGTAGTGAACTTTCTCTTTCAATTTCATTGAATAGTTGGAGGAGTATTGGTGTGAGCTCTGCTTTGAAGGCCTTGTAAAATTCTGCTGTAAAACCATATGGTCCTGGACTTATCTTAGCTGGGAGGTCTCTTATTGCAGTTTCTATTTCAATGCTTGTTATGGACCTGTTAAGATGGTTTAACTAATTTTGGTTTAGTTTTGGCATGTCAACATTTGCTAGGAAAAGGTCCATTTCTGCCAAGTTCTCAAGCATATTAGCATAAAGTTTTGAGAAGTATTCCCTTATAATGTTCTGAATCTTGGTTGTTTCCGTGGTGATGTTTCCATTCTCATCTCTGAGTTTACTTATTTAGGTGTGTTCTCTTCCTTTTCTGATAAGATTTGCTAAGGGTCTGTCAATTTTGTTAATTTTTTCGAAGAACCAACTTTTTGTTTTGTTGATTCTTTCTATAGTTTTTTTGGTTTCTAATTCTTTTAATTGATTTAATTTTAATTATTTTTTTTTCAGTCTACTGGATTGGGTTTTATCTTACTGCTCTATTTCAAGGAGGTTTAGATGTCTCATTAAATTGTTGGTTTCAGATCTCTCCAATTTGTTGATGTAGCATCTCAGAGCTATAAACTTGCCTCCGAGTACTGCCTTTGCTGTGTCTTAGAAGAGCTGGTAATTTGTGTGCTCAATTTTGTTGAATAGCATTAACATTTGAATTTCCTTTCTAATTTCTTCCATAACCCACTAGTGATTCTGCAGTGTGTTGTTCAGCTTCCATTATTACCGGACTTTCTTTGGTGGCTTTTATTGTTGAGTTCTAATTTTATTCCCTTGTGGTCAGAGAGAATGCAAGGTATAACTTTAAAGTTTCTTAATTTGGACAAGTTTGCTTTGTGGCCGAAAATGAGGTCTATTTTAGAAAATGTTCCATGTGCTGCTGAGAAAAACATGTGTTCTGTTGCTCCTGGGTGAAATATTCAGTAGATGTATGTTAAAACTAGTTGATCTATGCAGCTGTTTAGATCCGCAGTTTCGCTGTTGAGTTTTTGCCGAGTTGATCTATCTATTGGGGAGAGTGGTGTGTTAAAGTACCCAACAATTAATGTCTTTGGATCTATGTGGGATTTGAGGGAAAGTAATGTTTCTTGGATAAATTTGGGTGCTCCATTGTTTAGCGAATAGATATTTAGAATTGTAATAGCCTCCTGAAGTAGAGATCCCTTAATTAGTATGTAGGGACCTTCTTTATCTCTTCTCACGAATTTTAATTTGAAGTCTATTTTATCTGATATTACGATTGCAACTCCTGCCTGTTTATGGGGGCTGTTTGCTTGGTAGATTTTGTTCCAGCATTTAACATTGAAAATGTGTTTGTTTTTATGGGCAAGATGTGACTCCTGAAGGCAGCAGATAGAAGGATCTTGTTTTTTAAATCAACTAGACAGTCCAAGACGCTTAATAGGACAGTTAAGTCCGTTAATGTTGATAGATAGGACTGAGAGGTATTTGGGAGTTCCTGCCATGTTATCCACCTTCTTGGGGGGCTGCAAAACCTGGGTTTTTCCTATGGTTCTTGGATTCTCAGTTTGGGTGCAGTTTCTTGGCCTTTATTGTGGTCTTGTTAGTTGTCTATGAGTAGGATATCTATAAGAATCTTTTGTAGGGCTGATTCGGTGGAGATGTGTTGTTTCAATTTTTCTTTGCTATGGATGTTTTCTATTTGGCCTTCATTTATGAAGGAGAGTTTAGCTGGGTACAGTATTCTTGGTTGATAGTTGTTTGTTTTTAGGGCATGTCATACATCCTTCCAGGCTCTTCTTGCTTTGATTGTCTCTGCTGAGAAATCTGAGGTGATTCTAATTGGTTTCCATTTATAGGTGATTAATCTTTTCTCCTTGTCAGCTTTAAGGCTCTTTTCCTTGGTCTGAGTTGATCCGGTGTGGATTATAATGTGACGGTGGAATGTCCTATTTTGTTCTGGTCTATTTGGAGTTCTAAAAGCTTCTTGTATCTGAATAGGCCCACCTTTTTGCATGTTTGGGAAGTTCTCTGCTAGGATACTGTGAAACAAATTTCGTAGACAATTCACTTCTGTTTCTAGGTGCTCTTCTACACCAATTATCCTTAGATTAGCTCTTCTGAGGCTGTCTTCCAAGTGTTGGATAGTTCTATCATATTTCTTGGACTTGTCTTGGATGGTTGTATGTTCTTTCTCTATAATATCTAGGCTGTCTTCAATCCCCGAGTTTCGATATTCTTCATGGTCTAACCTGTGTCAAGACATTCTACTTTGTTTTTTATTTCTTTCCTTCTAATTGGTCAGATTTGATAACTTCAAATTCTTTGTTGAAGCTTTGTTTTAGATCTTGTTTTTACTTCTTTTCTTTCTTAATTTGGTGGTCAGTGTTTATTCTCAAATCACCTTGTTGATTGGTTATGGTTTCCTTGGACTCCCATTCCTTCTGTAGGGTTCCATTCAGCATTCCCTTTGTGGTCTCCCTGACTTCCTTCAGCTCTTTGTTAGTGGAACCCATGAATGCCTTTAGTGATCTTTGTGTATTCTCATCCTGCTCTCTCAATTCCTGTATTACTCTTTGCTTAGCTTCCTCCCATTCATGCCATTCCTGTAGTTCTCTTTGAGTGTTCTCAACCTTTTCATGCCATTCCTGCCTTTCTCTTTGATTATTCTCAAGCTGCTCACACAAATCCTGTATCCGTTTTTGAGTAGCTTCCTCAAGCTCATGATATTCCTGTATAAACTTTGGATTGCCTCCTCTCTCTCCGTATCACGCTCATACAGAGTCCTTTGTAGGTTTTCAATCTCTTCCTGCATTGACCTTTTGTTTGCCTCCTCTCTCTCCCTATCATGCTCATACAGAGTCCTTTGTATGTTTTCAATCTTTTCGTTTATCATATTTCCCAGCAGTGTTTGTAGAGCTATTTGGGAACTCTCCTCTGGATTATTCATTATCTGTTCTGTCCGTGATTATCATGAGTGGGAGTGGAGATCCCCGGACTTGCCATTTTTCTTGTGTTTTTCCGGCTTACTCTGACCATTTGGGATTTAAATAACACCAGTTTTGTGCTAGAACACTATCTTAAGGCAAGCATCAACCAAAGTCAGAATTTCACAGTCAATAGTCTGCAGATACAATCTAGTTCAACAGATATATATTAATGGGCTACGAACCGCAGAAAAGAATTTGGAAAACCAGAAATTATTAAGTTTAGGGAGTAATGTGGGTAAAAAGTAGGAATAGAGTGATGTGGGAAGGTACAGGGAGAGTAAACTTAACTAAGTCCTAATCTCAGAGCAGGAAATATTTTGGATCAGATGAAAGTAGAGAGAGAGAAAAAAGAAGAAATAGAAAGGGAAAAAAAGAGACCAGAAAAAAATAGAAAAGTAAAAATTACAACTATTATGCAGACACGAGAACAAACTATTCAAAGAACGTGAATATAATGAGAGAAGGGGAAGGATATAAAGAAGATGTGAAAAATTTAAAAATAAAAATACCTAAAATATTATATAGGTATAAAGAGGTAGTACTGCTATTAAGGGATTTAAGTCTCAGAAGTTTTGAATTGAGTAATAAATTTGTGGATTATGTGTGTACACAATGGGAGATAGGATCTAACAGTCAACTACAGGTTTATCTGAAGATGTGCAGAACAATTAGGTCACATAAAGGAGAACGAAAGAGAAGAAAAGGTGAAAAGGATTAGAAAGAAAGAAAAAAAGATCAGAAGTTCAGTAGAGCTAAACAAAAAACAAAAAGAAATTTTAAAAAAAGCAAGAAAGAAAAAGGCACACACCCATGTATCCCTAAAATAAAAATTATAAGAGGAAAAAAAAGTTACTAGAAAACAATTTTTTTTCAAAAAAGGTAAAAGTTAAAAATTAAAAAAAAGTTTTACGAAAGAAAAGAAAATTTATAAAAGGAAAAAAAAGAAGAAAAAGCAGAAAAAAACAGTTCTTTGATTTTTTTGGGAAGGTGGGAAAAATCCTGTATCTCCCTTGTGTCCATAATCAGCCTCTTGTTGGAGTCTCTGGTCTGCTTGTGGTCCTGTGGCTTGGTTGGTTTCTTAAGTCCGTTTGTTTGGACAGGCAAAAAATGCTCTGCTTTACCCAGGATTTTGCGATCCTCCTCCCAGGTTAGTTCAATGGGTGGGAGATCTGCTTTGAGTATCACAATAGAGGGAGATGGCTCTTTCCTCAAGTTTGGAGATGAAGTGATGAGGCCAGGTTCTGGTTAGTGTTGAGGCCTTTCAGAAAACAGTAGCTTTTCCCGGGGGCTAGTTTGTGAGAAACTCACAGAGCCCAGACTGGAGCCACACTCAGTGTTTATGTTTACTGAATTTCAATTGATTGTCAAGGCTGCTAAAGGGAGGCTCAGCCTATGGTTCTGATTACCCAGTGCAGGAAGCCACTTCTGGGGCTGGTGCCTGAGCTAGGTGACTTTTCCCTGGGTGGAGCTGAGTCTGGCAGGTCAATTTAGGTTTTTGTGACCTGCTAAGTGACTCTAGATTTCTTCCAAGGCCTGAGTTGGTGCTAGCAGCTCCACTGAGCTTTGTCGGTATCCAAGATGGAGATCTCTGGTACTGGGGGAGGCAGAAGGGTGGCCTTCCCTCCTCTGCTCCCTGAGAAAGAGTGAGGACGTCAGGCTTCTACTCACTCCGTCTTGGTTCCTGGGTCGTCTCTGGTCTGTGAACTGCAGGATGAAGATGTCCGCTCCTTGTCGGTTCTTGCTGGTGTTGATTAGAATCCACTGCCCCGCTGCATCTGGCTCCTTCGTCCTGGACTCTCTGTGATTCAGGTATGGCGGGTTCGGCCACCGCCGCCACCGTTGCCGTCGTGGCAGTGGCGGCTGCTGGCAAGAGCTCAGATCTGTCTCCTTGCATGGCTTTTCCTTCTCTGGCCTAACTCTCTGTCCTGTGATAGCACACTTGTTGTGATTCTCTAGCTTAGGACTGGTCACTGGTACTCTAAAACTGCTTTCTATGTGAGAGCTTGTTTAGCCTCCAGCTTCTCCTCCGCCATCTTCCTGGAACTCTTAGCAATCTAATCTTTCATAAGGGAGTTAAAATTTAAAATGGAAGAAAGACAGCCTCTACAGTAAATGGTGCTGGCAAAATTGGTTACTCACTTGTCGAAAACTAAGGCTAGGTCCTTAGATATCACTCTGCACTAGAATCATCTTTAAATGGATCAAAGACCTCAGAGACAAAGCAGACATTCTGAAAACATTACAGGATGCAATAGGAGAAACCCTAGGTCTTGTTGGGTAGGCTGAAATTTTCTTAATAGAGACCAGAAACCCAACAAATCATAGAAAGGTTGGACAAATGGGATTGCATGAAATTGCAGAGCTTCTGCACGGCAAACGACATAGGTAGCAAGATCAATAGAAAGCCCATGGATTGGGAGATCTTCACGAGCCATACAATGGACAAGGGTCTCATATCTAAAATATACTTGGAACTAAAATAATTATATCTATTTTAATGTCTGTTCTAAAGTTTACAGCATTTCTATGTGAAGAAATGCCTGTTTGTGAAAAATAGGCTTGGAAAACCTATGATTTTACATTTCAGTTCCAAAGTTCTAAAATGTATATAATAAAACGAGATAATATATTTTATGTGAATTACATGTCAACCAAAAAAAACTTGTTAAAAATACTCCACACAAAATCATAATACCTAGAAAGATGTTTTCTATGTTGGCTAAAAATGTGTCAACTACAGTTTTTGAAACAAAGATGTGATTCTGTTTATTTTGAATGTATACAACGATAACTCAATCAACAAGTGTTTGTGATGACTGTATTACCTAGGAATTATGTATCGCTTATAAGTAATTGATATTTTCTGGAAGAAACTTTTATCTAATGACAGAAGACACAAATCTATGCACCTGCATTTTATGAAAGACATATGTTACTTGCTCTATCCAATTGTTTCTCTCTACTTTGTTAGGAAAAATGTGTTCTCGAGATAAGAACCAATAGTAGTGAAAAGAAACAAAATACACAATCATCTTGATTTATTTGTGAAAATAATAAATCAGATAAAACAATTCCACTTAAGGGACTCCAATGTTCTTGTCTATGAACATGTTCCTAAATGGCAACATCCATTGACTTTTTGGAATTTTAATTTTTACGAACATATGAAAACTAGAACAAGGAAACAAATATAGTCTTATAGCAAACCAGCCTCAGAAAAATTTTCTTAATTGTTTTTAAATTACAAAAGTATTAATACCATTAAGAAAATGATCCTTTCTATGGAAATCATTTAAAAATGTTTATCACTTATTATAATACAAATATCAAACAAGAGTAATTTTATATAGTTATTACAAATATCATTTTATTACTATCATAAAATAGAATAAAAGACCAGTCCCAATGTATTACCTACCTATCATTATTCTTAATTTGTAATCATTATGTAAATATCTTAAACAAACTAGTCATGTCTTTAACATAGACATAAATATTCTATACTTTTTAGAATACATTTTCCAAGGGAATGTATTCATTTTTCTAAGAAATGTTCACAGCACTTAAAAGATGCTTTGCGAAATTAATGTGATATATTATTTGTTGTGGTAGTTGTTTGCAAAGCCTTGGCATTGTCCCTAAGCCTTTTTCTGCCCAAGAAAAGCACTCTACTACTTGAAGCACAGAGCTAATTTCTGTTTTTTAGTGGTTAATTGGAGATAAGAATGTAACAATTAATTTTCTGTCTGGACTAGTTTTGAAAACAATTCTAAGATCTCAGCCTCCAGAATAGTTAGAATTATATGTGTGAGTTACCGGAACTTAGTTTCATGTATTTTGTTAAATTTTAATAGTGGTTTAAGATGTTTGTTTCAGTATAATGTACATCATTCTAAACATACATTTAGATATATGAAAATATTGCTGATGACAATTCCCTCTAAAAATGTATGACTTTCTACACATAACCTTTATATCTATATCTATATCTATCAATCTATCTATCTCTTTATCTATATATACTTCTGAAGACAAACTTCCTATAAAAATTTTATGCTGCTTTCAGCCACACTTTTCTCGTTGTTGGCATAGAGAAAAGTCATTGATTTTTGGGGGTTAATTTTATACCATTCATTTTTGGTGGGAGTGTAAACTTGTTCAACCACTTTGGAAAATCGTATGGAGGTTCCTCAAAAGACTCCACATAGAGCTCCCCTATGACCCAGCAATCCCACTTTTAGGCATTTATCCAAATGTTTACAAACAAGACCATATTAAAGCTACCAGAACAACTATGTTTATTGCAGCATTATTTACTATAGCTAAGATATGGAACCAACCCAGATGCCCTTCAGTAGATGAATGGATCAATAACATGTGGTATATATACAAAATGGAATTCTATGCCTCCATCAGGAAGAAAGACATTGCCTCATTTGTTAGGAAATGGAAAGACTTGGGAAAAATATATATTAAGTGAAATAAGCCAGGCCCAAAGAAACATAGGTCCCATGGTTTCCCTTATTTGAAATATCAAGTATATGTATGAGTCAAGCAGAAAAGGTCAGATAAGGTGATGTTAGGAAAATGAACCCCAAGATATGTATTTAAATGTTTTTTTTTCTTTCATGCATTTGTTTCTAACACATTTTTTTTTGTCTTTTCTTTTTTGGTACTGGGGATCGAACCCAGGACGTTGCACTTGCTAGGCAAGCGCTTTGCCACTGAGCTACTTCCCAGCCCTCTAATGCATTTATAAGATTATTTCTTTGTTGCTTTGTATGTCCCTCCCCCACAGTATAACCCCTGCTTTCACTTTATTTGATGTCGGTATAATTAGTGGAGGGGAAGGGGAAAAACAAGTCGTTTGAATAAGGATACAGGTGGACCTGTTGCAACAATGAGAAGTACAAGTTGACATGTCGAAAATGAATTTTTAAACTTTGATGGGGGGGGGGGGGAGAATGGGTGGGGGGTGGGGGAAAGGCTGGGAAGGGATGGGAAGGGGAAATAAAGGAGGAGGCTACAATGCTTGATAAGAATTGTACTCATTATCTTATCCAAGTAAATGTAACCCCTCTGTACAGTATTTTCACCATAAAAAATAAAAAACAAAAAAAGATAATAAAAATGTAATTAAAAGTAAAAAAAAAATTGTTACAGTACATTTGGTTTAGTAAACCAACTCAACTACAGCTTTTTCCTGATGCAACTACAGGTACACCACATGTCCTTGTTTCTGAGAATAAGAAAAAGTTGCCACAGGCGTTGTACACATGTATGATGTACATACTAACGGCCTTGCATTAATGAAGTCTTGAAATTCTAAATAATATCTAAATAAGAAGCTCCCTATCTTTAGTTTCACATTTGGGGATCACTAAGTACCAAAGTTATGTAAAAGGCTAGGGTAAGAATATGGAAATGAAATCTGTCTCCTAATATTATAAAGATAAATTACATCATTTTGTGTTACACTTTCTAAAATAATAACAAAAAGTAAAACAGAAACAGAAACTCAATTTTCTATCCTTCTTATCATTCCAACAGAAATTTGAGAATCCAGTAAAGATACAGCAATCCTAGGTTGGCATAGGATGTTATAGGATCACTAGATAGTGCAAAAAAGTTAACAAAAATGCATCTCCTGATACAATGGAAACAAAATCTACACCTGTAGATTGTGATATAGGTAGAAAATAGTTTCTACTCTTCTAAGTCATTACCTGTCAGGAAATGACACAAGGGTTTGCAGCTTATAACCCAGCAACAAATAATGCTTCTAAATGTAAACAATCATGATACTAAGAGTAATCAAGGCTACTCCCATTGCTATCGCTGATAAATAAGAATGATATTGGGGAATAGTCAATCTTCAGCATTTTCATACCTTTCCTTTTCTCCAACATGACAAGTCCTAGGCAAGATATGTAAAATATTAACAAAGGATTTTTTATTATGTACACTAAAGCAAATACACTTTCTCTTTGCAAGCCTGACTTTGAAAGAGTCAGACCCTCACAATTTTTTTATAGAAAAAAGTTTAGTCCTTTGACTTAAGTATTTTCCTGCCTTTCGACGTTGCTCTCTATTATTTTGGCAACTACATAGAAAAACAAGATAAATCCATGAAGCTTATGTTGGATTGTTCAAGGTCAAGCTGTCTTCAAAGTTTTCTGTTCCCTTCTTCACTGCTAATTAAGGTTTAATTGTTGCTCTTTAAATGATAACAAAATGTGATACTTTAACATATATTCTCAGTGAAACCGGTGAAAACAGGAAGTCTGCGATTGCTTTTTTAATTGTTTTCATATATTTTCCTTGGATATCTTCATTATTGCCTTTATTCTAATCAGGAACACAGTGTTACACAAAAAGATCTTCTTATGATATAGGATGTTAGGCAGGAAAAAATTAGATGTATAATTCATATCTTAAGAGACCGAGAAACTCAGAAGACATCTTGCTATTACTGGCATGGTTAAGATGACTTGAATGTGTTAGTTCCTCAGCTAAGTGAAATGCAATAAAATGTTACAGTTGTTGCAAACAATGAATATATCTTATACTTTTCTGCTCCAATGAGATGAAATCTCTGACAAGGTTGGAGGGCATATCGATTTTGTGGTAGAAGGGTTAACGTTAGAAATCCAAGAGAGATTGCTAAAACAGCACTGCCTATCACGAATCAGTTCATTATACTTGTGGCATATTAGTACATAAATATACAAATATGAATTGAGTGAGAAATGTCTGATTTATACAGTTGATTCAATGACAACTAAAACCAGAAAACACTTCTCTACATTTATATAAACTAGTATATCTATTGATGACTTTAAAAAATTTAGAATATGTTTTAATGTTTATGTCAAATTATTTGTTTATTTCTAACTATTTATTTTTAATTATTGTCAGTCGTGAGGCTTGAAATCTGGGCCTGGACACTGTCCCTCAGCTCTTCAGATCAACACTAGTGCTCTACCACTTGGGCCACTGCCAGTTTTCTGGTGGCTCATTAGAGATAAGAGACTCGTGGACTTTTCTGCCTAGGCTGGCTTTGAACCATGATTCTCAGCTCTCAGACTCCTTAGTAACTATGGTTACAAGCATGAAACATTGGCACCTGTCTACCTAATTATTTTTTAATCATTTATGAAATGTGGATTGTTATTCACATTCATTTATATGTTGTGTAATGATCAAGCTATATCACATCGACTAATTTCTTTATGTAACATTTCGTTTTTGTGAGACTTCTAAAAATCTTATCTTTTGGCTTGATAAAATATCTATTCTTAACTATAATCACTTTGCTTCTTGTTGCATACAATCGATATATTTAGTTTTAGTCTTGGAAGTCTTCTAAACTCATGTAAAACATGAGTTGTAACGTGAAAGAAATTTATGGTTCCATTACTTGCCTTAGGAAAACAATTATGCCTTTTGTTTATAATTATATTTCTGTGTAAAATTCATTTATTTCACTGTTAAACTTGATAAGTTATATCAAGTAGATTCAAACTTATATTTGAAAATTGCACACTTACCTCAAATACACTTCCACTTTCTTCTTCCTCATAATTAAAATAACAGTAAAGCTTGGTGTTAGCCGTTCATTTGTAGAATCCTAGAAACTCAGAGTCTAAGGCCTGAAGATTTTGGTTCAATGGCAGCCTAAATAGACAAAAATGTGAAAACATATCTCCAATTGTCCAGCAAGAAAGAGAAGGTGAAGAAGTGGCTCAAGGAATAGAGTGTCAGAGCCATGAGCAAAACATTCAAGGGAGCCCATTAAACATTGATTTCAAGCCCTAAAAATGACCAATACACATGACAACAACAACAAAAAAGTACTATGAAAATCAGTAATGAAGACAAAATAGTAGAAAAGATTCTGAGAAATGTTTTGTGAACATATGGAAGACAGAAGTCATTTGACAAGATTTTGATTCATGAGAGGGAAAAGTCACTGTCTCATTTGTATAATCTCATTGTACTTTTTGTGTTGAAACCTTGCTTCTGGATAACTTGTGAAAGAGTAGATTGGATTACCTGAAATAGCAAAACTTGCCTGTAACTATGCACCATCTCACTCTGCAAAAATCTAAAATTGTACCTATTAATTTAAATAAAACCTCAGGATAGAGACAGTTTGGTTCACATACACAAGGATCCTTATTTTGAGGCTTCAGACCAGTGCTTTTGATTATAACCACTCCTGCTTTACCCCCATCCCCATGTGCATCTAAACCTTACTAAGCTGCACCAACCCAAGGCTTTGAACTACAGCCCCCTGCCTTAATCTCCTTTTTCTCCTGCTTCAACTCATTTCACATGGTATCTCTGTCTTAGATTTAGTTGCTTTCATTCTAATCTCCACCAGAAAACTCTTATATTCATGTCAACCCACTATAAATAACCTAGTTAGAATAGGGAGTAAAGCTTTAGAATTGGCTGAGGCTCCCATTTGTAGATTCGCTCCCTAATAAATCTGTGCTACACTATCTCTTTTTTTCCATGGTTTTTCAGTCGGACAAATGATTGATTTGGTTTGATGTAATTCCATTTATCCAGACTTATTTTGGAAGTTTTGACCTGTGCCAAGGAGCCCTCTTGTTTCCCCTAACTTTTGTAATCGATACTGGTGAAGGGGGATATATAAAAATCTAACTACAGTTTTCTGTGTACAGCCAATTCTACCAGCACACTTTTGTGAAGAGGCTGTTTTCCTACCATCCTGTGATTCTGGCTTCCTTATCAAAGATTATGTGCCTATAGGAGTGGCTTCCTTTCGGGCCTTCAATTCTGTTGCATTGATGGAATTCTGTGCTTTCATTGGAAAGAATGGCATTACATCATTCCTGAGGAAATGGAAAGACTGGAAATTAGCCAGATCCAATTAAATATATGCTGCATGGTTTTCCTCATTTGTAATAACTAGATATGTCCATAAATCTACAAATTAATCCAATAGATAGTAAAGGACAAATAATTACAATTGAACATGATTAACAACACTCTAAGCATTTACATAGCAAGAACAAGGGAAGCTATTTTTAGGAGAGGATCAATATGGCTCAATAGCTATGTGCATATGACCAAATAAAGTGTTGCCTGTTGCAATCAACTCTAAGAATCAATCTAACATGAGAAATATATATATCTGTATATAATTTTCATTGATGTCACAAAATTAACTTACTTCCCTGTAATCTCAAAAGCAAAGTTTTAAGTTTAGAAGATAAAATTGAGGAAAGTTTTCATCTCATAAACTAAAATACATAAGGGAAAAGGTGGGAGAGAAAAGATAAGATGAAAAGTAGAGTGCTATCAATTTAAGAATTCATAAACAATTTCCAAAAATGTACAAGAGAGCTGGGGTAGTTTTAGTACTAGATTAATATATACAAAGCCATGGGTTCAATCTCCATGAAGGCCTAATAATAAGTTAATAAATAGTAATAATAAAATAATTCCTTGAAATAAATGCTTTCATATTAGAGAGGCCTGAATCCTGACAGTAAACACAATACTCTCAATTCTTGTATCCAATGACATGGAACTACAAGAATGAAGAGGAAATAGTTTCCCTTTTCTATCTTTTCCTTTCCTTTTCTGTTTTCTTCTTTTCTTTTTTCCTTTGGCGCTACTAGTCCATGAAGTTGCTAAGGCTCTGACCACATTAGACTTTTTTTACAGCTGAGGTCCTACTTTTTGGTCAATCCTCCCTCCCTGGAACAATAATTTCTTACTTATGGCTTCCACAAACGTGAGATAACAGGGAAATTACACCATATCTAGCTCTCTTTGTTTTTGTAGTCTCTCACGAATTTTTTTTTTATCAGATCTGACCCTGGATATCAGTCTTTTAAACCTCTGCCTTCTAATTAGCAAAGTACATTTCATCTCAAGCTTGGACCCAGATTATTTTTGAGTGTAAACATTTAAAATTGACTTTTTTTCCCTATATATCATTAAATTTAATTGAGGTTAGTATGAGTCTTTATCATGGTATAAGAAGAATACAGATAAATCCCTTGAATATTTTTTCCAATTTATTTAAATATTTCTAGTATGACATCACAAGTAGGACAGTAATATTTCACAAGTAACTTATGAATACTTCAGTTATTTAAATTATTTTGTGCACATATTAAGTCCAATATAGTTTTATCAACTCTATGTGAATATACCATATAATGTTTTATTATTTGAATCTTATTCTCCAAACCTCCAGGTTAAAAACATTTTTAAAAGTGAATTGAATTGTGGTTCAAATCTCTATTCAACTATCATAATTAATTTTTTGAACATTTTTATTATCTTTAAGTTGTTGTACAAAGGATTTGCCATTCGCTCAAACAGTTTATGCATACAGTGCATCTTGATCAATGTCACCCTTTTCAATACTCTCATCCACTCCTCCCAATTAACCCCAGTCTTTAGGTATCTAAATATGTTATGTATGGAATTACTTGCCATTTAACAAAGCAGTTTATGTGTACAATGCACCTGGAATTCCGTTACCACTTCAACATCTTCACCCCCATTTCACACTACCCCTTGCTTTGTATATTTCAATTCTGGGAAGTATGCAATGGATTCTTGCCTGTGTTCTATCCTTTTCCACTTCAAATTTTTACCCTTCTCACATTGCCCACCCCCACTTTCCTCTCTTGTAGTACACATTTACGGTATATATTTTATTAGACGTTGACTTAATATATTAAGGGAATTAGAGTATTTTCACTCTCCATGGACTCTGACACTTCAGATATTTCATTTGTACCTCCTTGCATACCATGCAGTGTGTTAACTTTTATGATTATAGGCATTTTCTATCTACCAGAAATGAGGAAAAATATGCCACCTAAGTTTCTTGGGTCCAGTTAATTTCACTTGACATGATTATTTCTAAGTTTTCCATTTTCCTTAAGAATGGTGCAATATTATTCTTTTTGATGGATGAATAGAATTTGATTATGTATGTATATATATATTTATACAGATACATATATATACACATACATACATATATACATACTTGTAAATAGGGATCAAAAATTATGTATATATAATTCATACACACACATACAATTATTGATCCTTTTTTACAATGAGAAGCATGTGGGCAGATTCCATAGTTGGCTTCAGAAAATAATGCAACAATGAACATGATTGTGCTGGCAGCTCCAGTGAGGCCTTCTTTCTGCTCTATTGGATAAACGCCCAAAAGATGAATTGCTGTATCATAGGGAGGTCTCGATTCAGTTTTGTGAGCCACCTCCATAGTGTTTTCCAAAGTGCATGAAGAAGATTAATTTCCATCAATAGTGTAATAGAGTTTCCTTTGGGCCACATCCTTATCAGTATCTGTGATTGTTCGCTTTTACAAAAGACATTGTAACAGGGTTGAGATGAATCACAGCGTTGTTTGGATTTGCCTTTCTTTTATGAAGAGAGAGGTATCTATTTGTCATTTAACTTCTTTTTCTAAGAAATTCTCTTTAAGCCTTTATCCAATATATTAATTAGATTGTTGTTTATTTGAGAGCTTATTTTTGTTGGGTTTAAATTTTTTGATCTCTCAATATGGGTTAGTTATGAAAATCCTTGTCTGGTGCTAAGCTAGTAAAAATATTCTTCCATTCTTTTCTATTTCTATATATCTTGCTAACATTTTCCTTTGCCATGAAGAAACTCTTCAGTTTCATGCAATTCTATGGATTCCAAAAGAATGATATCACACCATTATTCATAAGGAAATGGAAAGACTTGGAACAAACTTACATTAAGAGATATGGAAGTCAGATCCAACGTTTATGGAATTCAGTGGAAGTGAACACACAAAATTCTACATCCTCTGGGACACAACAGCACAGGCAATACTCAGAGGAAAATTTATAGCTTTGAGTATGTACATCAACAAATTAGAATCAGCACTAATGATGCACCACTAGGTCCTTGAAAAACAGGAACAAGCCAATCCAAAAACCAGTAGACAGAAATAATATAAATTCGATCAAAGAAATAAATTAATCAGAGTCTCAAAAAACATACAAACAATCATAATTGACTTTTATCTACTAGTAGCTCACAAATTCGCCCAATAAATGTCAATGTAGCTATTTCCAGTGATAGACTCAACCAGCTCAAACCAGTGAACAAAACAAACTTCTAGCATTCTAAGAAACAATGCTTTAATTGCTTTTCTAAAATAAATTCATTCTGTTGTTATCATTAAGGTGATTTATACAGGGATTGCAATTACATGAGTCAGGTAATGAGTACATTTCCTTTTATGAAATGTCTTCAGTTTCCTCACTTGTTCTGAGTCCCTCCCTCCTGTTCCCACCCATATGTTAAATAGTTCACTTTCATTAATGTTCAATGAACTAAACTGCTGCATTTTTCACCCTTTTCCCTAAAGCTCTGTGCCCACCTCACATCTTCCTGAAGACATACAATAGATATAACATGCATAAAGTAAGGAGACAAAATCACTACAAAATATAAACAACAATAACAAACACAAAACCAAAAAAGGAGTATTCTGTTTCCATATCTCATACTTTGTTTCAGTATGTATATCATTATATATATATATACATATATATATATATAATTATATTTTCTCATAAAGTCAATTCTGGGAATAAGGTGATAACTTATAATTTTGCTTTGTATTTAAAAATGCCTTTTATTTTAACTTTAAAGTTGTAAGTAACTCAATTAAAGTCCTAGTGAAATTTGAAGGTTCGGATTGAAAATTAAATTTTCAAAATGTCTAATAGTTCCATTTTGGCAACCAAAATCAAAAACAGGTATGTTTTATCCTGAAGTGTGTCATTATTTTATTTGAAGAAACTAAAATAAATGCAATATTAATTCAGTGGAAATAAAAAAGACATCAAATACTTATAGAATGCATCAATTCCATAGATTTTGAGATTTATTGATAAAATTAATAAAACTTGTTTTAAGTAGATTACTTAAGATATGAAACAAGTGATAATTTTCTTTGCTAGGTGAAGTTGATATAGGAATCAAAACCCAAAGATTCCAGAATTCGGTGTGCTTGATACGTGTCAATTTACACATATGCTTGGCTTATCTCAATGTTATATGAAGATAACTGAGAACAGGAGTAGAATAAAAAATTCACTCAAAATTTTAGCTTTATTTTGTGATAAAATATGTCTTTTTTAATATCTCTTTATTTTATTTGAAAAATCTGATAAATTTATTTAAGTCACATCAACAATAATGAGACATAAACAGCCCCTAGCTCCTTAAAAGACGTGAGGAAGCTAATCAAAGAGTAATACAGGAATTGCGAGAGCGGGATGAGACTAGAAAAGATCAATCGAGGCTTTCATGGAATTCATAAACAGACAGCTGAAGGAATTCTGGGAGACCCCAAATGCAATGGTGAATGGAGCACAACAGAAGGAATTGGAGTCCAAGGAATCCATAACCAATCAAATTTGAGAATAAATACTGACCATCAAATTAAGAAGGTAAAGAAATTCAAAGAAGATCTAAAACAAAGCTCCAACAAAGAATTTGAAAACATCAAAGCTGACCAATTAGAAGGAAAAGAAATGAAAAACAATGTAGAAAGTTTTGACACAGGTTAGACCATGCAGAAGATCGAATATTGGGGATTGAAGATAGCCTAGATATTGTAGAGAAAGAACACACAACTATCCAAGACAAATCCAGGAAATATGATAGATCTATTCAACATTTGGAATACACCATCTGAAGGCCTAATCTGAGGATAATGGCTTTAGAGGAGCAGCTGCAGACAGAAATTAATGGTCTAGGAAATTTCTTTAAAAGAATCCTAGCATAAAACTTCCTAAACACGCAAAAAGATAGGCCTATTCTGATACAAGAACCCCAAATAGACCCTACCGGAAAATTATATCCCACCATGACATTATAATCCCCACAGGATCAATTCAGACCAAGGAAAATAAGATCCTTAGAGCTGTCAAGGAGATAAGATCAAACATTTATAAAAGGAAACAAATTAGAATAACCTCAGATTTGTCAGCAGAGACAATTAAAACAAGAATGGAATGATGTATATCATGCCCTAAAGACAAACAACTATCATCCAAGAATACTGTACCCAGCTATACTCTCCTTCATAACCAGAGGTCAAATAAAAACCTTCCATAGCAAAGAAAATCTTAAACAATATGTCTCCACCAAACCATCCCCACAAAAGATTTCCTCATATAGAAAATCAAAAAGACCACAATAAAGGCCAAGAAACTGCACCCAAACTGAGAATCCAAGAACCATAGGAAGAACCCAGTTGCCGCAACCCCCAAGAAGGTGGATAACATGGCAAGAACTCCCGAATACCTCTCATTCCTAACTTCCAATATTAACGGACTTAACAAAGACTGTCTAGTTGGATTAAAAAGCAAGATCCTTCTATCTGCTGCCTTCAGGAGTCACACCTTGCCCATAAAACAAACACATTTTTCATGAAAGGAAAAGAAAAACAAAAAAAAAACATTTCAATACTTATCTAGGGGTTCATTAAGGTGGACCCATTGCAACAATGAGATGTACAAGTCATTATATCCAAAAACGAACATTACAAATTTGGTGGGGGGGTGGGGGAAGGAGCAGGTGGAGGGAGAGGAGGAGTGTGGGAAGGAATAGAAAGGGGAAATACAGAGGAGGCAACTCATTATCTTCCCCATGTAATTGTAACTCCTCTGTAAGATATTCTCACAATAAAATTAAAAAAAAAAAAAAGAAAACAACAACAGCAACAAAAAACGTATTTTGAAAGTGAAAGACTGGGACAAAATCTACCCAGCAAATGGCCCACATAAACAGGTGGAAGTTGCAATCCTAATATCAGATAAAATAGACTTCAAATTAAAACTAGTGAGATAATATAAAGAAAAACACTACATACTAATTAAGGGATCTCTCCTCTAAGAGGATATTACAATTCTAAATATCTATTCGCCAAACAATGGAGCACCCAAATTTTAACCAAGAGACATTACTTTCCCTCAAGTTTCACATAGATCCAAAGCCATTAATAGTCTGGGACACCACTATACCCACTAGATCGATCAACTCAGCAAAAACTCAATAAATAAAAATAAAACAAAAACAAAAAAGCTCAAAGGTCATTTAAACTATCAGTTAATGTAGGTGCTCTCAACTTTCTTCATCAAATCAGTCACCTGTAATACAGCAAGCTAAATTATATTTAACTTTTGGAAACTAACTTCATCAACTATGAAAAAGTTTCATTTGAAAAGCATTTGAATGCTGATCTGTTAGGATGTTAATGAGATGTACGTGTCGTTATGTCGAAAAACGAACTTTGCAACTTTTCTCTCTGTACGGTATTTTTAAAATAAAAAATTTTATAAAAGAAGAAAAAAATCTCAACAGATTTTTCTCTAAACAACTGCATAGATCAACTAGATTTAACAGACAATCTACTAAATATTTCAACTAGCAGCATCAGAATACACGTATTTCACAGCAACAAACGAAACATTTTCCAAAGTAGACCACATATTAGGTCACAAGGCAGAAGTGCAAATTCAGAAACATTGAAGTTATACCATGCATTCTTTCAGAACACAAGGGAATACAATTTGAACTCAACAGAAAAAGCCACCAAAGAAAGTACTGTAACACATGGAGCCTGAACAACACATTGTTTTTTTGTTTTTTTTTTTTAATTTAATTTTATTTTATTTGTGAAAATACTGTACAGAGGGGTAAAAATTACATGGTCAGGATAATGCATACATTTCTTATGAAGCATTGCAGCCTCCTCCTTTGTTTACCCTTCACATCCCTTCCCAGCCTTCCCCCGCCCCCCCCACCCAATCCTACCCCCCTCCATGCACCGACGCTATAAAGCTCGTTTTCTACATTACAACTTGTACTTCTCATTGTTGCAACAGGGGCACCTGTATCCTTAAACGACTTGTTTTTCCCCATCTCCTCCACAAGTTATACTGACATCAAATATAGTGAAAGCGGGGGTTATACTGTGGGGAGGGACATACAAAGCAACAAAGAAATAATCTTATAAATACGTTAGAAACACATGCATGAAAGTAAAAACACAGGGCTGGGAAGGTGGCTCAGTGGTAGAGCACTTTCCTTGCATGCTCCAGGCCCTGGGTTCGATTCCTCAGCACCACATAAGCAAAAAGAAAAAAGCCGGAAGTGGCACTGTGGCTCAAGTGGTAGAGCACTAACTTTGAGCTGAAGAGCTGAGGGACAGTGCCCAGGCCCAGAGTTCAGGCCCCACGACCGGACCCCAACAAAAAAAAGAAAAAAGAAAAGAAAGAAAAAACTTTAAAATACATATCTAAGGGCTCATTTTCCTAACATCACATTATCTGACCTTTTCCTCTTGACATATACATATACTAGATATTGCAAATAAGGGAAACCATGGGACCTGTGTTTCTTTGGGCCTGGCTTACTTCACTTAATGTATTTTTTTCCAAGTTTTTCCATTTCCTAACAAATGGGGCAATGTCATTCTTTATGATGGAGGAATAGAATTCCATTATGTATATATACCACATTTTCTTGATCCATTCATCTACTGAAGGACATCTGGTTTGGTTCCATATCTTAGCTATGGTAAATAATGCTGCAATAAACATAGTTGTTCTGGTAGCTTTAGTATGGTCTTGTTTATAAACATTTGGGTAAATGCCCCAAAGTGGGATTGCTGGGTCATAGGGGAGCTCTATGTGAAGTCTTTTGAGGAACCTCCATACTACTTTCCAATGTGGTTGAACAAGTTTACATTCACACCAACAATGAAGTAAGATTCCCTTCTGTCCACATCAGAGTTCTTGATTTTTGTCATTCTAACTGGAGTGAGGTGGTATCTCAACGTTGTTTTGATTTGCATTTCTTTTATGGCTAGGGAGTTTGAGCATTTCTTCATGTGTCTATTGGCCATCCTTCTTTCTTCTTCAGAGAAGTTTCTCTTTAAGTCTATAGCCCACTTATTTATTGGGCAGTTGTTTCTTTGAGGATTTGTTGTTGGGGGATTTAATTTTTTGGGTTCCAAGTATATTTTAGATATGAGACCCTTATCCGTTGTATGGCTAGTGACAATCTTTTCCCAATCCGTGGGCTTTCTATTGATCTTGTTAGCTATGTCCTTTGCCATCTGAACAACATATTGTTGAATCACCAGTGGGTTGTGGAAGAGATTAGTAAAGAAATTCAAAAGTCCATGATATTCAACAAAAATGAACATACAAATTACCAGCTTCTCTGGGACCCTGCAAAGGCAGTCAATAAATAAGGAGATATGAAACCAACAATTCAAGGAGACATTTGATTATCCTTGAAATAGATTAGCAAGATAAACCCCAATACAGTAGATGGAAAAATAACATTAAAATTAAATCAGAATTAAATGAATTAAAATCCAAAAAAACCCCTAGAATCAACAAATCGTTGGTTTTTCGAAAAACTTACCAAAATTGACAGATCCTGAGAAAATGTTACCAGAAAAAACAAGAGAACACAACCAAATAAACAAACTCAGAAATCAGAATGGAAACGGTACCACAGAAACAAACAAGATTCAGAGCCTTATAAGGGAATACTTCTCAAACCTCTTGCTAATAAGTTTGAGAATCTTGCAAAAATGGAACTTCTCCTAGCAAATATCGACACGCCAAAACTAGACTAAGATGAGTTAAACCATCTTAACAGGCCCATATCAAACATTGAAATAGAAACAGCAATAAGAGAACTCCCATCTAAGAAAAGCCCAAGACAAGATAATTTTACAACGGAATTATAAAAGGCCTTCAAAGCAAAGCACACACCAATAATCCTCCAAATCTTCAAAGAAATTTTAAAAGAAAGTTCAAGACCGAACTCATTTTATGAAGCCATCATAAACGTAATCCCATAACCAGGCAGGGACTCAGGAAACAAAGAGACTCATTTCTTTGATGAACATTGATGCAAAACTTTTCAACAAAATTTTGGCCAATCAAATTCAACAATTACTCCAAAAAATTATAGACCACAATCAAATAGGACTCATTTCAGGGATGCATAGCTGGTTCAATATACACAAATCAATTAATATAATTCATCATATCAAAAAGAACAAGGATAAGAACAACATGGTTATCTCAATAGATGCAGAAAAAACATTTGACAAGATCCAACATTCTTTCATGATGAAAGCTCTGGAAAAACTAGGAATCCAGGGAACATTCTTCAATGCAATAAAGGCTGTATATGACAAACCTACAGCCAGCATTATACTAAATGGTGAAAAACTAAAGCCATTTTCTCTTAACTAAGAAATGAGACAAGGATGTCCACTCTCTGCACTTCTCTTCAATTCAGTATTAGAATGCCTAGCTACAGCAATAAGACAAGATGCAAACCTAAAAGGTACAGGAATAGGGAAAGATGACGTAAAACTCTCCCTCTTGCAGATGATATGATCTTGTATTTAAAGAAGCCCATGGATTCCACTCTCAAATTATTTATGCTGATTCAAAACTTTGGCAAAATAAGAGAGTATAAAATTAACCCTGACAAATCAATGGCTTTTCTGTACACCAACAATCCTAATAGTGTGGCTGAAATCAGGAAAGGAACTCCATAACAGCCCCACAAAAAATGAAATACCTAGGAATTAACCAAAGAAATGAAAGATCTCTATCATGAAAACTATAAAAACCTGAAAAAGGAAATCAAAACAGAACTTAGAATGTGGCAAAAACTCCCATGCTCCTGGATCAGAAAGATCAAGATCGTGAAAATGGCAATACTTCCCAAGGCTATCTACAAATTCAATGTGATATCCATCAAAATTCCAACCTCATTCGTCAAGGAAATAGAAGAGGCAATCCAAAAATTCATATGGAACAATAAAAGAACCTGAATATCAAAATGATCCTTAACAGAAAGAGCAGTGCTGGAGGAATATCAATACCAAATTTCAAACAGTATTACAAAGCTATAGTAATTAAAACAGCTTGGTACTGGCACAAGAACAGGCCTCAGGACCAATGGAATGAAAGTTAAAACACAGAAATGAACCCACAGACCTATAGCCATCTAATCTTTGATAAGAGAGTTAAAAAAAATAGAATGGAAGACAGCCTCTTCAGTAAATGGTGCTGGCAAAATTGGTTAATCACTTGTAGAAAACTAAAGCTCGATCCTTATATATCACCCTGCACCAGAATCAACTCTAAATGGACCAAAGACCTAGTAATCAAAGCAGACACCCTAAAAACATTACAGGACAGAATTGCACATACCATAGGTCTCCTTGGCCGAGGCTGAAATTTTCTTAATAGAGACCCAGAAACACAACAAATAAAGAAAGGTAGCACAAATGGGATTGCAAGAAATTGCAGACCTGCATGGCAAAGGACATAGCTAGCAAGATCAATAGAAAGCCCACGGATTGGGAGAAGATCTTCACTAGCCATACAACAGACAAGGATCTCATATCTAAAATATACCTGGAACTCAAAAAATTAACCCCTCAACAACAAATCCTCAAAGAAACAATGGCCCAATAAGTAAGTGGACTAAAGACTTAAAGAAAAACTTCTCTGAAGAGGAAAGGATGGCCAATAGACACATGAAGAAATGCTCATCCTCCCTAGCCATAAAAGAAATGCAAATCAATCAACATTGAGATACCACCTCCCCCTAGTTAGAATGGGTATAATCAACAACTCTAATATCAACAGATGCTGGAGGCAATGTGGCCACAAGGGAACCGTATTGCATTGTTGGTTGGAGTGTAAACATATTCAACCACTTTGGAAAGTAATATGACGTTCCTCAAAAGACTCTATGTACAGTTCCCCTATGACCCAGCAATCCCACTTTTTGACATTTACCCAAATGATCGAAAATAAGACCATACTAAAGCTACCAGCACAACTATGTTCATTGCAATATTATTTACCATAGATAAGATAAGGAACCAACCCAGATGCCCCTCAGTCTACGAATGGATCAAAGAAAATGTGGTATATATACACAATGGAATTCTATGCCTCCATCAGAAAGAATGACATTGCAGCATTTGTTAGGAAATGGAGAGACTTGGAAAAATTATATTAAGTGAAGTATGCCAGGCCCAAAGAAACAGAGGTCCATGGTTTCCCTTATTTGCAATTGCTAGTATATGTCTGATGCAAGTAGAAAGGGTCAGATAAGTTGATATTAGGTGAAATGAAACCCAAGATAAGGACTCAAATGGTTTTTCTTCCTTGCTATTTTTTTCTAGCATACTTACATTATGATTTCTTTGTCGCTTTTTATGTCCCTTCCCCATGGTATAAGCACTCTTTTGATGTTGCTACAATTTGGGGAGGGGAAGGGAAAAATAAATTGTTCAAATAGAGAAACTGGTGGATCCATTGCAACAATGAGATATATAAGAGCTTATATCAAAAACGAACTTTACAACTTTGGGACGGAGGGGGGACCAGGAGGTGGGAGTGGGGGAGAGATGGGAAGGAATGATTAGAGGAAAAAAAAGGAGGAGGCATAATACTTGATAAGAAATGTACTCATTACACTGCTCATGTAATTGAAACCCCTCTGTACACATTTTCACAATTAAAAAAATCATTTAATAAAAATCCATGTCAGATTTTTTTTTGTCGGTTGTGGGGTGGAATCTCTGGGCCTGCACACTGTCCCTCAGCTATTTAGCTCAAGGCTACCACTCTACCACTTGAGCCACAGTGCGGTTTCTAGTTTTCAGTTGGTTTATTGTAGATAAGAGTCTCCCAGACTTTTCTGCCCAGGCTGGCTTTGAACCACTATCCCCAGATCTCAGTCTTCTGAATAGCTAGGATTACAGGCATGAGCCACTAAAGCACAGATCCAAGTCAATTAAAGAAAACATACTTATTGAAATTTCTGGCTTTTTCCAATAAGCAATCTTACTTTTTCAGCATTAGTTTATAACTATGAGTTATTTTTAGATGTAACTGTGAGTTTTTTAAATAGAATCAAATATAATTTTACTGTTATTTATTATCTCACAAAAATCCACTGTAATTGATTTCCCCAAAGTCCATTATTACAGACTATATTAATCACTATTATTATTACACTCTATATTACATATAGCGTGAAGTGAAAATAGTTTGGACTATTTCATATAAATTCGTAGGTGCTATTTTAGCATTATAAATTCATATCTGTGATTTTAAATCAAGGAAAGAAGATTTTAGAGTTAACATGAAATATGAAAGTGTAGTGTGTCCCAATTAAACCAAAATTCTGAGTTCATACAGAAAAAAATTATTTTCTTTCCAATAAAGTCTTTGAAGTAATACTATTGGAAATAGTGAGGCAAAAGGAGGAAGAATTCAAATCATGTCAAACAATGTCCCTGTTATTCTGTTATCCCCTCCACTAAGAAGACCTTCCCATTCCTAGTTGTAACAAAATTTCGAGTGTCTATCTTAGAATTCTATTTGGAAATTTCTAAATCACTGAGTCTTTTTGTACTTTGTGTTATATGAAATAAAATATAGACGCAAAAATTTGAAATAAAATGCACACATATGTTGAAGTCATCACAGCTGGAAAAACAACCAACAAAGTAGAAAGAAAGGGAAAAAATGAAAAGAATTACAAAATAGGACCAAAAGTTCCAAGGAGATTATTTTAAAAGCACACACGCACATATACAGCTAAAATAAAAATTATGAGAGGAAAAAAAGGTTAATAGAAAACAATTGTTTAAATATAAAAATTTAAAAAAGCTTATAAAAAGAGTTCTTTGAATTTTGGCTTTTTTTGGTGGGGGGATGGAAAGATTATGTATCTCCCCTGTATCCATAACCAGTCTCGTGGTGGAGTCTCTGTTCTGCTTTTGGTGTTTGGTTTTCCTGTGGTTTGATTGGTTTCTTAAGTGAATTTGTTTGAGCAGGCAGAAAAATGCTCTACATTACCCACAATTTTGGGATCCTCCTCCCAGGCTAGTTCAGTGGGAGGGATATCTACTTAGAGTCACAAAAGAGGGAGATGGCTCTTTCCTCTAGTTTGGAGATGCTGTGATGAGGCTAGGTTCTGGGTAGGGTTGAGGCCTTTCAGCTTACAGTGGCTTATCACTGAGGGGCTAGCTCCTGAGACTCTCACAGAGCGAAGTCTGGAGCCATTCTTAGGATTTATGTTTACTGAGTTTCAACAGTTTTTCCAGGCTGCTGTAGGGAGTGTTAGCCTCTGGCTCTTCCAAGTGTAGAAAGTCACTCCTCTGTGGGCAGAGCTTTTTCTGCCTGGGCAGGGTGACTTTCCCCTGGGTGGAGCTGAGCCTGCCAGGTCAGGTCAGGTTCTTATGACCTGCTAAATGACTCCTGAGGCCTTAGTTGGAGCTAGTTTGCTCAGCCAGGCCTTTGTCAGTATCAAAGATGGAGATCTCCGGTGTTGGGGGTGAGGGGTGGCCTTTCCTCCTCTGCTCCCTGAGAAGGACAGAGGATGTCAGGGTTCTATCATGCCAGAGTCTTGGTTCCTGGGCCGTCTCTGGTCTGTGATCTGCAGGATGAAGATATCTACTCCTTGTCTGTTCTTGCTGGTGTAGTATAGAATCGTTCGCCCGCCACATCTGCTGCCTTTGTACTGGACTCTATTCATAGGTTTGGAAGCTTTGGCCCCCTCTGCTGCCAATGCTGCCACTGCTGCTGCAGCTGTGGCTACTGGCAAGTGCTCAGATCTGTCTCCTTGCCTGGATTTTCCCTCTTTTGCCAAATTTTCTGTACTGTGATGGCACACTTGGTGTGATTCTTTAGCCTAGGACTGTTCACTGGAACACTAAAACTGCTTTCTATGGGAGCCCTTGTTTAGCCTCCAGCTTCTCCTCCACCCTCTTCCTCTGAAACTTCACTCACTCTTTTAATGTGAAGTATGGCTCCTATTTTTTATAAGGTGAATCAAGCAGAGGAATCCGTTTAAGATGTGAAAGAGCCTATGAAAGAGTCTTTGACGTTGAAAATTGTCCTGGGTATGAATTTTTGGACAAATATCCCCATTCAAAGACGAATGATTTTTTTTTATTGAGCTGGTAATGGGGTTTGAACTCCTGGCCTTGAGCTCTGGGCTTTAATTCTCAATGTTTAGGCTATATCACCTATACACCTTCACTTCTTCCTTTTACCAAAAGTGAAAGAAAGAATCCCTTAGATTTATTTATTTGGAATAGCTTCGAATATCAATTGTCAAATTTGAAGCTACCCAGTAGCTAGGTGTAAGCCACTGGTTCTATTGTAGAACTAACTTCTTAAGAGTAAATAATCACAAAAAAAGAGAAAAAAATTCAATTATTTATGTGTTTTCTGATAAGCCATATTACTTGCTACTAGAAGAGAAAAGAGAGCAAGTAAAGATGAATATGGAGGAGTGAGACACAAAGAGAGAAGGTAGGGGAGGGTAAGTGAGAAAAGGGAAAAGGAGGAGACGAGAGGAGTGGAGAGATGAGTAGAATTGTGTATTCCTCACTAAGGTACTGTTGGACAATCAGTGCTTTTGCATGTATGTAGCCAAAGATTTATATTTATGATAGTAAGTTGAGATGTAAAATACCAGTTTATAGGTAATATCCTGTTAGTGTGCTTCCTCCTGCACCAAGGACACCACAGTTAGATTTTTACAGATAAGGCAAGAGTAAGCAGTTTTAGTGATTCTGAGAAACAATTATTGACATGCCAGGAATGCTCCTTTGTATGGTGAAGTCAAGCATCACTCTTGTGCCCTGCTCCAGTCTTCCTCTCAACAAGAATAGCAGAAACAGAAGAGGAAGGAGATATCTGAGTAATGATCACCTCTCTGTTTTTTCTTCCTGTGGCCTCTCAAATAATAAAGCCCAAGGAGACTTAACATGAAGTAGTGGGGAAAGTGGGGGGAGGGAAGATCAGTCTAGCTTAATGTGAAAGTTGTAAAATAATTGGGACAGCGTTTCAAATACTGAAATAAAACCATTGTAATTATTAATAAAAACTAACTCTAAATTTATTTGAAAATGTAAAAGACTACAGGACTCACTACATAGTGGATTCTGTATAATCAAACTTACTCAATCGTCTATCATCAGAAATTGAAGACCATTCCTAAACTTTCAATACTAGGTTAATTACCCTCAATATTCACTTAAACTGTGTGAATATGATGCAGAAAACATGACTTTAAATTTAGATTGCTGAAGTGATAAGCAATGGAAATTCATGATGGATAGCACAATGTGAAGAGCATGGAAATTATTTTCCTTCCATCTTCAGTGCGTAGGGAAGAATAAAAGCTCCAATTCTGAATTTAGGACTGAAGGTGAATAGTAAAGTAGACCTATTTCAGCCATTCAGAGATTAGTAATGTGGAGAAAATTCCTCATTTATGTAGGCCGAACATGGAAGTGAGGATGTGGCAATCCCAAAGCCAAATCCCAAAGTCAGAGATATTTAACAAAATACCATGAAGTTCAAACAAGACTTAAAAGGCAGAGTTGGGCTTAAGGGGAGTAGGGCATAAGAATGGAGAGGGAAATGGTGGACTAATACAATCATACACATGTGAGAATATAAGTAGGAAACTTGAAGGAATAGATGGGGTTGGCGTAAGGGAAGGAAGAAAAATAAAAAGTTTGACAATGATCCAGATGTATTGAAACGCACATATACTCTATTCAACACTGAAATGATGAAGCGAAACTCCTTTGCACAACTAGCTAAAAATTAATTTTTTAAGTTTTAATATTAAGAGAGCAGAAGCATAAATCTTTAGAAATAAATAAAAGGATAGCTTTGACATATTACTGAGGCTTGTGCTCCTTTCAATATGCAAAATTTAATGTGTCAAGCCTGTTGCAAATGTAAATCTTATTTTGCCAACCCTTTTTGCAAATTGCTTAAAATATAGAGAACCAAATACCACTATCCCTTCACTTTCAATAAAAAAAATCTTATACACCTTTAGGTGTCTCAGGTGTTTATAAATATTTTAATGTAATGCATTGGAACTAATTTTATTCTACATTTAAGTTTAAATTTTAAATCACTTAATTCTTTTAAAATCCTCTCACTCGGGCACAGGTCTGGATAGATAACTGATGTGGGCAGAATCAGAATTATTCAGAAGGCTATAAAAGAATGTTTACCTAATTTTCTCTCTGCAGGATCATAGAATACAGACTGTCCTTATTAGGAAAATGGAAAAGGTATAGGACAGACTCAATAATCAATGGGAGATGATTGTTTATTAAGGAACAGCGAGAGGCATAGCCATTCCAAAGTGTTTGAAGGTTGTGTGAGGGATCTGGGACAGGATTTTTGTTTTTATAGGAGGTCTGAGCAAGGAGAGGTTATTGAAAAACCCCTAGATCAAAAAGGTGGGGGCTTTTCAGTTGGGCCCACAATGGAATATTTACAGCTAGGCCTATGTGCATTGCCCTGCCTTCACTTCAAAGGAATTCACACATACCTGGAATTTTGCCTGGAATCTGTATTGGCCTAGGACAATAGGATGGGGGTCAATCCCTCATATTCCATCTTTAGATACATAAAATGATAGGGCCAAGAGGGGAGAGGCTATTCTTCATATAGGATCTTTGGAAACATAAAAAGAATTGGGCTGAGAGTGAAGTATCATTAAGTTATGAGAACAAAGCAGATTCCAATGGTTTTAAACCCTGGAGTATAAAAGGTGGAGGTCATTGTGGTCATTTCTGGCAAAGTCCTGCTGGCATGGGAATGTTGAGCAGTCATTGGGGCCGGGGCCTTCAGGTCCAGGTCTGTGCTGGGTCTAAGCCAAAGCCTCTGGTTGCCTGCAGTAATAGCATGGCCTTGACTTGGTCCCAGGTCTAAGTGAGGGCTGTTATCCTGTTAGAGAGAAAGTTGAAAATGCTGAGATCAGCCAAAAGGCTGACATGGTGGCCGGACTAGATACGAGTGACACCCTGGACACAAGCCAGAAAAATTCCATTTGGATCATGAGTCGAAAACCAGTCAGAAGCCAGACCTGAATTGCGGTAGATAAGGGCCTGGTGAGAGAGTTTGATCATTTCCTATAAATAGCAGGTAACAAAGGCAAGAATATAAATTCCTGTCCAGTTAGAAGTTACACAGATATGGACATTAGATGGACAAGCTTCTCAACTTGTTTCTATTGACCTCCTGGCTCTGGTTAATTCTGAAAGGGCAGGCACAAAGTGGCTGATGTGACATCATCTCCTCTTACTTTTTTCCACCTTGTCCGGTGGTCTAGGTGCTTGTGGCTGGGATATGGGCTTTGAACTCAAACCCAGAGCATTTTCCCTGAGCACTCCTGCTCGAGGCTAGTGTCCTACAACTTTGAGTTGGAAGGCCATATTTAGTATTTTGATGGTTAATTTTTGAGCCAGCTTCCAGACTGTTCTTTGCTGGTTAGCTGGGAGATAGAGTATCTGAGGGATTTTTCTGCCGGGCTGGTTTGAACTGCAATCTTTGCAACAAAACCCTTTAATATTTCCAATTAAAGCGACAAGGAGATCAATGGGAACAAGCATAGCTTACATGCACCCTGTCAAGAATTGATCAACAAATACTTGCCAGAACACTGCAATGACACAACTCAATAGATGAGATGAGAGTTTCAGCATAGCTTGGATGCCTGTGAAACCTGAAAACCAAAGTTTACAAGAGGCTTTCCTGGGTTACATATGTTTCAATAGCAAAACAACATAGCTGGCTTTTTCAGGTCAGGCTGTGTAAGGTTTACAGAGAGTGTTCCACAAGAGTCTTAAATTTGTAAACGTAAAGCAGTCTTATACCAAAAATCAGCTGTGTGTGATGGAGTCAGACAGGAGTCCAGTTTCCATAGTGGAGGCAGGATGGTCTAGACAGGATCTGGGCTAGACTGCATCCCTCAGATGAATTCTCAAATTTCCTGGGTAGTTGCTTACATATTTATATACATACCGTTTGAAGACACTTGACTTTAGATGGACATAGAGAATGACATGCTAGATTTAATGTAAATCAAAGCCAACAATTATATACCAACTTTATTCATAAGGTATCTTTTAAGGCATACTCATACCATGTGCTACATACTTGAAATTTCTGAGGACAGAAAGATGTGAAAAATTTTTTTAACACAATTCTTACCTGTAGCAAATAGTTTAAAATGCCTACTCTCTTTCTTTCAATGTATGTAGTATGAAATGTATGTAGTAACATACATTTCATATTCTTTCTGTCTCTTCAAACAAGCCTGAAATCACTATTTCACAGTAACACAAAGAGCAAAACAAAAATAATCTGATACAACAATCACAATCCTAAATTACCTGAAAAAATCAACAATATATGAAATAAATCTGAGGAAGAGGAAAAACAATGGCATAATAACAAAAAAACTACCCTAGTTCTCTCTAGTGAAACAGAGATTTAGGGTCCTACCAGGTACTCCACTTATAGAGGATCACATCAAGTCAGCTATAATTATATATAGATACACAATTCAAAAGAAGATTTTATATTGACTTCACAAGAAAACAGAAATCTATGAAAAGTTGACCAGGCAGGCAGGTGATTGCTGTGACTGTGTTGGCTAATATATTGAAAAGCACAGCTGCAGTGTGGAAATAAAAATGCCACATGGGAAAAAAGTAGGAACAGTGACAGCCAATCCAAACACAGACACAATTTACCACAGCACTGACAGTGAGAACTGTCACTGGAACCACAAGTATTAACATCAGAACATCTCACCACACTGATTTCTATTCCTACGCTTAATGATCTAGACAAAAACCTAATTCCAGAAAAACAAATCACAACACAATATCAAATCAACACCTTGCAAATCAATCAAGAACATAGAGAATCACTTATTAATATCGTAGATCCCTTAAAATAAATCCTCCAAATGGATGAGTACGATTCACAACAATACAAGAAAAGTGATGTCAAGGTAGTATAATTCACAGTAAATAACCAGACACTAGAATACCCAATCAAGAACATAGAAGATAGTTTTCAAAATACATTACAAATACTGCTAAACAATGTGATTAATGAAAAGATACAAAACCTCTACAAGGAAATTTGTGAACAAGATGAGACCAACCAAAGATTAGTAAAATAATTCATGGAGACTACAATCAAAATGTTTAATAAATTCTGGAAGTCAAGGGAGTCCAAGGAAAAAATGGATGCCTACTTAAAAGATATAAGAGAATGGCTAGGAAGGTGGCTCAGTGGTAGAGCGCTTGCCTAGCATACATGAGGCCCTGGGTTCGATTCCTCAGCACCACAGAAGCAAAAAAGAAAAAAGCCAGAAGTGGCGCTGAGGCTCAAGTGTTAGAGTACTAGCCTTGAGCTGAAGAGCTGAGGGACAGTGCCTAGGCCCAGAGCTCAGGCCCCATGACCGGACCCCCCCCCCCAAAAAAAAAAGATATAAGAGAAGACACATATGAAAAATCAACCCTCCCAACCCCCTCCACTCAAAGAAAAGATGTAAAGAAAGTTCATACAAGACCTAAAACAAAGCTTTAATAAAGAGATAGAAGCTCTGAAAAATGACCAATTAGAAGACAGGGAAATCAAAAACAAAGTAGAAAGTATCCACAGCAAATAGATGACATAGAAGATAATCTCCAGAGTCAAAGACAGAATAGGTCTAATAGGAAACAGGAAATAATCACTTAGAACAAATCCAAGAAATAAGAAGTGATCTTGCCAGAACTTGAAGACTCAGAAGATCAAATATGGGGGAGACAGGTTCAAGAAGGAGAAGACCAGGAAACTAAATGCATGGGAAACATATTACAGAATTCTAGCAGAGATCAGGCCAAACATCCAAAGAAGCTCATTCAGACAAGAGAAGCTTTTAGAACACCAAACAGAGAATTCCAGAACAGAACAGCCCACCACCACATCATAATCCATTAGAAGATCATTAAAGATCAAGAAAAGCATTTTTAAACCTGCCATAGTGAAAAGATTGATTATTTATAAAGGATATACAGTCATAATAAATATAGATTTCTTAGCTGATATGGTAAAAACAGAGCTTGGCATGATACATGTCAAACATAAAGGCAAAAAACTACCAAACGTGAACTTGCTACCAAGCAAAAATCTCCTTTACGTTTAAAGGATATATAAAAATATTTCATGATGAAGAAAATTTGAAAAAAATGTATCTTCACCAAATCAGCAGTATAGAAGTTAATTAAATATATCTTACATAGAGAAGATCAAGAACAGTAACTGGTTATATACAATGCTCCCTACCAAAAAATAAGGTAAATATATTAAGAGTAGATGAGGCATCGCTGTTAAGAGCAGGTGTATAACATAGCAGGACTTATCAGATATTTCATAGTCTTACCTCTCAATATCACTGGACTTAAATTTCCAAATAGAAGACATAGCAGCATTAAAAAGCAAGACACATCCATCTACTTCCTACAAGAGACACATTTTATTAACAAAAACAAACCCATACTCAAACTGAAAGATTGGAAGTAAAATTTTCGCGCAAATGGACACCATAAACAGACCACAGTAGAATTGCTAACATAAGAAAAAATAAAATTCAAAATGAAATTAGTAGGAATAGACATTACATATTAATAAATGCAACTCCATTAGCCCTGAATCCTGGAGCACCCCACTTCATCAACCAAATACTACTTAACCTGAAAACAAATCTCAACACATCATTGTCATCCATGGATGGCCTATCCAGGAAAAACTCAACCAACAAACTGAAGACCTAAAGAATTACATTGACAACCTTGCCCTAACAGACATCTACAGAATATATTTCAGAATAGACATTTTTGACAGCAGTTCATGGAAGATTCTCCAAAATAGAACATATCTTATTTCTCACATAAGTTCTGTCCAAATTGAAAGAAAAATTATTTGAATTCTCATATCTTGTCAGACCACAACAGAATAAACTTAGAATTACATAACTTAAGCAAAAAAATTCTCAAACCCATGAAGACAACCACACGTTGCTGAATGACCAGTCGGACACTGAAGAGATTAGAATAGAAATCTGGAATTTTGGGGAATTTAACAAAAAGGAAGTCACAAAATACCAGCTCCTCTGGGCTTCAGTAAATGCAGTACTTAGAGGAAAATTTATAGCTCTGAGTGCCTACATCAAGCAATTAGGGATATCTCAAATGAATATTTTATTATGTACCACAAGCTCCTTGAAAACAGGAACAATACAAAACCCAAAGCAGTAGACAGAAACAAATAAAAAATTAAGTCAAAAATAACTAGAGACAAAATAAAACTTAAAAAGAATCAACAAAACAGAATTGTATCTTTCAATAACTTAACAGACTTGAGAGTCCCTTACCAAATATAAGAAGAGAAATTATATAGATAGATAAATAGAAAGCCAGCAGATCAAGATCTTTACTTGCTCTGCAACAGGTAATGGTTCTCAAATACATTTAAAGCCCCAAAAGTTAACCCCCCCCCCAAAAAAAAACAAATCCTCACAGAAACAACAGCCCTGTTAATAAGAGGGATAAAGATTTAAAAAGGAACCTAATTGAAGAAGAAATATGAAGGCCAATAGACACATGAATGAATATGCAACATTTCTGGCCATAAAAATGCAAATCAAGGTTACGTTGAGATTCCACCCCATGCCATTAGAATGACCATTATGAAGAAAACTAATAATAACAGATGCTGGGCTTGTGGGGATGTGGCCAAAATGGAACATTAGTACACTATTGGTGGAAATTTAAACTTGTTCAAATAATCTGTGAAGAAGTACAGAGATTCCTCAATAGTGCTCACCTATGATGCAGCAATGATGGATCAAGAAAATTTTGTATGTATTCATGACAAAACTCTATGCTTTCATCAGAATGAATGACATTGCCCAAATTTGTTAGTTAATGGAAAGACTTAAAAACATGATAAGTTTAACAAGCCAGCCCAAAAGAAACATAAGAGTACATGTTTTTACTCATTTGGAAAAACTAGAATGTGTTTAGGATATTCCTGGAAAGATCACAATAGCTCTAATAGCTATATGCATATCACCATATAAAATAATGCTTATAGAAATGAGTTCCAAAAATGGATACAAGATGATTGTATAGTGAACTGTTTTTAGTTATGTATATTTAGTTTTACCCTTTGGTATTCACTGTTTTTGATTTCTGTATCCTTTCTCTTATACATAAGTTAATTTGATTTGGGGAAGGGAAGGAAAATCACAGAAATGGCGGGAAAAAGTTTAACCAAAGCAACAGTGCTATACACTAGACACTATGTTAGAAATGAACTTTACAACTTTGGGGGAGTGGGTTGTCGGGGTTGGAGGAAGCAGGAGAAAATAAGGAAAGGTAACACTGTTAAAAATGTATTCATTACTTATGTAAATGTAACCCACCCCTCTGTATATCACCTTCATAATATAAAATCCAAAATAGAATAAGAGAACTCACCCAAATAGAGAAAATTAGAGACAAAAATGAGATATCACAACAGAAATAAGCAAAATTGAGAACGTTATAAGAGCATATTTGCAAACCTTATGCTAATCACCTGGAGAATCCTAGAGAAATTAATGCTTTCCTGTACTCGATCTGAACCAAGAAGTAACACACAAGAAGTAATGAAGAGGAGGTTCTGGGAAGATGGCGGAGGAGAAGCTGGAATCTGAACAAGCTCTCGCATAGAAAGCAGTTTTAGAGTTCCAGTGAACAGTCCTAAGCCAGAGAATCACACCAAGTGTGCCATCACAGAACAGAGAGTTAGAAAAGAGAGGGGAAGCCAAGACAAGGAGACACATCTGAGCGCTTGCCAGCAGCCACCGCGGCAACGGCAGGGTTGCAGCGGTGACCACAGCCGCGGCCATACCTGAGCGCTCACACAGAGAGTCCGGGACGAAGGAGCCAGACGCAGCGAGCGAGAGGATTCTACTCAACACCAGCAAGAACCGACAAGGAGCAGACATCTTCATCCTGCAGTTTGCAGACCAGAGACGACCCAGGATCCAAGACTCGGCGTGAGTAGAAGCCTGACTTCCTCACTCCTTCTCAGGGAGCAGAGGAGGGAAGGCCATCCCTCCCCCGCCAGCACCGGTGATCTCCATCTTGGATACCGACAAAGCTCGGAGGAGCTGCCAGCTCCAACTCAGGCCTTGGAATAAAACGAGTCATTTAGCAGGTCACAAGAACTTAACGGCGAAGTGAACTGCCAGACTCAGCTCCATCCAGGGAAAAGTCACCCAGCTCAGGCACCAGCCATTGGAGTGGCTTTCCTCACTGGGTAACCAGAGCCAGAGACTGCCCCTCCCTCTAGCAGCCTCCACAATCAATTGAAAAACAGAAACCCTGAGAATGGCTCCAGGCTGGGCTCTGTGAGTTTTTCACAAAATAGCCCCAGGGAAAAGCTACTGTTTGTTGAAAGGCCTCAACTCTACCAGAACCTAGCCTCATCACCCCTCTTTTGTGATTCTCAAAGCAGATCACCCTCCCATTAAACTAACCTGGGAGGGGGATCTCAAAATCTTGGGTAAAGCAGAGCATTTTTCTGCCTGTTTGAACAAACTGACTTAAGAAACCAATCAAGCCACAGGACCTCAAGCTGACCAGAGACTCCAAAAAGAGGCTGGTTACAGACAAAAGGGAGATACAGGATTTTTCCCACCTCTCCCAAAAAAAAAAAAAAAAATCAAAGAACTTTTTTTTTTCTTCTTCTTCTTTTCTTTTTCCTTTTTTTCTTTTTTTTTGGTACCTTATATATATAAATTTTTTTTTTCCTTTTCTAAAATTTTTATTAATCTTTAATTTTTGCCTTTTTTGAAAAAATAATTGTTTTCCAGTAACTTTTTTTTCCCTCTTATAATTTTTATTTTAGGAATACGTGAATGTGCGTTTTCCTTTCTTTTCTTGTCTTCTTTCTCTTATTCTTTCTTTCTTAATTATCTTTTTGTTTTTTGTCTAGCTCTACTGAACTTCTGATCTTTTTTTTTCTCCCTTTCTTATCCATTTCACCTTTTCCTCTCTTTTGTTCTTCTGTATGTGACTTAACTCTTGTCCTGCACATCCTCAGATAAACCCATAGTTAACTAGTAGACCCTATCCCCCATTGTGTACACACTTAGTCCGCAAATTTATTACTCAATCCAAAACCTCTGAGACTTGAATTCCTTAATAGCAGTACTACCTCTTTATACCTATATAATATTTTAAGCATTTTTTTAAGTTTTCACATCTTCTCTATCTCCCTCCTGTTTTCTCAATATATTCACATTCTTCTCTAAATAGATGGTCTTTCAATTTCCATAGCTATATTAATTTTTACGTTTCTATTTTTTTTCCTGGTCTCTTTTCATTTCCCTTTCCCTTTATTGTTTTTCTCTCTCTCTCTACTTGCATCCTACCCAACCTATTTCCTGCATTGAGATTAGGACATAGTTAACTCTCCCTGTGCCTCCACACACCAATCTATTCCTATTTTTTACCCACATCTCTCCCTAACCCTAAAAATTTCTGGTTTTCCAAATTCTTCTCTACGGTTCGAAGCCCATTAACATATAGTTGTTTGATGTTGAATAGATGTATCTGTTGAACTAGATTGTATCTGTAGACTATTGACTGTATAAATGCAAATGTTGGTTGATGGTTGCCTTAAGATAGTGTTCTAGCACAAAACTGGTGCTATTTTCATCTCAAATGGGCAGAGTAAGCCGGAAAAACACAAGAAAAATGGCAAATCAGGGTATCTCAATTCCCAATCTTGATAATCAGGGGTCAGAACAGATAATGAACAATCCAGAGGAGAGTTCCCAAATAGCTCTACAAACACTGGTGGCAAACACGATAAATGAGAAGTTTGACAACTTACAAAGGACTCTGAATGAGCGTGATAGGGAGAGAGAGGAGGCATCCCAAAAGTTTATACAGGAATATCATAAGAGTGAGGAAGCTACTCAAAAACTGATACAGGATTTGCGTGAACAACTTGAGAATACTCAAAGAGAAAGGGAGGAATGGCGTGAGCAGGCTGAGAACACTCAAAGAGAACTGCAGGAATCCCTCGAATGGGAAGAAAGAGAACTGCAGGAATCCCACAAACGGGAGGAAGCTAATCAAAGAGTAATTCAGGAATTGAGAGACCAGGTTGAGAATACACAAGGATCACTAAAGGCATTCATGGAATCCATTAACAAAGAGCTGAAGGAAGTCAGGGAGACCACAAAGGGAATGCTGAATGGAACCCAACAGAAGGAATGGGAGTCCAAAGAAACCATAACCAATCAACTAAGTGATTTGAGAACAAACACTGAACACCAAATTAAGGAAGTAAAGAAATTCATACAAGACCTAAAACAGAGCTTCAACAAAGAACTTGAAGCCATCAAAGCTGACCAATTAGAAGCAAAAGAGATAAAAAACAAAGTAGAGAGTCTTGACAGTAGGTTAGACCATGCAGAAGATCGAATCTCAGGGATTGAAGACAGCCTAGATATTATAGAGAAAGAACATACAGCCATCCAAGACAAGTCCAAGAAATATGATAGATCTATCCAACACCTGGAAGACACCATCAGAAGGCCTAATCTAAGGATAATGGGTATAGAGGAGCATCAAGAAACAGAAGTTAATGGTCTAGGAAATTTGTTTAACAGGATTCTAGCAGAGAACTTCCCAAACATACAAAAATTTAGGCCTATTCAGATACAAGAAGCTTTTAGAACCCCAAATAGAACAGACCAGAATAGGACATCCCACCGTCACATTATAATCCACACAGGATCAACTCAGACCAAGGAAAAGATCCTTAAAGCTGTCAAGGAGAAAAGGGTAATCACCTATAAAGGGAAACCAATTAGAATCACCTCAGATTTCTCAGCAGAGACAATCAAAGCAAGAAGAGCCTGGAATGATGTATGCCATGCCCTAAAAACAAACAACTATCAACCAAGAATACTGTACCCAGCTTAACTCTCCTTCATAACTGAAGGCCAAATAAAAATCTTCCATAGCAAAGAAACATTGAAACAATACATCTCCACCAAACCAGCCCTACAAAAGATTCTTAAAGATGTCCTACACATAGAAAACCAACAAGACCGCAACAAAGGCCAAGAAACTGCACCCAAACTGAGAATCCAAGAACCATAGGAAGAACCCAGTTTTCGCAGCCCCCAAGAAGGTGGATAACATGGCAGCAACTCACAAATACCTCCAGTCCTATCTCTTAACGTTAACGGACTGAACTCTCCAATTAAGCAACATAGACTGTCTAGTTGGATTAAAAAACAAGACCCTTCTATCTGCTGCCTGCAGGAGTCACATCTTGCCCGTAAAAACAAACACATTTTCAATGTTAAAGGCTGGAACAAAATCTACCAAGCCAACGGCCCCCATAAACAGGCGGGAGTTGCAATCCTAATATCAGATACAATAGACTTCAAATTAAAATTGGTGACAAGAGATAAAGAAGGTCGCTACATACTAATTAAAGGATCTGTCCTTCAGGAGGATATTACAATTCTAAATATTTATTCGCCAAACAATGGAGCACCCAAATTTATCAAAGAAACATTACTTTTCCTCAAATCCCATATAGATCCTAAGACGTTAATTGTTGGGGATTTTAACACACCACTCTCCCCACTAGATAGATCAACTCGGCAAAAACTCAACAGAGAAACCGCAGATTT
This sequence comes from Dipodomys spectabilis, assembly GCF_019054845.1. NCBI lineage: Eukaryota > Metazoa > Chordata > Mammalia > Rodentia > Heteromyidae > Dipodomys > Dipodomys spectabilis. Next base: position 776,732 of record NW_024871191.1, read on the forward strand.
AAACAGCTGCATAGATCAACTAGACTTAACAGATATCTACCGAACATTTCACCCAGCAGCATCAGAATACACGTTTTTCTCAGCAGCACATGGAACGTTTTCTAAAATAGACCACATTTTAGGCCACAAAGCAAACTTGTCTAAGTTCAGAAACATTGAAGTTATACCTTGCATTCTCTCTGACCACAAGGGAATAAAATTAGAACTCAACACCAAAAGCCACCAAAGAAAGTCCGGTATCACATGGAGGCTGAACAACACACTGCTGAATCAAGAGTGGGTCATGGAAGAGATTAGAAAGGAAATTCAAATGTTCATGCTATTCAACAAAAATGAACACACAAATTACCAGCTCCTCTGGGACACAGCAAAGGCAGTACTCAGAGGCAAGTTTATAGCTCTGAGCTCCTACATCAACAAATTGGAGAGATCTGAAACTAGCAATTTAATGACACATCTAAACCTCCTTGAAAAAGAGCAGCAAGATAAACTCCAATCCAGTAGACGGAAAGAAATAATGAAAATTAAATCAGAATTAAATGAATTAGAATCCAAAAAAACTATAGAAAGAATCAACAAAACAAAGAGTTGGTTCTTCGAAAAACTTAACAAAATTGACAGACCCTTAGCAAATCTGATCAGAAAAAGAAGAGAACACACCCAAATTAATAAACTCAGAGATGAGAATGGAAACATCACCACGGAAACAACCAAGACTCAGAACATTATAAGGGAATACTTCTCAAAACTTTATGCTAATAAGTTTGAGAACTTGACAGAAATGGACCTTTTCCTAGCAAATATTGACATGCCAAAACTAAACCAAGATGAGTTAAACCAGCTTAACCGGACCATATCAAGCATTGAAATAGAAACAGCAATAAGAGACCTCCCAGCTAAGAAAAGTCCAGGACCAGATGGTTTTACAGCGGAATTTTACAAGCCCTTCAAAGCAGAGCTCACACCAATACTCCTCCAACTCTTCAATGAAATTGAAAGAGAAAGCTCACTACCGAACACATCCTATGAAGCCATCATAACCCTCATCCCAAAACCAGGCAGGGACTCATCAAAAAAGAGAACTATAGACCCATTTCTTTGATGAACATTGATGCAAAACTTCTCAACAAAATTTTGGCCAATCGACTTCAACAATTCATCCAAAAAATCATACACCATGATCAAACAGGATTCATTTCAGGGATGCAAAGCTGGTTCAATATACACAAATTAATTAATATTATTCATCACATCAACAGGAGCAAGAATAAGAACCACAAGGTTATCTCAATAGATGCAGAAAAAGCATTCGACAAGATCCAACACCCCTTTATGATGAAGGTTTTGGAAAAATTAGGAAGCCATGGAACATTCCTCAATACAATAAAGGCTGTATATGACAAACCTACAGCCAGCATTATACTCAATGGTGAAAAACTAAAGCCATTTCCTCTTAACTCAGGAACAAGACAAGGATGCCCACTCTCTCCACTTCTCTTCAATCTAGTATTAGAATGCCTAGCTACAGCAATAAGACAAGATGCAGACATAAAGGGGATCCAAATAGGGAAAGAAGAAATAAAACTCTCCCTCTTTGCAGATGACATGATCTTGTATTTAAAGAATCCCATATACTCCACTCCCAAATTACTCGAGCTGATTCAAAACTTTGGCAAAGTAGCAGGTTATAAAATTAACCCCCCAAAATCAATGGCTTTTCTGTATGCCAACAATGAGAAAAGTGTGGCTGAAATTAGGAAAGCAACTCCATTTGTAATAGCCCCACAAAAAATAAAATACCTAGGAATTAACTTAACTAAAGAAGTGAAGGACCTCTATGATGAAAACTTTAAAATCTTAAAAAAGGAAATCAACACAGAACTTAAAAAATGGCAAAACCTCCCATGCTCCTGGATTGGAAAGATTAACATCATGAAAATGGCCATACTTCCCAAAGCAATCTACAAATTCAATGCAATACCTATCAAAATTCCAACCTCATTCTTCAAGGAAATAGAAGAGGCAATCCAAAAATTCATATGGAACAATAAAAGACCCTGAATAGCAAAAACGCTCCTCAATGGAAAGAACACTGCTGGAGGAATATCAATACCAAACTTCAACCTCTACTATAAAGCCATAGTAATCAAAACAGCTTGGTCTTGGCATAAGAACAGACCTCAGGACCAATGGAATAGAATTGAAAACCCAGAAATGAACCTACAGACCTATAGCCATCTAATCTTCGATAAGGGAGCTAAAACAATAGAATGGAAGAAAGACAACCTCTTCAGTAAATGGTGCTGGCAAAACTGGTTAACTACATGTAGAAAACTAAAGCTAGATCCTTATATATCACCCTGCACCAGAATCAACTCCAAATGGATCAAAGACCTTGAAGTCAAAGCAGACACTCTGAAAACATTACAGGATGGAATAGGAGAAACCCTAGGTCTCCTTGGCTCAGGCCGAAATTTTCTGAATAGAGACCCGGAAACACAACAAATCAAAGAAAGGTTGGACAAATGGGATTGCATAAAGTTGCAGAGCTTCTGAAGGGCAAAAGACATAGCTAGCACGATCAATAGAAAGCCCACGGATTGGGAGAAGATCTTCACTAGCCATACAACAGACAAGGGTCTCATATCTAAAATATACTTGGAACTCAAAAAATTAAACCCCCCAACAACAAATCCACAAAGAAACAACTGCCCAATAAATAAGTGGGCAAAAGACTTAAAGAGAAACTTCTCTGAAGAAGAAAGAAGGATGGCCAATAGACACATGAAGAAATGTCCAACATCCCTAGCCATAAAAGAAATGCAAATCAAAACAACATTGAGATATCACCTCACTCCAGTTAGAACGGCAAAAATCAAGAACTCTAACAACAACAGATGCTGGAGGGGATGTGGACAGAAAGGAACCTTACTTCATTTTTGGTGGAAATGTAAACTTGTTCAACCACTTTGGAAAGCAGTATGGAGGTTCCTCAAAAGACTTCACATAGAACTCCCCTATGACCCAGCAATCCCACTTTGGGGCATTTACCCAAATGTTTACAAACAAGACCACACTAAAGCTACCCGCACAACTATGTTTATTGCAGCATTATTTACCATAGCTAAGATATGGAACCAACCCAGATGCCCCTCAGTAGATGAATGGATCAAGAAAATGTGGTATATATACATAATGGAATTCTCTGCCTCCATCAGAAAGAATGACATTGCCCCATTTGTTAGGAAATGGAAAGACTTGGAAAAAATTATATTAAGTGAAGTAAGCCAGGCCCAAAGAAACATAGGTCCCATGGTTTCCCTTATTTGCAATATATAGTATATGTATGAGTCAAGCGGAAAAGGTCAGATAATGTGATGTCAGGAAAATGAACCCTTAGATGTGTATTTTATTGTTTTTTTCTTTCATGCATGTGTTTCTAACGCATTTATAAGATTATCTCTTTGTTGCTTTGTATATCCCTCCCCCACAGTATAACCCCTGCTTTCACTATATTTGATGTCAGTATAACTTGTGGAGGAGATGGGGAAAAACCAGTTGTTTAAGGATACAGGTGGACCTGTTGCAACAATGAGAAGTACCAGTTGTCATGTCCAAAACTAGCTTTACAACGTCGGTGGGAGGGGGGTGGGGGGGGAAGGAGAAGGATTGGGATTGGGGGGGGAGGGGGGAGGCTGGGAAGGGATGTGAAGGGTAAACAAAGGAGGAGGCTGCAATGCTTGGTAAGAAATGTATGCATTATCCTGCCCACGTAATTGTAACTCCTCTGTACAGTATGTTCACAAATAAAATTAAATTCAATTTAAAAAAAATGACAGAGGTAAAAAAAAAAAAAAAAAGAAATGGAAAGACTTGGAAAAAATTATATTAAATGAAGTAAGCCAGACCCAAAGAAACATAGATCCCAATGGTTTTCTTTATCTGCAATAACTAGTATATGTCTAGGACAAGCAGAAGAGGTCAAAAGCTATGTACATATGATCATATAAGATGATGTTAAGCAAAATGAACCCCAAGATAGGGACACTAGAGAATTAGGAAATGGAAATATTGAAAAAAATCATATTAAGTGAAGAAAGCCAGTCTCAAAGAAATTTAACTCCCATAGTTTCCTTATTTGCAATAATTAGTATACATATAGAATAATCTTATCAGATGAATTGAAAAGCTCAAAAGCTATGTACATATGCCCATATAAGATGATGCTAAGTGAAATGAACCCCAAGACATGGACACATGAGGTCTCTCTTTGTTGTGATTGTTTTAAATATACTATGCATTTTTTTTGTTTCCTTTGTATGTTCTTCCCACTATGGCATATCCCCCATTGTCACTGTCCTTGATTTTGTTACCCTGCAACTTTATATACATTTGTCTAATCTGGGGAGGGTAAGGGAAATAACAAAATGCGGAAACAAGGACACAGGAACAAGGAAATGCAACAAGGAAACCCACAGGACAGTATATTGGAAACAAACTACGACCTCAGGCAGGGTGGGGGGAGGGAAGGGATAGTGGACCAACAATAAGAGAAGGGGTAACAATGATTGACAAGTAATGCATTCATTGCGTTACTTATGTAACTGTAATCTCTCTGTTCAGCATCTTTACAATAAAATAAACATTTAAAAAATAAAGAAACAAAAAATTTGGTTAAAAAAAAAGAAGTAATGAAAATGAAATGTCAATAAACTACTTCCCATATCGGAAAAATCTAGGACTCAATGAATGAACCATGAAATTAAGGCCTGCAAAGAACTTACAATACACAGATCTAAGTCCTCAATGGAATAGAAAGGTAAATGGAATTATTAAACATTCTATGAAGCTAGAATTAGACTCATTCCCAAATCAGAGAGGAACTCACCAAAGAAAGAGAACTATAATTCTACCTCATCCCAGTTAGAATGGCCATTATCAAGAAAACTAACAATAGCATAAGTTGGCGTGGATGTAGCCAAATGGGAACTCTATTATGTTGATGGTGGGAAATTAAACTTGTTAAACCACTCTGGAATGCAGTATGGAGTTTCTTCAAAAGACTAAATATAGATCTCACATATGACCCAGTAATTCTCTTCATGGGCAGTAATCCAATAAATAACAAACAAGCTCACATTAAAGCTACCAGCATAACCATGTTCAGGGCCCAGGCCCAAAGTTAAGGACTGGAAAAAATTACCACTGCTATTATTTGTTTTTGCAAAGATGAATCTTTTGACATAAGGTACCAATTCATTGTATTACAGTAGCTAGGATAGGACTTAAATGTAGTGGGTGATAAAATGGCCTCTTTGTTGAATATCAGGAATAGATGTAGGCAGTCAAAGAAAAGGGAGATTTTTTTTTGTTGTTATTGCTTGTCGAGGAGCTTGAAGTCTGGGCTTGGGCACTGTCCCTGAGCTCTAACACAAGGTGAGTGCTCTACTTTTTGAGCCACAGTGCCACTTCTGGTTTTCTTGTAGTAAAATGGAGAGAAGAGTCTCAGAGACTTTCCTGCCAATGCTGGCTTTGAACCACAATCCTCAGATCTCAGCTTCCTCAGTAGCTATGATTACAGCTGGGATCCACTGGCACCAGGCTAAAAATGGGGGATTTTTAGAAAATAAAATCCACCTGTTCACCTTTGTTTAAACCTCAGATATCACTATTAGAACACTTCACTCTCAACTTATTTCATCAGACATTTGTAAATTTTCTCTTTACCTTCATGTGAGAATACTGAAGTCAATATCAATTCAGCTATGAGACTGGATCAATTGTATGGTAATGGCTATCACATAAATCAAGAACTGTTACATCAAAACAAATGAAACCCTCATTTGGAAAGATACTTTTCTCTTTTTATTACAAATATGTACTTGATTATTCCTAATTTGATATTGGACCTCTTAACAGAGTGATGACATTTTCTTTCTCTTCAGCAATTGGCCTTTACTCACAAAAGGTCAAATATTTAAGAATTCAAAGATTTCCATTGATAATTCATTAAACTGACCTCTAAGAAAATGTGCATTTCTGGAATTTGGTCTGTTGTCTTGTTCTCACATACACACGCTTTTTATGATTTACTTGTTCTACAAGGAATTCAATTTTTAATCAATGAGTGTCCAATTTTAGTCTCTCTGATTAGTCTTTCAGACTCTCTCTCGAGTCTCATTTCAGTCTGCCTCATAAAATTATTTAGTTATCTGCTACATGACTCTGAGCTTCTGTTTTTTGCTTGACTTCATGTATGCTGTGATGGAAGCACTGCCTGGCTGTGCTTACTGGAATTTTGTTGTTGTTGTTGTTGTTCTGTTTTGTTCTGTGTGTTTGTTGTTGGTTTTTTTGGTTTTAGTTTTAGTTTTTGTTTTTAAGAGATCTAGGGGTTTTTCTCCTAATGGTACAAAGAATAGCTGACTAAATTGCTGTTTTAATTGTCACAAAATGAGGCAATCTGGCTTCCTTGCAAAGACATAAATGATCCTGTGTAACCACTTACAGAAATGATCTATCAAGGTGGCTTTTCAAGGTTGACTGTGAAAGATGTTCATTTCCAAGTCACCACCATAGAACAGATCATATCCCTTGGAGCATACTTTTGGAAGGAAGGTTCCCCTTTCTTCCTTCTCTTTTGATAGATCAAACCCTAATATTCTGCGTCGTGGTCAGCCTGGAGCACCTTTTCCCAAGAATATTCCGTCGTGTAAAAGAGGACTAATCAAAATAAAGGGGAAAATACTTGCCTACTACAGACTGATTCACCTGGCTTATATCTGTTGTTAATTTCATTATTTCAAACACATGGATAATTTATATTGGGATTAGACAAGTGGCAAAATACTAATGGAATAAACATTCAGTTTACTTTTATATATCCAATATTATACATTTAACCCCTTATGAAAAATTAAATCAAATTGTAGAAACAATGTATACTCTGGCACACGTACACCATCATCTACTCAGAAATTCAGTCTCTCTATAAATATTTATTTGGTTGAAATTAATAAAAAAATTAATTAATGAATATGACTTTTATCTATCATCTGAAATACTCCTCGTTTATATAATTGTATATAATTTTATCGATGTCACCTAGACAGGAATTTAACATGCAAGTAGAAATCAAATTTCTATAACTTAAGTGATATGAGAGGAGTCATACCCTCGTGTACTATGTGGTGTGAATTTTACCATAGTGCTGAACCCTCCCACCTAATACAAAGAGTCATGTGCAATAATTTATTATTTGATGTTAAGATGAGCGCTAAGTGTAGGATACACTTTGAAATATTACATTAATTCACAGAAATGAAACAATAATGATATATTATTTGTTTAAATTTTAATGCTTCTCAATTTTTCAATTCATGAAATATATTATTAAAATTAGTTTCACTTTCTCCTTTTCTATAGCTACTAAAATTATATATTAAATATTCAATATTAAGAAATCAGTAATAAGTAACCTATTATTAAAATGATATACTATTAAAATATGATTTGAATTATAGTTCTAACAAATTGTGATGTAAAAAACATTTAATATAATTATGGGCAATATTTTTTAAACTTACCAGCTTGTTATTTGTTTCCTAATTGTGTCGTTTGATATTCTTGATCCAAGTCATTCTTTCACCTTAATTGTTTAGTTTTCTATTTTATCTTTCTTGGTCTACTGATTGTGCATTTTGTTTTCCATTTTTAGTGACTGACATCTGAAAATCTGTATGCTAGTTTATTGCTTCCTATATTAAAGTAAAATTACTGCTCTCATAGCTGTTCTACTCTTCTTTGTATAGTATAGTATTTCTCCCACTCCCATCTCCTGTATTGCTGCTCTCATTTATTTTATTTTATTTTAAATTTTATTGTCAAGGTAAAGTACAGAGGGGTTATAGTTATGTAAGTAAGGTAATGAATTCATTTCTTTTCTCACTTGTTATCTTTTCCCCCATTTTTTCCCTCTTCCCTCCCAACACCACCCCCACCACCCCCAAGATTATGTCCAACATATTGTCTTGTGAATATCACTGTTGCATAGGTTCCCCTTTTGTCTCACCATTTTGTTTTTTTCCCTTTCCTTTCCCTGGTTCAGATCAACATATTTACAATATCCAGGTATCAAATCAAATACAGTGACTACATGGGATAAACTATAGGTGGGGAAAACACAAAAGGATAAAAAGAAATCACATAACACATTAAGAACCACAACAACAAAAACATATCTTGGAGTTCACTTCACTTGGAATCACCTTATACAGTCATATGTACATAGCTATTGAACTATTCTGCTCATCTACTAAGATTATCCTTGATGTACAAAATAATGCTCTCCCTATTACCCAGTAATCCCACTTCTGGGCATTTACCCAAGTGACCACAAACAATGCCTCACTAAAGCTACCAACACAATTATGTTTATCACAGTATTATTTACCATAGCTAAGATATGGAATCAACCCAGTTGCCCCTCAGTAGATGAATGGATCAAAAAATGTGACACACACACGTACACACACACACACACACACACACATTCACACATACACATATACACACATGGAATACTATGCTTCCATGGGAAAGAATGATATCACCTCATTTGAAAGAAAATGGAAAATCTTGGAAAAAATATAAGTGAAGTAAGCCAGACTTAATGAACCAAAGGTCCCCTGGTTTCCCTTATTTGTAATAGTTTACATCAAGGATAATCGCATGCATTTTAATTTGACATTTTGTTCTGTGCTGAGCATACAACATTATTGCTATATTGTTTGTTAGTATTTCTGCAGGCAGGCATATTTAAAGAATTACGTTCATCTTATCTTGTTCTTTAGTAAGAACAACTAAAAGAGCAACCCCTACTAGGAAGAGCAACTCCGACTTACGTAGCTTCATTCCTATGTAAGGCCAGTGTTGTCTCCTTTATCCTCATGTTGTACATTACAACTCTATACTTGGTCATCCCGTCTATCTACTACCTTCTACATTGTAAACTAAATGCCTCAGCAATTCTCATTTGCTTTACTTTTAAAAAATTTCTCTCTTAATGTTTGAGGTTGGGGTGTGTGAGTGTGTGTGTGAGTGTGCGTGTGTGTGTGTGTGTATGTGTGTGTGTGTGTGGTTTTACAAAGATCAGAAGACAACGTTTTTCTTCATTTAGAATACATCTTTCAAGTCATTGTAAGTTGTGGCTAATGGGAGAAGTATTTTGCTATTTAAAAGATGAAACAGAAAAATATATTTGTTCATGTACCACAGTTGTTTTATTAGTCTGTAGTTGAAAACTTAACTTCGATTTATATCTTGGCTGTTGATGTGAATAATGTGAATAACAATGAAATACAGATATACTTAAGAGTTACTCATACAGAAATAATCATGTGATTGGTGGGTCAGATAATATTTCAACTTTGCATTTCTTTAGAAAACTGCATACTACTTTCTACAATGAGAATACTAACCTGTATTTTGAACAAGAGTGAAGAAAATTTTATTTCTCTACACTCTCACCAACATTATTACCTTTAGAGTTTTTATAAAGGCAGGTTTTTACGATGTGCAGTACCCCAGACTGGCCTTAAACTCAAATCCTCTTACTCCAACCTCCTAACTGCTTGCACTTACTAGCCTTTACCATCACACCTGGCTCCTTTGATGTTTTGATTAGTTTTAATAGTTATGAAGTAGTATCATAGTAATTTTGAATTGCATTTCTCTATATTGACTTCTGTTCACAAAGCATTAAGCCAACATGGAAGTGGTATTAAACCCAACTTTGTAAACCCACTGGTGATTTTCAGGGATTTTTGGAAAACAGGTCTATTCAGAACTTTTGTTAATCTCATCTTTAATCTCTCTATACAAAATCAATACTTAATTCAATATAGTAGAAAGGAAAAAAATCAAATTCCTAACATTTTTCAATTTTTAATAACATGATATTGCTTAAATCGTTTTCTGTTTACACTTGAGACTATATAACTCAATTTAGTTGTACCTTTTACAAGGCTATACGTATTTTATTTATTTTATGTTGATTGCTCTTTCCAAAGCCTGCGAGTCTAATTTCCCTTAGCTTCTTTCAGTCTCATGTAGTTCAGATTTCAAACTGAAGAATAAATGGAAGGAAGCAAATAAAAAAATACATTTCCTCTCATCTGATGATGCCTCTACAAGAGTGAGGAAAGAGTTCATCCTTCTTAGGACCTATGAAAATATATCAAAAAGAGAATTTATTCTGCTAGATTTTCCCTATCTTTACAATGTAACTTAAATGATGTAAAAAACAATATACTGCTGAGATATGTTTATGTTTTATCAGGTTTGTACTTTTTTATATGGACTTAACCTCAATCTACAACATTACTTCATGATTCTGTCCCTGATATTTTTAAACTACGAAGACATAAGATAATCATCTTGATGTGCAGCATGACAAGTTATCCATCTGGCTTCCTTCGAAGCAGAGCATAGTAAATAGATAACATTACATCTGGTTATTCACTACATGTAATGGTTTCTGTAATACTTATTGCGTTCTATTTAGTATTTTAAAAAACTGCTGGCTAAACTCAAAGCTCATTCATAGAATTTTATGTTAAGTATTTCACAAGTTTTATTTCTTAATTCTTAAGATAAAATTTGCTTTAATGCTAATGTTATTACCATTTTAATGTTGGGAAAAATTGTAATTAAAGGCACGAATTTTATGGCCCAAAGACACACAGTGAGGAAGGAAATGAGTTAAAGTTTCCAACAGTCTTTCAGCAATACAAAATGATAATTAAAATCTCTCCATTCTCTTACACTCTCAGTTCAATATTCATGTTATCCAAGAAATAATATCATAGCAATGCCCATGGTTATTTTTTTCTGTTACATTTTGTCTTCAACCCAGATTGTTTTGGTGACATTGGCTTATCATGCACAGAACTGAGCGCATAAATTGAGGTCCAAGGAGGGGCAAATTTCTTCTGTCCCATAGTTCGTTTCCTTTTTAAAAAGTAATAAAACTTTCAAATATCATCACTTACAGTTTTTAAGAATCCAGAAGCGAAATGAATTCACATACAATCAGTCCAAAATGCTTTAAAATTAGTAGATAATAAAACAGGCTCCCTTGAAGTAAATATTTTTCTACTTTTAAAATTATTTTTAAAGCCTTGTGCTGGATGGCCACACCTGTAATCCTGTCTACTTGGGATATCTACTCAGGAGCGCCAGATCTGTGGATAACAGTTGGAAGACAATCAGAGCAAAAAAACAAATTCATAAGATTATTTTTCAAAACTTTTAATGAACTACCAAAGAGCCAGGAATGGTGATGTAGCTTATATAGAACCTCATCAATCTAGAGAGGAAATGCCTAGAAAGACCTTGAAGTCCTGAGTTCAAACTCTGAGCATGCCAACACAAATGCACGAGTACTCACATGTGCGCGGGCGTGCACAGACACACAGACACACACACACACACACACACACACACACACACTTTTGCAAAATACTTTCATGTCAGTGTTTTGCATTAATTTCTTTGTTAACAATATTATATAGGGAAAATAAACTTTTCCTTCTCAGATCATTTTCATACATTTTTATTGGAAAAATACTGCACACAGGGGTCACATTTACATGAGAAAGGTAATGAGTACATTTCCTTAAAAGCATTGTTACCTCCTCCTTTATTTCCCCCCACCATCCTTTCTCTCTAACCTCCACAAGTAGCCTCTTCTCCCCGTCTCCCCCACCCTGCCTAAATATAACCTTCATTTTTCATCATAGTGTCTTGTGCATCTCATTGTTACAATTGGTCAACCTGTATCCCTATTTAAACATTGTGTTTTTACCTTTCCCCTACCCAAATTAGAGAAGCATATATATAAGATATTGGTGCACCAACTTCAAATGCAGTGAAAACAGGTGTTATAAAATGGGGGAGGAACATATAAAGAAACAAAAAAAAATCACATCATACATTGTAAGTCCATTAAAAACAATAGCACGAAAGAAAAAACCACTTGTGTCAATATCTTGGAGTACATTTCCCTTAACCTCATCTTATCTAGTCATATGCACATAGCTTTTGACCTTTTTTATTTATCCCAGATATATATTAGTAACTGAAAATAAGGGAAAGCAGGGGTCCTATGTTTCTTTGGACTTGTCTTACTTCACTTAATAAGTTTTTTTCCAAGTCTTTCCATTTCCTAACAAATTGAGTGATGTCATTCTTTCAGATGGAGGCATAGAATGAATCTGTCTATCTGTCTGTCTATCTATCTATCTATCTATTTATCTATCTATCTATCTATCTATCTATCTATCTATCTATCTATCTATCTATCACATTATCTTGCTCCATTCATCAATTGAGGGGAATCGGAATTGGTTCCATACCTTAGCTATCGTAAATAATGTTGCAGTAAACATAGTTGTACTGTTAGTTTTATTGTGGTCTTGTTTGTGATCATTTGGGTGAATGCCCAAAAGTGGGATTGCTGGGTCCCGGGGGGCTTTATGTGGAGCCTTTTGAGGAACCTCCATACTGCTTTCCAAAGTTTTTGAACAAGTTTACACTCCCACCAAGGATTCGGTAGGGTTCCCTTCTGTCAACATACCCTCCAGCACCTGTTGTAAAAATATGGAACACTTCAAGAATTTGCATGTCATCCTTGCACAGGGGCCATTCTAATCTTCTCTGTGTTGTTCCAATGTTAGTGTATTTCCTGCTGAATTGAGGACAGAACATTTTTTATATATGAAGTGTAATTCATTTTCTTTCTTTTTATTGTGAAAATACAGTACAGAGGAGTTACAATAACATGGGCAAAATAACGAATACCTTTCTTATCAAGCATTGTTGCCTCCTTTTTGTTTCTCCTTCCTCTCCCTTCCCAAACTCCCACTAGCTCTGACACCTGATCCTCTCCCCCATCAACGTTGTAAAGTTCGTTTTACGACATAACGACTTGTATATCTCATTGTTGCAATGGGTCCAACTGTATCCCAATTTAAATGATATTTTTTCCCTTCCCCTCCAAAAATTATACCAACAGAAAATACAGTGAAAGCAGGCATTAAACCGTGGGAGAGAGACATACAAAGCAACATAGAAATCATCTTATAAATATATTAGAAACAATTGGATTAAAGAAAAATCACTTGAATACTTATCTTTGGGTATATTTCCCTAACATCAGCTTATCTGACCTATCCTGCTTGACTCAGACATATACTAGTTATTGCAAATAAGGGAAACCATGGGACCTCTGTTTCTTTGGGCCTGGCTTACTTAACATATTTTTTTCCAAGTCTTGTCATTTCCTAACAAATGGGACAATGTCATTCGTTCTGATGGAAGCAAAGCATTCCATTTTGTATATATACCACATTTTCTTCATCCATTCATCCACTGAGGGGCATCTGGGTTGGTTCTATATCTTAGCTATGGTAAATAATGCTGTGAAAACATAGTTTTTTGAGTTCTAGGCATATTTTAGATATGAGACCCTTGTCCGTTGTATGGCTAATGAAGATCTCCGAATCCATGGGCTTTCTATTGATCTTGCTAGCTATGTCCTTTGCCATGCAGAAGCTCTGCAATTTCATGCAATCTAATAAGTCCAACTTTTTTTGATTTGTTGTGTTTCTGAGTCTCTATTAAGAAAATTTGGGGATGTGCAAGGAGACTTAGAGTTTCTCCTATTGCATCCTGTAATGTTTTCAGACTGTCTGTTTTAACTCTGAGGTGTTTGTTCCATTTGGAGTTGATTCTTGTGCAGGGTGATATATAAGGATCTAGCTTTAGTTTTCTACAAGTAGTTAACCAAATGTGCCAGCACCATTTACTGAAGAGGCTGTTTTTCTTCTATTCTATTTTTTAGATTCTTTATCGAATATTAGATGGCTACAGGTCTGTAGGTACATTTCTGGGTTTTCAATTCTATTCCATTGATCCCGAGGTTTGTTCTTGTGCCAGTTCCAAGCTGTTTTGTTTACTATGACTTTGTAGTAGATTTTGGAATTTGATATTGATATTACTCCAGCACTGTTCTTTCTGTTAAATATCATTTTTTTCTACTCCATGTTTTTTATTGTTCCGTTTGAATTTTTGGATTGCCTGTTCTATTTCCTTGAAGAATGAAGTTTGAATATTAATAGGTATCACATTGAATTTATAGATAGCCTTGGGAAGTATTGCCATTTTCATGATGTTTATCTTTCCAATCACGGAGCATGCGTGTTTTTTTGCCACTTTCTAAGTTCTGTTTTGATTTACTTTTTCTGGATTTTTAAGTTTTCATCATAGAGGTCCTGCACTTCTTTGGTAAAGTTAATTCTTAGATATTTCATTTTTTGTGAGACTATTATGAATGGAGTTACTTTGCTATTCAAGCCACTCTTTTCTCATTGTCGGCATACAGAAAAACCATTGATTTTTGAAGGTTAATTTTATACCCTGCTACTTTGCCAAAGTTTTGAATCAGCTTGAGTAATTTGGGAGTGGAGTCTATGGGATTCTTTAAATACAAATCATGTCATCTGCAAAGAGGGAGAGTTTTACTTCTTCTTTCCCTATTTGGATCCACTTTATGTTAGCATCTTGTATTATTGCTGTAGCTAGGCATTCTAATACTAGATTGAAGAGCAGTTGAGAGAGTGGACATCCTTGTCTTTTTCCTGATTTTAAAGGAATTGGCTTTAGTTTTTCACCATTGAGTATAATGGTGGCTGTAGGTTTGTCATATACAGCATTTATTGTATTGAAGAATGTTTCATGGATTCCTAATTTTTCCAGAACCTTCATCATAAAGGGGTGTTGGATCTTGTCAAATGCTTTTTCTGCATCTATTGAGATAACCATATGGTTCTTATCCTTGTTCTTGTTGATGTGATGAATAATGTTAAATGATTTGTGAATATTGAACCAGCTTTGCATCCCTGAAATTGAATCCTGTTTGATCACGGTGTATAATTTATTGGAGTAATTGCTGAAGTCGATTTGCCAAAATTTTGTTCAGAAGTTTTGCATCAATATTCACCAAAGAAATGGGTCTATAGTTCTCTTTCTTTAATTAGTCCTTTCCTGTTTTGGGGATGAGGGTGATTATGGCTTCAAAGAATGAGTTTGGTAGTGAACTTTCTCTTTCTATTTCATTGAAGAGTTGGAGGAGTATTGGTGTGAGCTCTGCTTTGAAGGCTTTGTAGAATTCTGCTCTAAAGCCATCTGGTCCTGGGCTTTTCTTAGATGGGAGGTCTCTTATGGCTGTTTTTATTTCAAAGCTTGATATGGGCCTGTTAAGATGGCATGACTCATCTTGTTTCAGTTTCGGCATGTCCATATTTGCTTGGAAAAGGCCTATTTCTGCCAAGTTCTCAAACTTATTAGCATAAAGTTTTGAGAAGTATTTCCTTATAATGTTATGAATCGTGTTTGTTTCTGTAGTGATGTTTCCATTCTCTTCTCTGAGTTTATTTGGGTGTGTTCTCTTGTTTTTCTAATAAGATTTGCTAACCCTCTCTCAATTTTGTTAATTTTTTCGAAGAAACAACTCTTTGTTTTTTTTTATTTGTTCTATGTTGTTATTGGATTTTAATTCATTTAATTCTGATTATTTATTTCCATCTCCTGGATTGGGGTTTATCATGCTGCTCTTTTTCAAGGATGCTTGATGTCTCATTAAATTATTGGTTTTAGATCTCTCCAGTTAGTTGATGTAGGAACTCAAATCTATAAACTTGTCTCTGAGTACTGCCTTTGCTTTCTTCCAGAGGAGCTGGGAGTTTGTGTGTTCATTTTTGTTGAATATCATAAACACTTGAATTTCATTTCTAACCTCTTCCATGACCCAATGGTGGCTCAACAGTGTGTTGTTCAGCCTCCACTTGTTACAGGAATTTCTTTGGTGGCTTTAGGTGTTGAGTTCAATTTTTTCCTTGTCATCTGGGAGAATGCAATATATAACTTCAATATTTCAATGTTTCTTTACAAGTTTGGTTTGTGACCTAAAATGTGTTCTATTTCGGAAAATGTTCCATGTGTTCTTGGGAAGAACGTGTATGCTGATGCTGCTGGGTGAAATATTCGGTAGATTTCTGTTAAATCTAGTTGATCTATGCAATTGTTAAGGTCTGCAGTTTCTCTGTTGAGTTTTTGCCGAGTTGATCTATCTAGTGTGATAAAGTCCCGAACAATTAATGCCTTTGGATATATGTGAGATTTGAGAGAAAGTACGATTTTCTGAAACTAGACAATTCATCAAAAAGTAAGTCGTGATATTTTAGAACCAGGTAAGAATAAAGGCAAGATTGACATGACAAAAACAAAATAAGTCCAGATATTTATTGTTCAAGAGATGTGTAGGAGGAGAAATTCACTTATTCTATCCAAGCACCTGTCTTAATGGGCACTGCAGCAAGTGGTAAGGTTTGTTAAAAATTTTAAAGTTTTAAATATATTTAATTTTGGGAATTTGCTTATATATGCCATAATTAGGACTGTTTGGCAGGTCATAAAACTTTTCTATAAAGTATTTAAGATTGACAGTAGCAGACATACTACTAAGTATGTTCATTTTCAGAAACTTTACTAATGAGAAGTTGCAAAGTCTTTGTGAAAAGAAGTCGAGTGAAGAGTTAAGACTTTGTTAACTACACAGTTTATGTTAAGACTTTAGGGATTCCTTACTTTATATTTTAGCGAGGAACAAATGATGATATAAGCCATATAAAAATCATGAGATGAGTCATAAATAGTCATCTTAGTGGGTAACTTTAAAGACTACACATAGCCTATAAAACTCTTGTTGAACATCATAATCTTAGCCAGTTTTAAATATACAGGAATATGAGAAAATAGTAAAACCTAATATGTAGTACACCATCAAATACTGAAAATACTGGTAATTGTTTTTTTTTTATTTTATTAATCATTAATATTTAATTATTGGCTTTCTTTATTTGTAGCATTGTTTCCCTTGTTGTAACATAATACAACTTTTTGTAAGTCGTCATCAGGAGATACTTTGAGAAGGTTACTGGGTTGGCAAAACCATTTTTTATAGGTGCATGTGAATTTATAAAGAGGAAAATTAAGAACAAAATATGTATTAAAAAAATCTTCAAGTAAAGTGTGAATCAGGAGTATTGATAAATGTCCACACCTAAAATCTTAGCCCTAGGCTGAAGCAGCGGTATTACAGAGTTGAAGCCACAAATGTGAGAGACTGTGTTTTGTTTTGTTTTATATTTTGATTTTGTTGATCATTGGGTTGAACTCCGGGGCCTGGGTACTCTTCCTCAGCTCAAGGCTACTGCTATCACCTGAGCCACAGCGCCACTTTCATCTTTTTCTACTTATGTGGTGCTGAGGAATTAAACCCAGAACCTCATGCATGCAAGACAAGTAATCTACCACTGAGCAACTTCCCAGATCCTGAAAGACTGTGTTTTAAGAAATAATCTAAAAATTATTTGCTTTCTGCTTTGGGTTATAAAATGAAATATATGAATATATATCTATATCTATCTATCTATAGTCTGATATGGTGCTTGAACTATTGGCTTGGGCACTGTCCTTATGATCTTCAGCTCAAAGCGACCCCTCTACCGCTTGAGCCACAGAGCCACTTCCAGTTTTCTAGTGGTTTATTGGAGATGAGAATCTCATGGACTTTCCTGCCTGGGCTGGCTTTGAACCATGATCCTCAAATCTCAGCCTCCTGAGTAGCTAGAATTTCAGGCAGGAGCCACAGGCACCCAGCTCTTTTTATAATTTTGTGAATTGTCATACTTCGAAATTTATATTAACTACGGCCACTTTATCCTTTTCAAAGTCATGAAATATCTCTGAGAGTTTGCTTCTGTGCAGATTGTTTTTGCATTTATAATTTCTTCTTAGTCATTTTTATTTTTTATCAAAATCACTTTACATTTTATGTTTATGTGTTATCATACATCAGATACCGACAAATGTACATATAGGGTCTAAAGATAGCAGTATGAATATTCTCATACAACTCTTGCTTATCTGTTATGCACTTTCAGTATTATGATATTTTTCTGTCTTTTTTTCTTTCTCATTCATTCTCTTTCTCTTTCTGGCTCCATGTCTTCTACTTAGAATTTCTGCTGGTCTACTATTATACTTCAGGATCCACTGGTTTTGGGGAAACATGATAGGGACCATCAGTTATCCTTGCATTCTTCGAGAGTTGTAACAGTGACGTGTTATTATTCTTTGCCATTCTAAATGACAAGAATTCCCTTTCACTTTTACTACTATTATAAATTTTATATATTTTATATAAAATATTATATATTTTATCTCATAGGAATCATTGGGACAGATAAGATACTTTTAACCTGTGACCTAAATGTCCTTTTTCTTTTGAAAACATCATTTTTATTTTATTATCAGTAAGGAAATACATGTAATGAAAACAAATCTATCCTATGGAAATTAGACCGAAGTTGTTCACAGGAATGAAGAACAAGGTAATGGGGGAAGTAACTACAAAGGATGCCCATCATAGAGCACAGATCCTCATAGTAGTTTATCATGAACACTTTGTGAGAATGGCAAGGTGCTGGGAACTAGAGATTAAGTCACTGAACATTTCATATATATGCACTATATATATATATATATATATATATATATATATATACCACTTGAATTTAAAACCTATATATATATATATATGTATATATATATATATATATATATATACATATATATATATATATATACCACTTGAATTTAAAACCTATTTTATCCAATATTAGTATAGCTACTGAGGCCTGTTTACGAAGTCGATTGTTCATTTGTAAAGTTGATGTATAAAATTGTTACAATTACATAAGTCAGATAATGAGCACATTTCTTTTTGAACAGTGGCACGTCTTCCCTAATGTTCTCCCAGTTTTTTCCTTCCAACCTCCCTCCCCCACAAGTTGTATAGTTCATTTTCAATGTAGTGTCTATTGAGTTGCACTGCTGCATTTGTTGACTCTTTGTCCCACTATGTCTGTGTTCCCTATTGCCCTTTCCAAACTGACATATACGACCTAAGGTGTAGAAACAGAAAACAGCAACAGAAGGCAGAAGGGAAAAAGCAAAATAATAAATAAAACCTTACATATCCATTTCCTGGAGATCATTTGGATGAACATTATTTTTTATGATAATATTGATATAGCTATTGAGCCTTTGTGATCTTCTCCAAAGGGCATCCTCCTTAGATCTTAGTATGTAAATGTTTAGAATCCTATATAATTTATCATGTCCAAGTGTAATGGTTTCTCCTTTACCTTCCAAGTGTGTTTACTTGTAGAATTAGAGGCACATTCTAATACAACAGAATGGAAGAAGATTATTTTTTTTTCTTTTTGCTTATGTGGTGCTGAGGAATCGAACCCAGGGCCTCATGCATGCTAGGCAAGTGCTCTACCACTGAGGCACCTGGAAGAAGATTATTACTACCTAAGCATCAGACAAGGGTTTTCAAACATAGCCCATATTTAAAGATAAAAAATTAAACCCAATGAAAATAAACCCTAAAATAAACAAGAACCCAGTTAATATATGGGATAAACACTTAAAGAGAAACTTCTCAGAAGAAAACTGACAAATAGACATATCTCTCTCCATAAAAGAAATGCAAATCCAAACAACACTGAGATTCATCTCACCCCTGTTACAATGTCTTTTGAAAAAAATGAACAATCACAGATACTGATAGAGATGTCGACCAAAGGAAACTCTATTAAACTGTTGGTAGGAATGTAATATTCTTCAAGCAGTTTGGGAAACACAATGGAAGTTGCTCACAAAACTGAATAGAGAGCTACTTATGATCCAGCAATTCCATTTACAGGCATTTATCCAATAGAGTAGAAATAAAGCCACACTGAAGCTGCCAGCACAATCATGTTAATTGTTGCATTATTTTCTGTAGCCAAAATATGGAATCAACCCACATGCCTCTCATCGTAAAAAGGGATCAAGGATTTATATATATATATATATATATATATATATATATATATATATATATATTTTATTTTATTGAATCCTGTTTACAAGTGTGTATGTGTTTATATACATATATATACATACAAACATACAGCTATACATACATAATGTACTTCTGTTCATCCATCAGAAAGAGTAATATTTCCCCATTCTTAACAAAAGTGAAAGACAGAATATTAATGTTAAGTGAAATAAAGTGGACCCAGAGAAACTTAGGTTACATGATTTTCCTCATTTGTGGTACAGAGAAAGTGCCTATAAATGTAAAAGTAAACACACTGGATGGTATGCAAGGATGTACAAATGAATTATCTGAAGTGTCAGAGTCCATGGAGAGTGAAAATACAATAATTCTCTTAAAAGACTAAGTCAAAGCCCAACAAATTAAATGCCAGTAAATGTGTACAGGAGAGGAAAGTGGGGGAAAAGTGAGAGGGGTAGGAAATCGAAGGGAAAAAGGATAGAATACAGGCAAGAATCCCTTGTATAGTTCCCAGAATTGGAATACACAAAGGAAAGGGTAGTGGGAAATGGAGTGAAGATTTTGAAATGGTAACACAATTCTAAGTGCACTGTACACATAAACTGCTTTGTTAAATGGCAAGTAATTCCATAACATAATATTGGGATACATAAGGATTGGGGTTGATTGGGAGATGTGGATGAGAATGTTAAAAGGGGTGACATTGGTCAAGATGCACTGTATGCATATACTATTTCAGAGAATGGCAACTCCTTTGTACAAATAATTAAAGATAAAAGTATTCAAAAATTATGATAGTTGAATAGAGAATTGAACCTCAATTAAATTCACATTTAAAACTATTTTTAACCTGGTAGTTTGGAGAAAAAATTCAAATAATTAAATATTATGAATCTTTTTTATCAGAATTTGTGAAATTAGAATCAAAACTACTTTGCTTCATGTCAGCCATTGGACTGTTATAAGAGAATATTTCAAAGTGACTTAAAAAATCAGGAGTATATTATCCATACTCCAGAAGGTTGAATATTGATTATAAAAATGGTTATTCAAAACAATTCCTTGCTTTATGGGGGCCTGCTTTCTGGTTCATTAAAATTTATTTGCTGGACTTTCACATGGCATAGTAATTATATTGGACTTCTTTTATCAAGATCATTATTGCAGGGTCATCTCTGAAAGGATGATTCTAATGTCACCAGACAGGAGAATAGATTTTCAACATGTGTATCTGGAAGGAGTTACATCGTCCAATACACTTTGCAACTTTTTCTTTAACTCAGTGTGGTGCGTCATTTGGATATTATTTCATAGAAGATAATAAGTTAAGGACAAGTTTATATCATGGGAATTATGTGAATGATTCTTCTTACAATGGGAGTAATTATAGTGATGGCAAAGTGAAGTATGATTGCTTAGTGATTCTTGAATCACATCATAGGTAATCATTTATATGTGGTACAGCATTTCTAAGGCCCTTCTGATGTGTTTGAATAATCTCCGATGAGTTATTTGCTGTCAGAAATATTCATTTGAGCCAACAAATTTAGATGTCCTTTGATTTTAATTCCGGTCTGTTATTAGGACTCCCACAGACATCACAATCAGAGGATGATAATTTCTCTGATAAAATACATAATAAAATTTATTATAATTAATATAACATGAAAACTGTAATATTAATAGCACTATAAATGCTAGTTTTCACTTTTTAAATATATTGACATCCTTTGGTTACATCAATTTTTTGAATAGTTAGAATTAAATGTAAATTGTTTGCAAATAGATATTTGATGATGCATAAAAAATGAGAAAAACATTTGTGTACATATTTACTACATATGCAAACAGATTCACCTGGTTATTTCTGACCCTTCATTTGTTGGTTTCATTCATGCATGGAGAACATGCAGATAAGTGAAAATTTCAAACTTGCATTTACTAAACGGTTAATTACATGCTGTTTATTTTGGGATAAAAAGCAGATTTTATAAATTAAATTGTTTCAAGTATAACATTTTACTACTATCTTAGATACCAATAACTTTCTATTCCTTTGAGGCATGAGCCCTCAGGATGTTGACCAAATTTCTTAGTTCATTTACACAATTAATATAAGTATGTATTTTCTCATCTATCTTTCATTTCACCACAGAATCTGTATTTATACTTTATGTCATACATGAATATCAATGCCTTTGGAAGATATTTATTAAGTGGTGTATATTATTTGTAAAAGGCAATCTTATTGAAATATTTTACACACACACATATTGATCAAAGGCTTGATTAACTTGTTTCTGACTTTCTCCATTCCCATTGCCCCTTATTTTTCAACTGTTTTCTGTGAACTTCTTTGTGCTATCTTCACACATGGCAAAATGTATTATAGTGTTGTTCATCCTCTGTCATTGAAAATTATACAATGCTGAACATAAAAGCAAAAATCTAAACAAATAGAGATGTATCATTCTTGTGGATTGGATGATACAATTGAAAAAAGATATAAATTGTCCCCTCCCCTTTGTTTTGGTCATCCATTGGGCTTGAAATCTGGTACTGGGTGCTCTCACTCAGCTCTTCAGTTTAAAGTGAGTTTTCTACTCATTGAGCAACTGTGTCACTACTGGTTTTCTGGTGGTTAATTTGACATAAGAGTCACACGGACATTCCTGTTTCAGCTGGCTTTGATCCACAATCCTCAGATCTCAGCCTCCTATGGAGCTAGGATCATAAGCATTAAGCAACACTGCCCAGATTCACAGCTTCATTTATAAGTTTATGACAATTTCTAAAAACACCTGACCAGCTATTTTTGGCTCACTGACAAAGAAAATAAACTGGAATATATTTCTCTATCCAATATTAAAATTGAAAGTGTAAAATTGTTATATTTGTAAGGGAAGATTATACAGCTCAATGGGTCTGTAGGGCACCAGATTAGATCCATATAAATATTATCAAGGGATATTTAATAAGGGGTAAAAGAAAACATTGGTGGAATTAAATTCTCTTTAATAAGTGGTGATAAGGTAGACCGTATTGGGGGGAATTAAAAACTGAACATTGACTTAAACATAATTTATTCAAATGTTAACTTCAAGCAGGATTAAAATGTGGCATATAAAACAAAAAGAGTGATGTAAATGTAAAGCAAAGAAAGATGTCGACAATTTTGGAGATGAAGCACTCTTAAATTTGGCATTAAAATTACAGGAAAGGAAAACTTGATATAGCAGAACTCAATACAAGTGTAAAATAATTTGGTCTGTGAAAGCTCATATGCAAGTAGTGAATAGAAGTTGGAAGTTGGGGGCTCATGTATCTCATCCTAGCTATTTGGGAGGCTGTGATTTGCGTATTGCTGTTTGAAGGCAGCCCACAAAAGAAACTCCCTGAGAATCTTACCTCTGATTAACAGCAAAAAAGCTATAAGTGGGGCATGACTCAAATGGTAAATTGTTAACAAATTGCAAGAAATCTCAGGGACCATGAGTTCAAGCCCCAGGAGCATACATGCATGTACAAAAGTAATAGTAGTGATGATATGATGATGATGATGATGATGATGATGATGATGACGATGATGATGATGATGTTGATTATGATGAAGGGTATCCATAGTCATAGATAAAATATTTGCAAATCCTGTACCTAAAGAATGTCTCAAATCTAGACTCTTTATAGGACTCTCAAAACAATGTTAAAAAGAACACCAAGTATAAACCACCAAAATACATGTTGTGAAAATAAACACAAGAGAAGCATCATCAGTCATCAAATAAATGCACATTAAAACTAAAATGACATCATAAGCCATGTATGAATATTACTTCACATAATACAATAATGACCATACTGAACACTACCAAGAAACAGAGAAACTGGATCCTGGCAGGAATGTCAAATGGGAAAGACACTCCTGAAAATGTTTTGACAGGTTCCTAGAATGAAGAATATGCAAATACCCACACTATAGCACAGGAATTGAGCTCTTCAGGATTTGTCTCATAGAAATAAAATGTAACATTCACCCAAAGGCCAAAACACAGAGGATTATAGCAGCATTATGTACTCTAGTCGAAGAAATGGAAATCAATTCAAGCTTTCTTCAAGTGAGTGGGAAATGAATTGTGCAACATTCTCTAATAACAGAAACAAAAGGCAACTCGAGAGAATACAATATAATAATAAAGCATAAAATAACTGGCAATAATCTACCATAGATTTGAATTCAATCTTAAAAGCTTAGTTATTACATGATCAAGAAGTCAGAAAGAAAAAAATGTGTTGTTTGCCAAGATGAAACAAGTTTGGGATGGGAGAATGAGAAGTAGTGCGTTTAATTATAAAAAGGGAAGCATGAGACAGACTTATTTTTGGTAAAGAAACTTGTCTGTAAATATGGTATATTCATATAGAGTTGATAAAAATTATATTGGACTTAATATATTTAGAAAATAATTAAAATAACTGAAGTATTCATAAGGTACTTGTGAAATATTAGTGTCCCACTTGTGATATCATACTAGAAATATTAAAATAAATTGGAAAAGTATTCAAAAGATTTCTCTGTGTTCTTCTAAGATCATAAAGATCCATACTAACCTCAATAAAACTTAATGAAATATAGAAAACAGAAGTTACATTGATAAATGGGGACCAAGCTTGAAATATACCTTGATAATTGGAAGGCAGAGATTTAGAAGACTGATATCAGAGCCAATTCTGACAAAAGAAAATTCATGAGAAACTAAAAACAAAGAAAGCTAGATATAGGGTAATTTCCCTGTTATCTCACATTTGTGGAAGCCATAGTAAAGAGATCTTTGCTTAAGGGAGGCTTGGCCTGAAAAATAATATAAAGTGATGAAAGCCTTAGCAACGTCAAGCACCAGTAATGCCAAAGGAAAATAAAAGAAGACAACAGAAAAGGAAAGGAA
Organism: Dipodomys spectabilis; assembly: GCF_019054845.1. NCBI lineage: Eukaryota > Metazoa > Chordata > Mammalia > Rodentia > Heteromyidae > Dipodomys > Dipodomys spectabilis. The sequence goes on from NW_024871191.1 coordinate 801,710, forward strand.
AGGATAAAAAAGGCAACTATTTACTATTCATTCTTGTAGTTTCATGTCATTGGGTACAAGAATTGAGAGTATTTTGTTTACTGTTTTTAGATTCAGGCCTCTCTAATATGAAAGTATTTATTTCAAGTAATTATTTTATTACTACTATTTATTAGCTTATTATTAGGTCTTCATGGAGATTGAACCCATGGCTTTGTACATATATATATATATAGAGAGAGAGACTAATATATATATATATATATATATACATATATATATATGTATATATATATATATATGTATATATATATATATATATATGTATGTATATGTATATATTAGTCTAGTTCTACAACTAAGCTGTACCTGCAGGTCTCTTGTATAGTTTTAGAAATTGTTTATGAATTCTTCAATAGTTATCTATTCTACTTTTCATCTTATCTTTTCTCTCCTACCTTTCCCCCTATGTATTTTAGTTTATGTGTTGAAATTTTTCCTCAATTTTATCTTCTAAACTTAGAATTTTGGTTTTAAGTTTACAGAGAAGTCGGTTATTTTATGACATCTTTTTAAATTATATAGCAATATATGTATTTCACATGTATGATTGATTCTTAGAGTTCATTTCAATAAGAAACATTTATATGGTCATATACACAGAGCTACTGAGCCATTGTGATCCTCTACTAAGAATAGCTTCCCTTGTTCTTGCCATGTGAATGCTTAGAGTGCTGTTAGTTAAGCATGTCCAATTGTAATTATTTGTCTTTTACTATCTATTGGATTAACTTGTAGATATATGGACATGTCTAGTTATTACAAATGAGGGAAACCATGCAGCATATATTGAATTGGATCTGGCTTATTTCACTTAATATCATTTTTTTCCAGGCTTTCCATTTCTTCAAGAATGGGGTAATGCCATTCTTTCCAATGAAAGCACAGAATTCCAACAATACAACAGAATTGAAGACCCAGAAATTGGCATATAATCTTTGATAAGGAAGCAGAAATGAAGGATGGAAGAAAAACAGCCTCTTCAAAAAAGAGTTCTGGTAGAATTGTCTGCACACAGAAAACTGAAGTTAGATTGTTATATATCCGTCTGCACCAGAATTGATTCCAAATGGATCAAAGACCTCAATGTAAGTCCAGATACATTGAGATTGTTACAGGAAGAGTTAGGGGAAACAGGAGGGCTCATGAAACTGGTCAAAAATTCCAATGTAATTGTGGATAAATGGGATTACATCAAACCAAATCAATCATTTGTCAGACTCAAAGGAAATGAAGAAAAAAGAGATAGTGTAGCACAGATTTATTTGGATGCAAAGCTATAGATGAAAGCCTCACCCAATACTAAATCCTTACTCCCTTTTCTATCTAGGTTATTTATAGTGGGTTGACATGAATACAAGAGTTTTCTGGTTGGGATTAGAACGAAAACAGCTAATGCTAAGACAGAGGTAGCATGTGAAATGAATTGTAACTGGAGAAAGGAGGAATTAAGGTAGGGTGGTCTAGTTCAAAGTCTTGGCTTGGTACCAGCTAAGTAAGGTATATCTGCACCAGGGAAGGGGAATAAAACAGGAATGGTTATAAACAAAAGCACTGGTCTGAAGCCTCAAATTAAGGACCCCAGTCTGTGTGGAATGATCTCTAACATGAGGTTTTATTTAAATTAACAAGCATGATTTTACATGATTGCAGAGTGGGATGGTGCATAGTCACAGGAATGTCTGCTATGTCAGGTAATCCAATTTGCCCTTTCACATTACCCAATAGCCAGGTTTCAACGCAAATGACTACGAAGAGATTGTACAAATGAGACTGCGACTTTTCCCTCTCATGAATCAAAATTCTGTCAAATGATTTCTGTCTTCAAATTTGTTTATACATTTCTCATGATTTTTCCTACTATTTTGTCTTCATTATTGATATCCATAGAACGTTTTTGTTGTTATCTTGTGTGTATATGCCATTTTTAGGGCTTGAGCTAAATGTTTAATGGGCTCCCTTGTATTTTTTGCTCATGGCTGATGACACCCTATTCCTTGAGCCACATCCTCATCTTCTCCTTCTTGCTGGATAATTGGAGATAAGTTTTCATATTTTTGTCTGTTTGGACTGACATTGAACCAAAATCTTTAGGTTTTAGCCTCCCGAGTTTCTAGGATTCTACACATAAACGGCTAACACCAACCTTTGCTTTACTGTTATTTTAAGTATGTGTTAGAAGACAGTTGAAGTATATTTGTGTTAAGTGTGAAATTTTCAAATACAAGTTTGAATCATCTTGATATAATGTAACTGTTATCAATTTTAACAGCTAAATCAATTAATTTTACACACTCCCACAGAAATATAATTGAAAACAAAAGACATAATTATTTTCTTAATACAAGTACTGGAACCATGATTTTTTTTCACGTTACAATTCATGTTTTATATAATTTTGATTAGCAGACATCCATGAATAAAAGTAAATATATTAATTGTAAACCACAAGAAGCAAAGTGATTTTAGTTAAGAATAGATATTTCATTACAGTCAGAAACTATGTTTTTGAGAATTCTCACTAAAAATAGAAGTTACATGCAGAAATTAATAGATGTAGATTGATCATTACAGAACATATGAATGAATATGTAAATATGTAAAATATAAAATGTAAATATGTTAAAACATAATTATGTAGCCAGGTGCCTGTGGCTCATGCTTGTAACCCTAACTACTAAGGAGTATGAGAGCTGAAATCATGGTTCAAAACCAGCCTAGGCAGGAAAGTCTGTGAGATTCTAATCTCCAATTAGCCACCAGAAAACTGGCAGTGGTCCAAGTGGAAGAGCCGTAGTCTTGATCTGAAGAGCTGAGGGACAGTGTCTAGGCCCAGATTTCAAGCCCCACGACTCACAACAAACAGTGAGAAATAAACTATGCTTTAAAGAGTTAGCCAAGGCAAATGGTTTATTAGATATTTAGAGTCATGTTCAGACTTTGTGGTGGAAGCCAGAAAGAGAAAAAAAATCATGTTTTTATTCTTCCTTGAGCCACTCTAATTTACTTCATCTATTTCTGGAAGAATGAAATTCTTGACGTGAAGCCTTTTGCTTGATATCCACAATGTGTCATTCTTCCTTTATTAATAGGAGAATTTGGAGAAAGCAGTAGAATTCACACTAGGAAAAGGAGAAGAGGAAAAGAGCAGTAGAATTCTAGATATTTTGTTCTTCCTCATCTCAATCACAAGGTTTGGATAATGATTGTGGATTTTAGATACATGCTCTAGAGTGATTAAAAACATAATGGAATTCTATGCCTCCATCAGAAAGAATGATATTGCCCCATTTGTTAGGAAATGGAAAGACTTGGAAAAAATTATATTAAGTGAAATAAGCCAGGCCCAAAGAAACATAGGTCCCATGGTTTCCCTTATTTACAATATCTAGTGTATGTATGAGTCAAGCAGAAAAGGTCAGATAAGGTGATGTTAGGAAAATAAACCCTAAGATATGTACTCAAATGTTTTTTTTTCTTTCAAACATTTGTTTCTAACGCATTTATAAGATTATTTCTTTGTTGCTTTGTATGTCCCCCCCACACAGGATAACCCCTGCTTTCACTATATTTGATATCGGTATAATTTGTGGAGGGGAAGGGGAAAAACAAGTCATTTAAATAAGGATACAGATGGACCCGTTGCAACAATGAGAATTACAAGTTGTAATGTCGAAAATGAACTTTACAACTTTGGTGGGGGGGAGGATAGGGTGGGTGGGGGAGGCTGAGAAGGGATGGGAAGGGGGAACAAAGGAGGAGGCTACAATGCTTGATAAGAAATGTACTCACTATTTTGCCCATCTAATTGTAACCCCTCTGTACAGTATTTTCACAATAAAAAATAAATAAAAATTAAAAAAAGAAAAAAGATAACCCCACAAGTGATCACATGAAGAATGCTTATTTATAAAATATGTAATAGCATCAAACAGGAAATGTTATCTATTTGTTTAGTTCTTGTTTAGTATTTGTTAAATTCTGATGTGCTATCATCAACTATCATAAAGGTATGTAAGAATGGTAAGCAACTAACTTCTTTTTTTGGGGGTGGGGTCTGGTTGTGGGGCCTGAACTCTGGGCCTGAACTCTCCCTCAGCTCTTCAGATCAAGGCTAGCCCTCTACCACTTGAGCCACATCACCACTTCTGGCTTTTTTCTTTTCATTTTTGCTTATGTGGTGTTGAGGAATCGAACCCAGGGCATGCAATGCAAGCACTCTACCGCTGAGCCACCTTCCCAGACCCGCAACTAACTTCTTAATATCAAATTCTAATATTAGCTTAGTGCTGCCTGTTATATATATGTGGCTGTATTTGAGTTTTGCCTCAATTTTACATGCTATCTTCTTCCAGTATATAAGTTGAAAGAAGACTCCCTCTGGAAATATGCTATTTTTATAGCTAATTGAAAACAAGTCAGCTGTTTGACACAGACAATGAGCTAGAAATCTTCCCCTAGAAATACCCTTTCACCATTTAGGGTTTATATTTGTAACCTGAAGTAAGTCACATGACCTATCTTGACACTTCAGAGTAGAGATAAATCTCACCTACGGGAAGCTGAAGCAGGACATAAAGTAACAGGCCAAGTTATGCAACACGACATAAGGAAGAAAAAGAAGGAAACTATAATACAATCAATCATACTTGCCATAACATGTCACTTTCGGAAGGAAGATATTATTTACCTTTGTTTCTAAAAGTACTGAGATCTTCAAATCCTGCCTTTTATACTTGGATAGTACAGGAATTAGAGAACATTTGCATACTGAGGCAGCAAAAAAATCTCTAGAAAGCTGGAGTAAGCATTTTAATACTACATTTTGTTCTGCTAGGAAAGGAAATCATTTTATAGACAACACTTTATATTTTCTTACCTATTATCTTTTTTCCAGAACTTGTTTTTGTTAATATATGTGACTATCCACTAGAATAAATGTCTTCATTTATCTGCATCTTGTGCAGAGAGCATAGGCAATTAGATGTAAGTGGGAGTTCATCAGTAGCACTTTTTAACAATGCAAAAAAAAATGTGGATAGGGAACCAATATACATATTTTTCCACCATCACCTTCTACATCCTCCTTCTTCCTTCCCAGGACACACCCAATCTATAAAAAGGCTACGATATTTGACTCTTGACTTTGAAAGTGGAAGCAGAATGCTATGGATGTTGGAGATGACTGTTAATAGTGTTTTCCATAATAATGTCACATACAACAGTCCTATGAGTCCTGCAGCTCGTAACACTATATTTCCTTAGTTATGTGATAGGAATGTCAGCCTTACTGGACTTAGTATTGTTTTCCACTTCCTTTTCTACCACCTGGTCTGAATTATAATATATAGTAAAAGAATGAAAAAGTAATGCCATCTTAAAAATTCCCATTGCAACTTTAGAACTTTGGCACAGGGCAGGGGGAGGAGGATTGGGGGGAAATTCGTGGGCAGCGATGGTAAAGGGAAGCAAAGGATGAGGCAGCAATCCTTGATAATAAATGTACTCATTACCTTGCTCATGAAATTGTAACCCCTCTGTACAGTATTTTCACAATAAAAATAAACTTATTAATATAAAAAAGAAAGTCAATCAGAGGGTAAAAAACAGTTTTGACAGGAGAGGAGGAATAAATCCATATGGAAGGAATAAATAATAATAATAACTAACGCATACCAGAAACTCTTCTAGGGAGCCATTTTTGGTTATTGAAGAACTTGTTATGAACTAGGCTTATTCCTCATTGCCTTTAGAATTCTAAATCTCTTAGGCTATTTCTCTGTGTGATAAATGATATATCCTTCTATGCTGTTCTTTTATAGCTGATCTACTTTGTTTTCTAAAAATCTCAGTTTTTCTCAATTTTTATATGAACAATATCTGATATTCACATACACAGAGAGTGGAGGATGGTAATGTAAGAGTCTCATAGCTCATGAGTCATTAATGAAACAACATGCAAAAGGAGGACTTATTTGTTACTACCTCAATTTTTCTGAAAAGTTGCAATGTCATCCTTTGCTTCAAATTTCCATTCTTTGTCTTCATAGTGTCATTAAGTGCACTAAATGGACATATGAGCCAGACACTAGTGGCTCACGCCTGTAATACTAGCTACTCAGGAAGTTGAGACCATAAGATTGTGGTTCAATGTCAGCCTGGTCAGGAAAGCCCATGGGACTCTTATCTTCAATTAACCCCCAGAAACCAGGGAAGTGGTGCTGAAGCTAAAGTGGTAGAGTATTCAATTTGAGCTGAATAGCTTAGGGACAGCGCCCAGGATGAACGTTCAAGTCCCACAACCAACTAAAAATGTGCAAATATGACTTTGAATTTCCCCAAAAGGAACAACAAGGTCAACAGTAATCTTTCCAGGCAGAAAAAAATATAATTCTAAAATGATTCAGTGCACCTACTTTTGCTGAGTTATTTAAGATATTCCTTTTTTACTGGACGTATTCTCTTCTTTTAAAAATTGTCAAATATTAGCTTTATAATAAACTTCATCTAATATTTCTTGTTTCAAAAGAGAAGTCTTTAGAGTTGATGTCAGTTGGCTTTCTTACAATCTTAGTTCAAAGCCAACCCAGGAAGGAGAGTCTGTCAAACTCTTATCTGTAATTAAACACCAAAAAAGCCAGAAGTGGATTTTTGTCTCAAGCAGTGGAGTACAAGCATTGGGGAAGATGGGCAAGAAAGACAACTGTTCAAGGACAGGGTCCAGCCTCTGAGTTCAAGCCCCACAACCAGCACAAACTAAACAAACAAACAAGCAAAAAAAACCCCACATATTTCTTTGGGACCTTCCTTAAAGCACTGGTTTGAAAAGAGGATCATTTTGTTGATCATACTTACTGGATCCTGCTTTTTGGAATCCTTATTACTATAGAGAACTCAGGAACTTACTAAAGGAATGGACAACTGATTTCTGCAACAAGAGAATCATCTCAGGAGGGAAATATCCATGCACAAGACACTTTAAAACTACCATTTCTTTCTTTCTTTGCAGTAGAACACTCTTTTTGTTTGAGTGTTTTGTTTTTCACCTTTTTCTTTTATGTTATTGTGAAAATACCGTACAGAAGGCTTACAATTACATGACCAAGATAATGGGTACATTTCTTATCAAGCATTGTTTCCTCCTCCTATGTTTCCCCTTTCCATCTCTTCCCCTTTCCTCCCCATCCCCCCCAAAGTTGTAAAGTTTGTTTTCAACATAAATTCTGGTACATCTCATTGTTATGTCCATTTTTCCTATTCTGGCCTTTCTTTAGTAATACTTTCAACTAGAAATTTACAGAAAGGTTTTATATGAGTAAAGAGCAACCACACTCTAAGAAGTCAGGGATAGAATTTACTTCAAGCCTATTCTTTTCTTGTACAGTAAAAAGGACAGCACAAAATAATTGGAATTTGTCATTTCTCTATGTTCAATTCCTCTTTTGGATTCAGTTTCCACTTGCAGTAACAGTTCTTTCCACTTACTTCCATTAACAATCTATAGTGCTTCTCCAGGTAAAATAAATGTTTTCTGGCCTCACTGAAATAGCTCAAGTATATTTTTGGACATGAGGTAACACGTGTTTCAGAAAAAAATTCGTAAGGAGAAATATGATATTTAAATGGCTTATAAAATATTATCTAAGTACATATGGTCATATAAGATGATGTTAAGTGAAATGGACCCCAAGATAGGGACGACACTTGTTTTCTTCTTTCTTGCTATTGTTTTTAATGTATCTAACATATACTATGTGATTTTTTTTTTGTTTCTCTTCTATTTTCTTCCTCCACGGTATACCCCTGTTTTCACTGTATTTGATGTCATTGACCTGTACCTTGCATATAAATTTTTCTAATACTGAGAGGGGAAGGTAAATAACAAAATGCTGAAACATGGATACAGTATGACCCATTGTAACAATGAGATGAACAAGACACTATGTAGAAAATTTACAACTTGGGGAAGGGAGGGGGGAGTTGGGACTGTGAGAAGAAAAGGGATGGCAGGGGAAAAACAAAAGAGTAGGTAACAATGCTTGATAGATAATGTAATCATTAACTTACTTATGTAACTCTAACCCCTCTGTACACTATTTTTTTAAAAGCGTGAAAAACCATTTCCTGGAGCACATTATGTTCAAATTTCATAAATGCTCTGTAAATTAAAACCAATTTTAAGTGGGAAGAAGTTTCTCAGAAATATATTTTGTGGGTGAGTGTGTGTGTTGTGCATTATTTCCCAAGGGTACATAAGTTAACAGTAGGAAAAACCATAGGAATCATAGGAGAAAGAGAAGCTCTGTGTTTAAGTATAATGGTTCAATCCACTTTAGAAGAATTTGCATATAAGACAACTTTGAAACAATAATGCTAAGACCAGTATCTTGATTAATGGGAATGATATAGAGAGACACTACTAAGTGAAACATGAAGGATGAAGCCACTCTCTTTCATCTACCAGCTCTAAATCATGGTAGCTAATCATGAAAATTTGTAAAAAGAAGAATGGAAGAATAATTCTGGTTCCAACGAATGTCGGATATAAGAGCATGGACTTAACTGGAAATAATATCATGTTGAGAGAGCAGGAATTATACTAGCAATGAACTGGTTGTTAAGATCACATTTCTTTTTTCCTTTTCCTATTTTTTTGATGGTTGTGGGGCTTGAAGTCTGGGCCTGGGCAATGTTCCTCCACTGTTCAGCTCAAGGCTAGCTCTCTATCACTTGAGCCACAGCGCCAATTCCAGTATTCTGGTCGTTAATTGGAGATAAGTGCCTCGGAAACTTTGAATTGCAGTCCTCAGATCTCAGCCTCCTGAGTAGCTAGGATTAGGCCTGAGTCACTGGCACCAGGCTTAAGATCACATTTCTAACAATGTACATTCAGGATATGTAATGTGTATGTTCATCTAACTATATATGAATTATTGTGTTAAAAATCTGTGCTACAGATTAGACTTTACACTTACAAAAATGTTTCTAGTTAAAAAGTTGATACTCCTTAAAAATAAAACCTAAGAATTTAAAGAGGTCTGGGAAGTTCAGTTTGCATCCAGTCTGGGCAGAACAGTCTTTGAGACACTACCTATCATTAACCAGCCAAAAGCTGCATTGGAAGAATTATTCAAGTGATGGAGTACTAGTTATGAGCAAGATTGCTGAATAAGAGCTTGAGGTTTTTGCATACATACATACAAACATGCACATACAAACAGAAGCACTTATATGTGCAAACACATATACGCAACAACTCTCAGAATGTATATAAATGTTAGAAAATGATAGAAAATTTGTCCTGAGGAAGACTACAACATGTGATAATTTTTAATATTAGAAAGTCATCAAGTAGGAGGCAGCAATGCTTGATAAGAAATGTACTCATTACCTTGCCCGTGTAATTGTAACCCCTCTGTATGGTATTTTCACAATATAAAAAACTAAACATAAAAAAGTCCTTAAGTGAACTTTCCCCAAAAAAGGTTGAGAATATTACATAGATAGGTCGCAGAGATAGTAAGAAAATCAAGTTATCATAAGGGATCAGATCCATCCATGGAGGAATGAATCAGAGACCACTGCATGTGCATCTGATAATATTAATATCCTGTGTTAAATGTTAGAACATCTTTTTTAAATTGTACATAAACTTTCTGAGCAGTCAGTCTAGTGGATAAGATCATCAGAGAAATTCAGAATTGCTAGTCTGTTTCTAGATTAAATAAACCATCTAACTATAGCAGGGCAATATGATACAAGTATGGAATTCTAGCACTCAGACTAAGACAGGAGTGGAATTACAAAGTGATACCTTCCCTGGACCAGGTAGTATAATTTCGTGTCAATAAAACAAACCAAAGAAGAAGAACATAATACAGAGTTGGGAAGTTTGTCATTATGTTTTGAGAAGTCAAGTTTCCTATTGAAATGCAACTCATATATAATCCTCAGTTGTGTTTTAAATGCTCTCTTCATTACAGAATATTCCTAGATGGTTCATGATTTCCAACCAAAAATTTGAAAAAGTAAGTATCATTCTGTTGGATTCCAAAGAAATGATGAAGGATTACAAAATGTTAAGCATGGAGAAATAGAGAAGTTCCTCTAATGTAGGAATTTGTAGACCTGGCTAATTGGAATTTAGATTTAAAATAAATATTTTTGTTTGTAATTTCATATTCTATTGGATATTACAAAATTCTTTTCAAGTCAAAGATTTAATTTACAAATTCAGAAATAATTCTGGCATTCTATTTGCCTAGAATATTCTTTCAAGTGAGATATAATTAGAACTGAGTTAATAGATAATTCCAACAGTTCATATATAGTATGATAATGTGATAATCTAGACAGAGTTGCCAACAAATGGATGATACTAATTTATAAATTTAGAAAAAGAGCAATTTTTGAGACTTTAGTATAACATGGTATGAAGAGTGTAATTGTGTGACATCTTTTTTTTTCTACCTACACTTAACACAGGAAGAAATTTCCTTAATTACGTACCTTTGTATACAATGATAAAAAATGCTAGGTTTGGGATTTGTTTTTATTTTTTTGTTTTCGTTGTTTGGTTTGTCCTAGGGCTTATCCTCTGGCCCTGGGCACTATCCCTGAGCTTGTTTTTGCTCAAGGCTACTGCTCTTTCACTTGAACCTCAGTGCCACTTGTGTCTGGCTTTTCCTGGGAAGTTTATTGGAAATAAGAATCTAAGGTACCTTCCTGCCTCGGTGAGCTTTGAACCATAATTTTCAGATCTTAGCCTCCTGAATATCTATGATAGATAAAAAAAATATATCTAAGTATTTATAATATTTGCAAGTGTTCGGATTTCAAGAATACCACTGGGGAGAAAAGGAGATACAGGAAAGTTTAGTGTAGCATTCTTTCCACCAAAGGAACAGCATCCCATTAGGAGAAGTGTAATACTTTTTCACAATAGTGATAAGCTAGTCATGATGTGAATTTAGGGATTTTAAGGTGTACCTTACATGTTGGAAGCTGTTAGGCTAGTTTGACTTTACGGCATAAAACCTTGGGATTGATTGTCATAGAAATAATAACTTACTTTGATGAACGAATGTGTGCTCTTGAGGAATTAATTATTATATATACTTCATAGTTTTATCTTCTACCAGAATGTGGCTATTTTTTCTGTTCTCTTTTAAATATGCAATGCCCCATTGGAAACTGCATCTATTGCAGAACTGAATAAAATGCAAATAGGTACTGTTTTGAATGTCTCTGGTATGGCATGTTCAGAATTTGAAAATGAATATATAGTAGTCATAGGAATTTTGAAGAACACGTATATTCTATCCTCTTACAATTATTCAGTTTTAAAAGTTAGGAGTTTCCATAGAATTGAACTGTTTTCTGTTTAGTATGAGGCAGTATTAAAATAATGATTTTTTCAAAATTATGGCAAATATATTGTGAAAATATTGTATATTTAGATAACATTCAAGTTGATGACCCTCTGATAAAGGGGTAATTAATTCAAATTAGAAGCCATATAGTGTTCATTTTCTAAAAAAGTTAATACACATAGAATGACATTTACTATAGCATTACAGTGAAATTATTTGTAGCTTATTTTTTAATTTAATTTTATTGTCAAGGTGATATATAGATGGGGTTGCAGTACTTGTAAGGTAGTGAGTACATAACATGTCAAACATTTTGCCCCTCCCTCATTTTTCTCACACTTTTCCCTCACCTCATACCCCTCAGAAGTTGTAATGTAAATTTCCAATATGTTGTCTTGTGAGTATTTCTATTGTATTGGTTTGTCCTTTGTCCTTTGTCTCTCCATTTTGTTGTTCCTCTTCCCTTGCCAAATTAAGATAAATGTATATAAAATACACAGGATACTGAAATCAAATGCAGCCGGGGATAAACCATAGGGGAAAACACAAAACAAAAAAGAAATCACATAGTACATTAAAAAGAACAACGACAAAGAAAAAACTCTGTTTCCATATCTAGGACCTCATTTTGCTCAGCATCATCTTATATGGTTATATATACATAGCTATTGATACATTCTGCTTATCTGCTAGGACTATCCTAGACATTTCCTAGTTATTGCAAATGACAGAAATCATGGAATCTGTTTCTTTGTGTCTTGTTTATTTTACTTAGTAGGATTTTTGCAAGTCTTTCAATTTCCTTATGAATTAGAAGCATTGAATTCCACTGTGTACATATATATGTGTATGTATACATATATATATGGGTGTGTGTGTGATATATGTGTGTGTGTGTGTGTGTGTGTGTGTGTGTGTGTGTGTACATCATATTTTGTCAATTCAGTCATCGACTGAGTGGCATATTTGTGTAAAACCTGATTGCATGTAAGTGTCACTTAGGGTCATTCAAACATGACAAATGCCACTTCTCCAGATGTTCTAAAATCACGATTTCTAAGTAAGATAGGATTTTATGGTAGTACAAGTGTTGAGATATCTGCATGAGTCTAATGTATATCTTGGACTGAATTAGGCAGAAAGAAATCCAATATCAAATAGGACAAAAATGGTAGTGAAGAATATTCCCTTGAGAAAAATATAGGAGGCTGCCAGAAGTATGAAGAAATTCAGATAATTTTGAAGAATTTAGAATTGCAAGTTCAAGTATGTCTCTTTAAATAAAAATTATGTAAGTGGAAGGGTAAAAGATGTTAGAGAGAAGAAAATAACTGACAGCAAATCATTGTCCCAACTTAGAGTACAAAAGAAATAATCTATAAATTCCAAGTAAAAAAGAGACCAATATAATATGTCCCACTTAATTTAGGTACATGCAAAATATTTACTTGGCTTTTTCCTACTTTAATGCTTCAAAATAAAGAAGACATAAGAAAAGTTATGTGATTGTCATTACTTCAACCTGAACTCTAACTGTAATGAGCCCTCTTTTTCTCACTTTGCACTTGGAAAATAGTCCCTATGTTGATGATGTTTTGGCTAATTATAGTCAGAGTTAGGGGCTTCTATTTGTAAAATTAACTCAGAATAATTTAAATCAGTTTTCCTCACGGTATCCAACTACATTTTCTGAAGCTGTACTTTGAAAACACCATCATACCTGAGCACATTATTTGAATTCACACTTCAGCATTTCCTTGACACATTTGACTTTGTGCCTTCCTTCTTTTTTATACATTCCTTTTCAGTTTATAGTTGTCCTATTGCCATTTCATCTGTACAAACTTCTAAGAACATGGTTCAACTACCACTTCTTGTTTGCACACACCCAGTCTATGTAAGAAGGTACTTTGTCCATGTTAAGCAATAGAGTAGTACTCACTCTCTGAGGAGAAAACTTCCACAGTATAACCCTATGTCGACATTAGAGGATGTAGAATGTAAAGCAGTTTGACACAAACAGTGATACTAGAATTGAAACGCTCCTTTGGGACATTTTTTGTAGCTCAATATGCCCAGGAAAAATATAAATATCCACAAACTTTGGAGCCAATTAGTAACTAACCAAATTAAGACTAGATCATAGATGTTGTGTTGATACACGTCACCATTGTATTATTATTACATCAGAATCATTCCTTACTTGCAAATATGTATGAGAAAATGAAAGAAAGGCATTAAAGCAAAATGTCTTACCTTTTTAACATTTAATCTTAGTGGGGACGGTAATGTCTGAACTCTTCCATTCAATAAAAGCTTGAAGTATATAAGAGCACTTCCTACATATAATAATTTCTGGCAGGTTGATTGACAGGGTTATTTCAGTATGGAGATATCTCTAACAATATCTTGACTTAAGTAGAGTGTATGACACTTATGATGGGTCAATCGCTATTGTGGCATTTTCTGTTCTAAAGAAAAATCAACTTGAGGAGTTTTCATTAACATCAGTAAAGCTGTATGTTCAACCAAATACTTGGTGTTTCTTTTCCTACGTTTATAATAAGTAGGCTGATAAGATACCAAACATTTCTAAAGATATTTCAATAAAATCCCAAACAAATGTGGATACATGGGTCACTTGTGCTGTAGTTCAATCTATAATCTCGTGGCTAAACAAAGTCTTCAAAAATATTCGCAAAATAATTCTAAATAAAGTTCATGAGAGTTATATCTGTATAATTCTTCTAAGGTCAGGATAAAAGCATTTGTTCCCAACACTTAAAATCAATAGGATCTGTTGAATTCATGGATCAAGGATTTTATGTCTTCATATTCATATCCCAAAATTTTATCAATACTACTTTCACCAAAACACTGTTCTTATTGAACTTGTTTATGTCCTTTTAATTTTCATATCCAAATAGTATATTTCCTCCAATACCTTCTTGCAAATTCTATCCTTTCTTTACTTCCGTAAATCTGTTTTTATTACATTTTTGTTTCCTTATTTATCTCTTTCTTCGAAATTGTTCACACTGTTGCTCATATTGCTCACACTTGTGTCAGAACTTTCCTTTACCTCTTCCCTTTAATAATTCACCCGATTTTATTACTGTTTTTCACATTCATGGTCGTGGATATTTTCATGATATCAAAACAGACCTATCTTTCCATCTGTTCAATAAAAACTTTAGAACTATCAGAGGGGTTTTCCCCCTGCATCCATCATTTGCACATGTAGTCCTTATCACCAAGAATATCACTCATACAGTTGCCTGGCCAGAGATGTAGAAGCCCTTTAGATTTCTCCTTACCCTTCTATTCCCGTACATTAGGTCAGATGTATGATGAAGGTTTTCTCAATTTCTCTCACTAATATGATTTCTATGTACTTCTTTTTATGCCCCTGACACGAGCCTGTTTCAAGTACTAATCACTGGTCACCTAGTCCTAAAACAATTATTTACAAAGTATGCCTTTTCCCCATAGTATTTTCATATTGGTCCTCTCCATCACCAAATTATTCTCCTTGTAAGCACACAGAGTGAAGAGCTCAGACACAAATTCTATTATCATTATTTACTCAGTATTGACTGTTGGCCTTACATTTCTCATCTGTAAATGGATGTAATCTACCAGAAATATTGAAGGATATATTTGTTGACTTCTAGAGCAAGAAAAAAGAAAAGTGAAGAGTCCTTACATTTTCCACCTTAGCTTACAAATAAGGAAAGAGTCAAATTCAGTTTGCTGATATAAAGTCACAAATTGTTTCATGCAGAAATAAAAATAAATTTTAGCTCCTGGCTCTAAGAACTGTGTCCTTTTAAGGCAACTACAGATATGTACGTGTTATTAGGTAAATTATGTCATGTGTATACAGCTGTATTGAGCATTCTTTCAATATATCATTAGAAAACATTGGTTATTGAATAGTATCTATATGAAAATGTTATTTGAACTAATCACACTAAGTTGAAAACTACATCTTAGTCCATCAAAATGTGGAAATAAATAATTTTATTTATAAGAAAACAATACCACCATGAAAAGTGAGTATACATTAGAGAGACTGGAGGAATAACATTAGGGTTTTTACTGTCTCTACCTGTTTATGTGATTGTATTTCTTGATATTGAAACTCTCCTCTTGTTATTCTTGATGTATATAATCCAACGCTGTCTATTACTACGTATCCAATGTGGGAAATAAAGCTTCAAATATATCTAAACTTTTTTCCTTTTCCATTATAACGTCATTATCAAGGTACACTGTGGTCATCCACACCTAACTTGCCAGTTTCGGCTATGGCTTCCTTAATAGTCCGCCAAACATCAGCAATGCAAGGTCATGTACTCTTTCTTTGCCTTGTCATTTACATCCAGGATGGTCACAATACAAAGGAACAAAAAGGAGCAGACCCAAGATTTGAACTGAGGTCCTAGGATCCAAGGGATGGCTGTGGCAGAGGTGCCAAGACCTGAGAGCAAGCCCTGTGCTCGGCTAACAATAATAATAATAATAATGCCCTTGTTTGGAATTTGCACTATTTTTCTGGCAGGCCTTGTATTTGATCTCAGGGTCTGGATAACTTTGTGGCACTGTGGATGAAGGGGAAAGGCTCACCATCCTTGAAGACAAGAAATTCAGACCTCTTCCCAGACCCTGAAATGAAGCCCCAGCACTGGAAAAATAATATTAATATATGAGATCTATTTACATACATGGGTTTAGTTCATATGATGTTTATTATCCTTATTTATTTAGTATTATTACACATATAACAGTTCTTTTATTACATCATATCACATAGAATATATTTGCATATGGATTATACATCATACTGAGACCCAGGACTTTCACAGAAAAGGAAAAAAAATGTGTCAAAATTGACTTCTTACTCCAAATAAATATATGGACATGCTGAGATTTCAACTTATAGCCTACAATGACCAATCCGTAAATGGGGTCACAGTCTTAGCACACAAGCCTCTAGCAACCTGAGCTGCCAGAAAGTTCTGAGGACCTGTGATCAATCCACAGGAGTACTCAATATAGAGAGATAGATAGATAGATAGATAGATAGATAGATAGATAGAATTGATTAGATAGATAGATAGATAGATAGATAGATAGATAGATAGATAGATAGATAGATAGATAAAAAATAGACGTGTAGATATATATATGCAGAGAGAGAGGGGGAATGTGAGGATATTAAATTTTATATATATAATAAACAATTATTTATTATCAAATTATGCCTCCATTTAATGAAGTATCATGTTTGAATACTTATAAAAGCATTAATTAAAAATTAGTCAATAACCTTCCATTAGGGGAATCATACCATGGTGCTAGAATGGAAGATATAAATCCAATAATTTTTATGTGGCATTCTAAAATAGAATCATGAATTAATTGCAAATTTAATTATTACTTTTATAGCATTCCATTAGCATTCACATGAATAGGAATGAGTTTGTCAGGATCACCTTCAATTTGTGGGTGACAGTCTTGGCATTAGAACTCCAGGCTTGGGTAGTTTACTTATAATGCAAACCATTGGAATGACAGCGTGAAGATTTCAGATTGTTATGATTACAAAAAAGAACAAGAAGAAAAAAAACCCAGGAGTCACGAGCTCCTGCCTGTAATCCTAACTCGTCAGGAGGCTGAGATATAGAGAAGGCCAATTTGAATTCAACCAGGACAGGAAAGTCCAAGACATTCTTATTTCTAAGAGATCACAAGAAAAAAACAAACGAACATGAATTGGGCTGTGGCTCAAGGGCCGAGCACTACCTTTGAGGAAAGGAGCTCAGGGACAGGGTCTAGGCTCATAGTACAAACCTAGAACTGTCCCCACCCCAAAAATAGAGGCAATAACTCCATGTCTCTTTGTATGGATGGATGATGGATGGATTAAAGGCATTCAGCAGATTGCCCATGCCCAGCTCTCCAACCTGGGCAAGCTGGGACAAGCCTTGAATTGTACTAAGTCTGAGCCGGAAGCTTGAACATAGCATCCTTTTCTGCCATTTAATAACTGAAGCCTGATGGGACACCTAGCAGCCAGCCACTGCTTCCAGGGATACCACAGTACCTATACTGTAGGAGTTGTCGAAGTTTCTGGCTCCATATTCTCTATCCCTCTGTAGAATGTGAGACTATACCTCTGGGCCATGGTCACTATCACTCATTTATCATTCCTCAATGCTGAGTCACAGGCTGGTCCCAAATCTTGGCAAAGATAAGAAATAGTCAGCAATATCTATGCTGAAAGGGGTATGCCAACCAATCTCACCCTCATAATTCCTACTAGAAGTGAGCCTTGATCTGTGAATGTGGCTTAATGGTAGAGTGCTTACCTAGCACGCACTAAGCCCTGAGTTTGATTGCTCAGTAAACACAAACAGAAAAAGCCAAAAGTGGCACTGTGGCTTAAGTGATAGAGTGCTAGCCTTGACAAAAGAAGCTCAGAAACATGCCCAGAACCTGAGTTCAAGCCAAAAGACTGGCAAAAAAAAGTGAGCCTGGTGAGACATATTCTTCTGGGACTCAGAGGAGGACCGAGGTTATAGGTAAGAGGTAGGGTAGATGGCAGGTGCAGGTGGCTCACCCCTGTAAGCTATCCTGGAGGCTGAGATCTGAGGATCCCAATTGCAAGCAGGAAAGTCTATATGACACACTTTTCTCCAATTAAGCATCCAAAAAGCCAGAAGTAGAGCTGTGGCCCAAGTAGTAGAGTGCTAGCATTGAGCACAAAAGCTCAGGGATAGGAGAGTATGCAGGCCATGAATTAAAACCCCAGGACTGGCATGCACATGCACACACACACACACACACACACACACACACACACACACACACACACCAAGATAGAGCATTTGCCAGTCAGCCTGCAAAAGTTCCATCTCTAGCAACTCAATATTAAAAAGAAGAGGGAGAAGGGAAGGAAAGACATGCTCCATGAGGTGATATAACCAGTGCCAAAATTCCATAGGAGTTCTAAGATGTGGATTCAGGAGAGAAGGTCTCAGGCAGAAGGTGCAACATGGGCAAAGATCCTCAGGTGTGGTGTAGAGCAGATGGTGTGGGTGGGATGAAGGTTCTGTGGCTTCAGACAAGTCTGGGAGGACATTCAAGGCTGGGTCAAGGTTTGTACTTGAGTCACACGTAGGGTACACGGTTGGGTCCCAGAATGGGGACCAGGGGGAAGATTAGCTTGCTTTTTACCAGGTACTCCAGCCATTTCCTGTGGCTGGAAGCTTATTTTTCACAGATCCTGACCCTCAGACCTCCTGTGCATGGAGGAGTCAAGGCAAACACAGGGAAGAAAGCTTGCTTAAGAAAACCTTCTAGCCCAATGCCAGTGGTGGCTCAACCCCTGTAAATCCTAGCTACTCAGGAGACTGAGAAAGAGATCGTGGGTCAAGTCAGCTCAGGGGAAGAAAGTTAGTGAGACTCTTCTTGCTAATTAATTACCAAAACCCCGAAATGGAGCTGTGGCTCAAGTGGTAGAGTGCTAACCTTGAGGGAAAATGTTAAGAGACCAGAGCCCAGGCTGTGAGTTCAAGCCCGCGTACTGGCACAGATGAAATAAAGAAAAGCTTTCAGGAGCTCCTAGTCTATTGTGGTGAAAGGCCAGATCAGCAGGGCACCGGTGGCTCACACCTGTCCTCCTACCTCTTCAGAAGGCTGAGATGTAAGGATCACTGTTCAAAGCCAGCCCAATCAGGAATCATGGAGACTCTGATCTCCAAGGAACCTACAGAAAACTGGAAGTGGCTCTACAGCTCAAGTGGTAAGCTGAAGAGCTTGGGGACAGTGCCCAGGCCCAGAGTTCAAGAACCATGACCAACACCTGGCCTGCTTGGACCTCCCTCTGTTGCTCTAGGCAGAGTACTTTCCAGTGGGCCACTGAGTTTCTCCCAATGTCTAGGTGTCCTATAAGTCTTGAGAGCAGCCTGTTTGGAGGCCATTAACTATAGAGCAAGCGACAGTACCAGAGAAGGGTTGAGCCTTGGGGCATGGAGATAATCAGAATGGCATATATCGTGGGTGTAATGTATATCTGAGCAGTAAATTGACATCTCAGACCACGGTTCTGGGCCAGGAGGGACAGAAGCTGCAAGATATCGCACCAGGTAATACCCACTCATGCGGGTATCACAAGAGTGTGAATTTGTCTCAGGAATTCATAGTCAGGTTGCTGCTTGTAGCAGTCGCTGTCCCTGGAGTCCCAGGGTTCAGAGTCATGCTTTACTCACCAATGCTCAGGGGCAGATGAAGGTCTGCAATCGTGGGCCGACTACAAACGAGCATCCATACTGTCCTTCCCATGGTCCTGTGGATCTGTACATGGATGTATCTCTTGAGAGTTTACTGTGACTATGCCTCAGGAGTGCCCCCAGTTCTAGTTCAGCTCATCATAACCACCTTCCTGTGTGTGTTGTGGTGTGCGTATGTGTGTGTGTGTGTGTGTGTGTGTGTGTGTGTGTGTGTCTGTGTGTCTGTGAGTATGCACATAAGCATCTTGGGACTAGGGCTTGATCTCAGGGCCTGGGCTCTGTCCCTTACTTTTTTCATTCAGGGCTAGCACTCTACCAATTAAGCCACAGCTTTTCTTCCAGCTTTTGGGTGGTTATTTGCAGAAAAGAGTCTCACAGACTTTTCCAGCTGGGCTGCCTCTGAATGGCAATCCTCATATCTCAGACTCCTGAGGAGCTAGGAATATGAGAGCATGAGCTATTACCATCTGGCCACATTTTCTTTCTTGGCTAAAACAGACTACCTCTCTCCATCTGAGCACCCATCTACAGCTACCCCTCCTAACCCTGGCTTCAGATGAAACAACCTCTTCCCCTGAGGAAAAAGAAATGGGATCAGGTTTGAGCTTTATTTTCTTCACACAATCAGGGGCTGCTGGGAGCTGATGTGGAGGTCAGAGATCTAGGCCAGGGCAAGAAGACAGCTGTTAGAACAGAAGAGATTATGAAAATACAGCCTTGCAGCTGGGTTCCAGTGGCTCATGCCTATAATCCTAGCTACTCAAGGCTGAGACCTGAGAATCAATCAAGATTCAAAGCAAGCCTGGGCAGACTCTTATCTCCAACGAATCACCAAAAAGATGGGTAGTAGAGCTACTGTAGTTCACGTAGTACAGCAGCAACCTTGTGCAAACAAGCTAAAGCATACCACGGAGGCTCTGAGTTCAAGCCCTGGTACACACACACACACACACACACACACACACACACACACACACACACACAAACACACACACACAAACACACACACATTCTTAGCAGGTGCCAGTGGCTCATACCAACAATCCAAGATACTCAAGTGGCTGAGCTCTTAGGGTGGCAACTTGAAGCCAACCCAAGCAGGAAAATATGTGAGACACTTCTGTTTACTAAGCTACTAAAAGAGATGAAAGGTGAGCTGTGGTTCAAGTGTTAGAGTGTTAGCCTTGAACAAAGGAAGCTCAGGGACAGTGCCAAGGTCTGAGTTCCAGCTCTAAGATTTTTTTTAAAGACACCCTGCACCCCAATCAGGCCATAAATCCAGATTTTGGTCATTCTAGATCTCACTCCTGCCACTTCCACACTACAAGTGGCCGGTATGTGGCCAGCACTGGGTTAAGAAGTGAACTTACACAAGGAGGAGATAGCCCGGCCAAGGATAATGCCCCAGAACATTGAGGTACTGGCCAAACCAGTCTCTCATCCCCCAGTTGCCTTGCCCTAGAGTTCAAAATCTGTGCCTCTGTATTCTGGACATCTGGAATTGTCTAGAAGGACCTGAGAGGCCCTGCTAGGGCCATAAGATAGACTTGCCTGAGACAAGACATCGACCAATACTTCCAAGCCACCTTGGCCTCACCTCCCATGTAGACCCTGATCATCCTTGCTGGGTCAGCCTTCAGTCATCCATGAAGCTCGATTTGGCCAGAGCCACTGGCAACCACCCTTCCTCCACTCCACTGCCAGCCTGCTGGGAGTAGGATATGCAGCCAGAGGCCCAGCTGAAGAAAAGGACAGGATTGCATGATGACTGAAATTGTCCCCCCCCAGAGGCAGGGGAGAACATATGCTAGCTGGCCCTGCTGACCCAGAATCCTCTGGAAGTGGACAAAGATATGGACAGTCGAACTTGGGCCCCAAAGAAAAACTAGAATATTCAGGTCTCTGGCAATTTAGGACTCATTATAGATCCTGATAGGGGGCTAAAGGCAAGGTTGCCATGGAGGAGGGGCACCATACGAGTTAGGAATAGGCAGACAGGCACTCAGGAAGTGGACAGAGAAAGATGAGGGAAAAATACACGCACACACACACACACACACACACACACACACACACACACACACACACACAAAACAGGTAGCCCAAGGCCTCAGCAGTCCCTGAGCACATGAATATCCCAAACCCCGATAAGATGGCATTATTGTCCTCAGACCTAATGTAGACAAAACTCAGAGCCTCTCACACATCTGGAATGGCTCCTAACACAGCATAGCATTTCCTACTATACACAACGCTATGAAGAATACTCAGCAACCTTATTTTTGGTTGTTGGTCATAGGGTTTGAACTTTGGGCCTGTAAACAGTCCCTCAGCTCTTCAGCTGAAGGTGTGCGCTCTACCACTGGAGCCAGAGCACCACTTCCGGTTTTCTGGTGGTTCACTGAAGATAGTCTCACAGACTTTCTTGCCCAAGCTAACTTTGAACTGTGATCATCAGATCTCAGCCTCCTGAGTAGATAGGATGACAGTTGTTAGCCACTAGCATCTCCCAGACTCAGCCACTTGCTCTACCACTTGAGCCACAGCCCACTTCCTGTTGGAGTCTGGCGATGAGACTCTCATGGGACTTTCCTGCCTCGGCTGGGAAATAAGATCCTCTGGATCGCAATCTCCCAAGTATCCAGGATGACAGGTGTGAGCCACCAGCACAAGGCTTATAGTCTCTCATTCTTAAGAATTTCCAACTAGTCCTCCTCTAGATAGTACCACCTAGACACTCTTTAACCTCCCTCAGGGACAGCAAAGTGAGGCTTGGAATCTGGGTAGGACCATGGGCATTAAAGGCCTCCTTCACATCACTACCACTCTCTAAGCTCCCATCCACCTCCTCTGGATGGCCTGGTCATCTGGGGCAGGTCAGACCCACTAGGAAATCTGGTGGATGCCCTGTATCCCCCGCACCTACCAACTGGTACCTGAGGATTTCTGGGGCCAGCTACTCCATATCCAGGTGGAAGACATTAGGAGGGTTGCTGATAACCAGGTCCAGGGTTGCCCAGGGCAGAAGGAGTGTCCAAATCCCCTCTGTCAAAGGAGACACAAAGCATGGATAGATCTACTAAGAGCTACAGGGCATGGCCATTCACCTGTCATCCAGGTCCCTTGGAGTGCTGTTATATGTTGACAGTCCTGGGGCTTGACCTTGGGGCCCAGGCGCTGTCCCAGAGCTACTTTTGCTGGAGGCAAGTGCTCTTCCACCTGAGCCATGGTGCCACTTCTGGCTTTTTCTGTGTATGCGGGACGTAGGAATCAAACCCAGGGTTTCTTGCATGCTAGGAGAGCTTACTACTGCTAAGATACAATCCCAACCCTGGATAGCTGCTCTTCTGTGACACCTTGGGCCTGTCTCTGGACAGACTTGCCCATCTTTACTGAGTTTTTCACCACTAGCTCTGGTTGGAAATGAACATGCTCAGCTATGTTGTCCTTTATCTACAGCATCTTTGCTCTGTGTGCTTCCTGTCAGATCCTCCTTGTTAAGCAAGACTCCCTTTTAAGTGCTGCCTCTAAGAAGCCTGCTCCAATCACCCTGGCAGAGGGATCTTCTCTACTCTGCAGGCTGCTGGTCTTTTCATGCTCTGCCTACCAGCTGGTGTGTGTTCACAGAGCACAAAGGGGAAGGTCTGGCTTTTACCACCCAATTTCTGAAGGCTCTGATACACTACCCAGAGACCGTTAATGTATCACACTTCGGAAGAGAGCAATCAAGGCTCAGGCAGTCTGGGGGCAACACATGGGACCATTTCTTTATTTGGGCTTGAACTGAGGATCTGGGAGCTGTCTCTCTGAGTTTTTGTGATCAATGCTGGTGCTCTATCACTTGAGCCACAGCTCCACTTCTAACTTTTTGGTGATTCCATGGAGAGTAGAATCTCACTGGCATTCCAGCTTATGGCTGGCTTTGATCTTTGATCCTCAGATCTCTGCCTCCCGAGGAGCCAGGATGTCAGGCATGAGCCTGAGCCAGAGGTGACAGGCACCAGAGCCTTTCTTTTGAGCTTCTGTTTATCTCATGTCAACTAGCAAGCCCTAGTTAAAATAGTCATTTACAGGGGATCAATTTCCTCTCCTAGGTCAGTTAGTCCAAGGAGATAAAGTGTCTTTGAAAAAGGATACTCTGAGTTGGCCTAGGTGAGTGTGTGTGTTAGAGTATGAGTTTCAGGGATACTTACTCCCATGTCCGCAGTGCCTCATCCTCCCAGTGATGAGTAAATCCAGGATCCCCATCCCAAGGAAGGAAGGTAGGGGATGGTACTTAAGGTCATATCAAGAGGGATGGTCTGATTTCTATCCTGTTGCTCAAGCCGGGAGAAAAAATAGACAGAAGGAGAGGTTTAGAGGAACATCAAGGGACGCCCCCTACCTTTGGATACAAGTACCAGAGAGAAGACTGAATCCATCCTTTTTGGTAGTAACATAACAGGTGCCCACTATTCATTTATTTTATTTTTTGTGAGTCCTAGGGCTTGGATTCAGGGCTTTGGTGTCATCCCTGAGCTTCTTTTACTCAAGGTTGAGGCTCTACCACTTAAGCCACAGCACCACATCTGACTTTTTTTCTGGTGCGGGGGAGGTGGTTTATGGGAGATAAGAATATCACAGACTCTCCTGCCTGGGCAGGCTCTGAGTCACAACCATCAGACCTCAGCCAGGATGAGCAAGAGCCACCAGCACCTGTTCACCACCATCCATT
The DNA here is from genome assembly GCF_019054845.1 of Dipodomys spectabilis. NCBI lineage: Eukaryota > Metazoa > Chordata > Mammalia > Rodentia > Heteromyidae > Dipodomys > Dipodomys spectabilis. The sequence goes on from NW_024871191.1 coordinate 826,132, forward strand.
TATAATCCCCTAGGGCCAGTCCCAGGCCACCCACACACTGCACCCTCCATGTTGTGGGAAGCAGACATGGGTGGGTTTGATACTTCAACAGCCTACCTAACTTTGAACATTTTTCTGTGTCAGTCTGATAGCTGCTTCCTTCTTATCCACAGCAATGACTTGGCTCTGTCACAAGAAAAAATGTCCCCTAGGAGGTGTCAGGCCTGGGGTCTTTCCTCTGTACACCACCCCCTCTCCCCAAAATGACATAAAACAAAAGTAGACATAGAGTGAATTCATTTTCTTATAATCAGTGTCTAGCATGATATGTGGTGGTAAGGATCAGAGGCCTGGGATAGTGCTGTGCAGTTGGACAACGTGATGTCTCCTCATCCACTTTCCTTAACAGAGAGTAGTGGAGAAGGACTCATCAGACGAACTGACAATGAATAACCATCATGGTCTAGCCTGGGCACAGAGGGGCTTACCTCAGGGAGCTAGTTCAACAGGCTGAGCAAGACAGCTCCTTACGCACAGCCCACCTCCAGAATTAGAGGGCCATGGGGACACTAAGCCACCTCCTGCAGCACCCATTCAACAAGTTCCTATGAGAGAGAGAGAGACAGAGACAAGAAGACAGACAGACAGACAGACAGACAGAGACTCTTATCTCCAAAGAACCACGAGAAAACCGGAGTGGTGCTGTGGTACAAGTGGTAGAATGCTAGACTTGATCTGAGGGGCTTGAGGACAGCACCCAGGCCCAGATTTCAAGCACCATGACTGACAAGAAGTGGACTTCCTACCACAAGAAGTGGACTGATTAGCACCCATAGTCTTAGGGAGCATGACAGAGAAGTCCAGCCAAGCTTCCTGTAAGCTGGGGCACATGAGTAGGCCATCCAGCTTCTCCATTCCTCATTTTCCCCAGATGCAAAACTGAACACAGTGAAGGAACCCTTTCTTCATGGGGATAGGGTAAGGATGAAAGAGAGCCATGTTTTGTTTCACAATCTCATACCTGTTACATGATAAATAGCAGGCCCCATCTGAGCCCTTTCCAGCTATCTTCCTGTCATATACTCACAGAATTGCCAAGAACCTTCTCTGACGACCGCTCCCTCTATGCTGGCCCTGCCCAGAGATGTTCCTGTATTGATCTTTTGTTTCCTCACAACTTTCCTGTGAGGAGACTGAGGTCCGATCGTTCCAGGCCCAACCCAGAGATTCAATTTTGGTCAAGAATCGGCTGCAATGGACTAAGAGTTTGGGATAATCCATCTAAACCATTGACTGAGCATGGCGCAACATGTCTTCCATCCCAACTACAGATGACCACGCATGGTGGCCCATGCCTGTCACAGGAGGACCATGATCCAGCCCAGCCTGAGTATATATTGAGTCTCAAAATGCCAAAGACAGAAAGATTTAGCTCCCATGGTAGAAGACCTGACTGGAAAACCAAGGCCTTGAGTTCAAACTCTAATATACCAAAAAGACTCAGAGGCCTGGTGCCAGGGGCTCATGCCTATAATTCTAGCTACTCAGAAGGCTGAGATCTGGAGATCACAGGTCAAGATTTAAAATAAGGTTGGCCTCGCCCCTCAGACGTCATGATCAGAAGACCCAGAGTCTGACCAATGCCAATACGCTCCATACTAACAGGGCTCACATCCTTACTAAATGCTGGTCACACTCTCTGTCCCCCTGGGGAGCCACCCCCTGAGGGCCCCACCCCCAGGTCCTCCCAAGCTCCCTCTGCCACCACCAGGCCCAAACGAGTAGATAGTTCCAGGGCACAAAGATCCCTTGGTCTTATAATTTAATGGTGTTGAGTCCCCTTCAAGCATCTCACCCTTCCAGGCCCCCAGACTTCAGCCACAAAGCCCATGCACCCCCCCCCCCAAGATAGTGGTTAGAAGTTACCAAAGGGCCCAGCACTCCTTTTTGCAACCCACTTCTACACACACTCACTCACACACAAACATACAAACACACACACACAAACACACACACACACAAGGCCGGCACAGGTGGCTCCTGTCTGTCATCCTAGTTACTCAGGAGGCTGAGGTCTGAGGATCACTTTTAAAAGCCAGCCCTTGCAGGAAAGTCTGAGAGGCTCTTATATACAGTGAACTACCAAATAGCCACAGGGGGAACTGTGGCTAAAGTGTCAGAGCACTAGCTTTGAGCACAAAAGTTCAGGAACACCACCTAGGCCTTGAGTTCAAGGCCCACTTCTTGTACCTTCAAATACACACAGACATAGATACAGACAGACAGACAGACAGAAACACACACACACACACACACACACACACACACACACACACACACAGGGACAGCCCAAGGGTTCAGCAGTCCCTGAGAACAGAACCATGAACTCATTCCATTAGGATCACATCCCACCCCCAAGAAGGTGTCACTACTGACCTCAGACCGACTGTAGACAAAACATTGAGTCTCTCACATATCTGGAATGTCTCATAGACCAGCATGGCATTTCATACCATATACACGGCTATGCAGAAAACTTAGCCACCTCTTTTTTTGTTGTTGGTCATGGGGTTTGAACTCTGGGAAAGGTCACTGTCCCTCAGCTTTTCAGCTAAAGGTAAGCACTCTCCCACTTAAGCCACAGCAAAACTTCCTGTTCTCTGTTGGTCCATTGGACATCAAGTCTCACAGACTTTTCTGTCCAAGCTGGCTCTGAACCATGGTCTTCACATCACAGCTTTCTGAGTAGCTAGGATGACAGCTCTGAGCCACTGGCGACTTCCGGTTTCAGCCACCTTCACATACCCAGAGGAAAACCATCTCATAAGGCCACAAACTTCTTGCAGCCCTTCACTTCAGAATTTGTCATCAAGCATCCAAACACATCCTTTATTGGAGAGAATACAGTCACAGCAATCCCACCCCTGCTACCATTTGCCCACTCCCTGCCTACCACAAGCCACATCCTCTTGAAGCTGTGTCTTCAAGCTAGGGTAAACTTGGGGAGTTCTTAGAAATGTCTGTACAGTGGGGGAAGCATCTGGTCTCCCAACCACAGAAACCCCCTCTTCGACCATCCCACACCTGGACCATCCTTTGCAGGCAAATATGTTTTACTTACTTTCTTTTTTCAGTTGTGGGGCTTGAATCCTAGGCCTAGGTGCTGTCCCTGAGCATTTCAGCTCAAGGCGAGCACTCTACTACTTAAGGCACAACACAACACCACTCCTGCTTTTTTGGCAGTTCGTTGGAGATAAGAGCTTCAGAGTTTTTCCAACCCAGGCTGGCTTTGACCCCTGATCCTCTGATCTCACCTCCTGAGTACCTAGGATGACAGTCATGAGCTACTGCCACCCGGCCAAAGATACTTTTCCATGCTTGTCATCCTATCCCCTCAGGAGACTGAGATCTGAGGACTGCAGTTGGATGCCACCCTTGGCAACAAAGTCCATGAGAACTCTTTATCTCCAATTATAAACACCCAAACAAGTTGGAAGTGGAGCTGTGGCTCAAGTGGTAGAGTGCTTGCTTTGAGTATAATGACAAGGGATAGGACCCAGTCCCTAGTTTCAAGCTTTTTCTAACAAACACCCACCCAAGAAAGGGATGCAGGTGGGCATACGCGAACTGAAAGCTCACACATAATACTTAAGACTCCCAGAACAGACCCCATACTGCTCTGATTCTCTAGATTCTATGTCCTACATCATGGTAATCTAAGATGGAACTTACTATGCACCAAGTCAGGATGTTCAAGTACAATCTCATATTCAGGATCCCCTGACCTTATCAAAGACTCAAGATCTCTCACTGTGCTGCCTCTACACTGGGTAGGGAGGTGAGGTCTAGTTATCCAACCACAGTACGTGGGAATGGAAGGATTTCTCGGCCAAGGGACACAGACTCAAGGGCTCCAGGTCCCTCTCTCTTAGGAAGGAGAAAAGGGCTGATCTCTCCCAGGAATGTTCCTGGTTTGTGAGTATCCTCAAAAAAACAACCCTGGTCAGAAACCAGTACCTCTGGTTTTCCCACCAGCCTCTATCCAAACCTGCCCCACCTTCAGTCTGCCCTCTCTGAATCCCAGATCTGCCATCTAGACTAAAGGCTGAGCCAGCAAACAGACCCATCTCTTCCTCTGAGAATGGCAATCACGGGGTCCTGGCACCCCCTTGAGGAAGTCTGGGGCAACAAGGGTCCTTACTCCCACACTCATTCCCTGGCTGTCCTGTGATAGTGGCCAGCTTACTTCTGTTTCTGGTGGAGGAAAGAACAGGGCGGGTGTGTCAACTTCAGATTGAGCCCTGGAAAGTCCCAGTCCCCAAGAATGCACTGCACAGGCATCCTGCAGTGGACGATAGCCAGGTGGTCAATGGTGAACCTAATGTGCCAGGACTCTTAATAGCAGTGTGGCTGCTCTCTTCCCACCCTCCTGGTGCCACAGAACTTTAACTGTTTTGGCTCTGAAGACTGTATCCATGGTGTGCTCGCTGGATTCCGGGGCCACTGGGATGCCTATCTTCTCAAAGATCTCTGGCCAGCGGCTGACCGATATGTGGCACTCAATTCCCCACTCAGGAGTGAATGAGGTTGCCATGAGCTGAAGGCCAGGCTCAAGGGGTCTACTCTCCTACCCCTGGGGCCAGCCAGGATGGCCCACCACATCTGGCCCCCAAGTTTCATGTTGCAGATAAAGGATCCTCAAGGCATCTTTGGTTTCTGATTCTCCCAGAGTCCAGTGCAGGGGCTGAGAATTCTCTCTACTCACAGCTGGCTGCCTAGAGATGGTGAGGTCACAACCTGTGCTCCCCATGACATCCTCAATGTTATGTATAGGTCGTAGGACCCCTAGCAAGAAGACCACCAAGAGTCAGACCCTACAGCTGTTTTATTTAAATGGGCTGCAGCTCGGGCCTCGTCCTACACTCTGACACAGCAGAGCCCAGGAAGAGAGCCCCGCGCTAAGGATTTACAGGACTTATGAAGGCACACAACCAGGTGCTTTAGTACCACGTGTTGCTCTGCTCTGAAACAAGCAACAAATTGTGACTGCCTCAAGTATTTAAGCCTTCACTCAACTGTGGTGGTCACACTAGAGAGAGTCAGAGGAGAATCATAGCAGGAGACCATCTGGCTTGAGAACTTTGCTTGTGATACTTTGATTGTCATTAATTGTTGGCTGAAATGGTTCATCTAATTTGACCCATAATCCCAGGTGTTAGTGGAAATTGCCAGTTTCAAGCAAAAAAACCTGGAAAAGGTAGCATTTTAGTGTCCCAATCAAACTTAAAGGGTTCCAAAGTTAGTGGACCTCTTTTCTTTCGAGACAGCCTACATCAGGTACAGAAACTGGCAGTCAGCAAGCCCTAGTAACTGCCATGGCCTGATACCAAGCAGGCTCCAACAGGGGAATGCACTTCCCTAATACTGCCCAGCTGGAAATAGCACAGGCAGGACATAGATTAGAGTCTGCAGGATTCCAGGGAGGACTTCCCACCAGTGCACTCCCCTGGGAGGTAATACACACAACCAGTGGGATCCCATAGCCCCCTGCCCAGATGCCAATGGACACCGTCAATGCCCTGGGTAAGGTTGCCCTCTCATCCTCAGTAGTTGTGAACCATCTGCAATGTCACACCGTTCACCAATTCCTAGACCCTCCTAGCTTCACAGCCCCTGCCATACTCAACCCCCTCCATCTTGTTCCCTAATTACATTTGGCAGACACATTCCCAACCCTTGAATTAGCTCCAACTATACAAACGAGAGCACAGTGTCCTGCTGGAATAGTGTGGCTGTGGTGACACTAGGCTCACAAGCCTTCAGGATTAAGACAGAAGGTGTCAACTTTGGTGTGTGGTTCACACAGGCCTCCTAGGGGAGACCCACGCAGGCCCAGCAGCTACTGTGGGCTATAGAAAAGGGGGAAGAGAGGTGGGAAGGAATGTCTACTGAAATCTTCCCCAAAGCAGCCATGAAACAGTGATGGTGAAAACAAAAATTGTGGTTGGTCTTATACTTGGCATTGCTGAAAAAAAGAACAACAAATACAAACACACACACACGCACACACAAATCCAGAACAGTGACTGTAGACTCATCCATGCAGCACCTGCAATTTGTCAACTGATCAGTCACCTGAGCACAGTCAGACTATCTCTCTCTCTCTCTCTCTCTCTCTCTTTCAAGCACACACACACACACACACACACACACACACACACACACACACACACACACATAGACTCAGAGTAGTGCCCCTCTTGAGTTTGTTGGTTCCTCATCTGGGACAATGTACAAGCTGGAGCACGGGAGTTCCCTTGTCAGAACCAGGGGCTCGACCCAAGGAAGCACCGCTCTAATAATGCTGAACCACCCTGTCTCTCCCTTTCTCCAGGGCCAGACATTTTCCCTTGGGAATAACCAGCCATGACTCCCCATTCACCAAAACCCTAGGCCAGGACTCTGGGCGAAGGAGTCCTGAGACAGGTGGCTCTTCAGAGCCTAGACTGAAAACAAGCAGGAGGTCATGGTGTACCCAGAGAAGTGTCTGACCTGGGGTGGGGGCAGTGTTGGGGAAATGGATGATGTCCTAAATGCTACATACATGGATGAACTTCCTACTCCAGCCTAGATGCTTCTGGGTGATTGGTGGATTTTGGGGAGGATGAGGAAACCAGATGGGCCTGGAGCACCAGCAGATGGTGGCAGAGCTTGGAAATGTGATCACTCTGTGAGTGCTGTTGACAGCTGGAATGGGGGGGGGGAACAGTAGTGTGTACCTGTGTTGGAGGAGCGTGTTCTTCCCAGACATTCACCCTCTATTTGACCCCTAGTACCCTCACCTCCCTAGTGGGCTATTCTGGAACTCTCCTCAGGGGAAAGGGTAAGCGAGCACAAAAGACAAGGGCTCACACAGAATGGAGGGCTATCTTCTGCATCCAACACCCCCCCACTCCCAGAAAAAAGGAAAACTCACAAGAAGGCAGGTGTTGAGGTGCTGCTCCCCAACTCTGACTAAAGCTACCAGGTTCCCCTAGGGAGAGAAAGGGTGCAGATGCATGCCTCTGTGGCTCTCACTGCTCTAGGCCAGGGGCTCAGTAGCGCCCCCTCTTCACCCATCCCTGCATCTGCCTTTTTCCTGGGACACTGGCCACTAAGGATGGGTATGGGATTCCAGGATCAACATCCACTCTCCCATCCCCCACTCCTGGGGCACATTTGTGGCAGAATCAGGGCTGGCCTGCCTGGTGCTGGGGAGGCGCGTTTGGGACACAAGAATGGAGGCAGGAGTCACGGGTCTGGGTCCGTGGGGGGTGTAGGGTAGGGGGAGGTCGTGAGGTGCAGACCCGCGGGGCTTCCACTGAGGACCAGGACCGGGTCAGGGCTGCAACGAGAACAGAGGTGCACCATTGCTGGATGACTCCAAGAGGCACCACGGGTCCAAGCTAGCATCAACCTTCTTCAAACAAGGTGCCACAGGTAGGGCAGGAGAAGGGGCTGGGGCAGGGGAGGGCATGTGGCAGGGCTGAGCTCACCCCCTCCACAGCTGAGCTCCTGGTGCAGGGGCCTTGGACTGAGGGCCTACCTGGCCTCTGAGCCTCCCTGGGGCTGTGAGAGGGATGTGCCTGCTGTGCTGGCTTTGTGTCCTGGGTGCTCCTGGCCCAGACCTGTGATCCTACAGCAGTGGAGGCCAGTCATGGATGCTGCCACCCCTGGTGCATGTGCCTTCTCTTCTCTGCTCTCTCTCTCTCTGCCCCCACTTCTCACCCAGGCTTCCCAGCCCCTGCAGCACAAGTATGCCAGCTCCCCTGTGCCCCTGTCTGCAGCAACTATGTGCCCCTTCAGCCACGCCTTGTCCTCCCCTCAGTCACACTACTTCCCCACCTCAGCCATGCTCCCGCCCCGGGCTTTGTGCTGCTCTGACTCTTCCCTAAGGCTACCAGGCCATGGCAGAAGCAGCCTCACCTCAGCTCAGGGCTTCCCCCCAACCCCGGCAGCTGTCTGGGGGAATTGAAGATCCCCTCAGCCCAACCACTGGGGGAGACTCTTCTCCATCCACCCAACAAACCAAGCAGGTGCAAGGTAACGCTCTGAGTTTGTGTGTGTGTGTGTGTGTGTGTGTGTGTGTGTGTGTGTGTGTGTGTGTGTGTGTGATTGTCCTCTCAAGGACTCAGAACATTGAATCTTTTGGGATGACAGCACACAGCACACTTATAAAAATGGAAAGGCTTGCAAAAAATTATATTAAGTGAAGTAAGCCAAGCCCAAAGAAACATAGGTCCTATGGTTTCTCTTCTTTGCAATATCTAGTATATGTATGAGTCAAACAGAAAAGGTCAGATAATGTGATGTTAGGAAAATGAAACCTTAGATATGTATTTAAATGTTTTCTTTCTTTCATGCATTTGCTTCTAACTCATTTATAAGATTATTTCTTTGTTGCTTTGTATGTCCCTCCCCCAAAGCATAACCCTTGCTTCTAATATATTTGATGTTGGTATAATTTCTGGAGGAAATGGGGAAAAACAAGTCGTTTAAGGATACAGGTGGACCCGTTGAAACTATGAGAAGTAAAGGTTGTCATGTGGAAAACGAACTTTAAAACTTTGGTGCTGGGGTGGGGGGGTGGGAGGGAACTGGGTGGGGGGATGGGGGAGGCTGGGAAGGGATGTGAAGGGTAAACAAAGGAGGAGGCTGCAATAATTGATAAGAAATGTACTCATTATCTTGCCCATGTAATTGTAACCCCTCTGTACAGTATGTTCACAAAAAATTAAAATTAAAATAAAAAAAGCAGTAAGAACCCTGTGTAATGGATTCAGCACAATGTGCCTTTTGAAGGACTCAGCACATAGATACTTTTGGAATCCTCATGGTAATTTAATTACCAATAAGATTAGACATGCCATTTTGACATCAGTAAACTTAAATATCATAATATTATGGCATTATATATCATAGTGACATTAGAGACATATTGTGAATTCCTATTCTGTGATTTCATTCTATTACAAGCTAGCAATATTGGTGGATATCAGAAATCTATTGTGACCTCAAAGCCATTATGACATGAAAATTACTTTGTGACATCACAATGCCACTGTGATATCATTAACCTGTTCTGACATCACAAACCTGTCCTGTCCATTGTTACCTCATCACCAATGTGACATCACAAAGCCATTGTGATGTCACATTGCTATTGTGACATTACAATCACCTTGATACCTCCCAAAACCATTATGACATCTTTAGCACCCTTGAAAGAACACATGGCCTTTGTGACATCACAGTCCCTTTGTGTATCCATATCCTCATTGTGAAATATCAATTGAGATCAGATATGCCATTGTAATAGCACAAAGCATTTACAATATAATCATTGGTGTGACATCACATTGTCATTTTGACAATATCGGGTCATTGTGACATCACAAATCTGTCATGACATCATACCAATATGACACCACATTGTCATTGTGACAACATATAAACATTATGAAGGCCTATTATGTGATTTCGTTGTATGTCAAATTGGGTTCATATCAAACACATTTGGACTTCATAACCATTGTGATGTGACAATCCCTTTGTGATATAAGATTGCCATTGTGATGTCTCTAAACTGTGACAACTCAAACATGTACTGTTCTCATAAGTTTTGTGACATGTTGCCACTGTGTTAGGCCCATTGAGAGCTCAATCTATTTTTGACCTCATATTATTTCAGGTATGACATTAAATATTAGAAATATACTGTGATAGTATGAATATTGTGACATCACACTGCTAGACGTAATGACCATTGTGTCACATTGTCACATCACAAATCTGTTCTGACTTCATCACATTTGGGCCAACAAATGACTTTGGAATCCTCACAATCCCATTCTAAACTCATATACTTATTATGAGTTAATGACAATTGAGGTCTGGAATGCCATTGTCACATCACCAAACTACTACGACATCACAAAACTATTTTGAACTCATCACTATCATGGCATCACTAACTAATTGTGATATAACAACACTCTTATGACATTATAATTTGACATCATATTGCAATTGTGATATTATTGAACCCTCATGCTTTCACAAACCTATTATGATCTTATCACATCTTAGAAAATTATGGCCTTTGAGACATCAAGCTCCTTCCGTGAACTTGTATCATTGTGAGCTTGTAGCAATTGAAAATTGAAATAAGATGTGATATTGCAAACTAGTTTTGACATCACTAACCCATTTTTATATCATTAACACTTTGACAACCAGAACCTGTTAGGAACCCTAGCACTTTTGACAAAAAACATGGCCTTTGTTTCATCACAGTTTATTTGTATATGTCATTGTGACTTCATCCTCATATCCTCACTATCAACTAAAGGCAATTAAGATCTGACATGTCATTGTGACATCATAAACCCTTTGTGACATTATCACCAGCGTGACATAAGACTGTCATTATGACACCATCAGCTCATTGTGACATCACCAAGCTACAGTGCCATCATTGCATTATGACATCGCATTGCCATTTTGCTGTCATAGACACATTGTGAATGTATATCTTGTGATTTCATTCTATTTCAAATATGGCATATCAGTTGATATCAGAAGCACATTGTGACCTCATAACCATTGTAAGATAATAAACCCTGTGTAACATCATAACCAGTATGACATTATATTGTTGTTATGACATCTTTAGCTTATGTTGACATCACAAAATGATAATGACAGTATAGCATTTGGCATTGTCATTGTGACATCATTGTCACATTATGAATGCCAAATCTGTGATTTCATTGTATTTGAAATGTGACATGTGGGTTGATATCAGAAACTCATGGTGATGTCATTACCATTGTCTCATAAAAGCCCCTTTTTGACATCAATTTGGCAATGTGACATCACACTGGCAATGTGATGCTAGTAAGGCATCGTGATATCACAATGTTCATGAACTCACAATGGATTCCTGGTATCAACCAACATGCCACATTAGAAATAGAATCAAATAACATAATAGGCAAACACAACGTGTCTATGACATCAGAATGCCAATGTGATGTTGCAATGCTATGATGTCATTGTAGTGTTACATGTCAAAATGAGCTGATTGTGTCATAATGGCAACATGATGTCACAATTATGATTATGTCAGAAAGGATTGGTTATGTTTCAATGGTATATCTGATGTCAGTTTTCATTAGTTCCCCATGAGGATATGCATACAAAAAGGTTCTGTGCTGTCACAGAGGCCATGTGTGTTTTCAAAGGTGTAAGAGGTCATAATAAGTTTGGGATGGCCCAATGTGATCCATAATGTCACAATGGAAATGAGATATCCCATTAGGTTTTTGATGTCACAGTTGTGATGAGATCACAACGATTTTGTGATGTCACAGTTTGTGATATATCAAATTTCAAGGACTCATAATTCAATATGAGGATACCAGGTGATAGAAGAAGCTCCATAGTATGAGGTCATACTATGTGAAAACCCAATGGGACAGTGATTTCACAATGACAATGTGATATCTCACCATCATGTTATAAGAATGTTTTGATGTCACAATTGATGATGCAATACTGATGAGGAGGTCGCAATAGATTTGAGATGTCCCAAGGGGTTGGTGATGGCACAATGCCATGTGGGATCTCAATTGTCATTAACACACCATGAGTATATGAGTTTGGGAAGGGATTCTGATGTCAGCAAAGCATATGTAGTCAAAAAGGTGAAGAACTGACAGATCTGAGATGTCACAAAGTGACATAATGGTTATGATGTCCAGCGGTGTGATATCATGATGTTACACTGGATTTTAGATATCTCATGTCATATCTGAAATACGAGGTCGAACACAGATTCACAAATGTCCTAAGATATCACAATGGCATGTCACAAAATTATGAGAACAGGAGATGTATTTGATGTCACAGTGGGTTAGTGATATAACAAAGGGAATGTGCTGTGACAAAGAAATTTAGATGTCACATAGGTTATGAGTTCACAATGGTTTCCTGATATCAACGCAGATGCCACATTTCAGATAGAATGAAATCAAAGAATAGGCATTCAAAATGGGTCTATCACATGAAAATGACAATGTGATGTCAAGGCAGCAATGAGGATAGTATATGTACTCATTACCTTGCTCATGTAACTGTGATCCCCTGTACACTGTATTTACAATAAAAAAACTCACAGAAGAAAAAAAAGAAAAATATGGTATCGTGTCATTGGGGTTTGGTGATGTCACAATGAATGGTGGTGTCATAATGATAATGTGATTTCACAGTCATAATTATTGCACAAAGTATTTGTGATGATACAATGCTATATGTGATAACAATTTTCATTAGTTCACTATGAAGATATGAGTACACAAAGGGTCTGTGATGCCACAGAGGACATGTGTCTTTTTTTAATTTTCTCATGTTTTGTTTACTGTGAAAATACTGTACAGAGGGGTTAAAATTACATGGGCAAGATAATGAGTACATTTCTTATCAAACATTGTAGCCTCCTCCTTTGTTTCCCCTTCCCATCTCTTCCCATCCTCTCCCTGCCCCTCCATCCAATCCTCCCCGCTCTCCCTCCTCCCCCAATGAAAGTTCTAAAATTTGTTTTCGACATAAGGACTTGTATATCTCAAGAGTTCACAAAAGCTTTGTGATGTCACAATGTGATTGTGAAGGCACAACAGCAATGTGATGTCACAATGGTTTTGTGATGTTACAGTGGTGATAAGGTCACAATGAGTTTGTGATGTCATTATGAGTTTGCAAGATCACAATGACATTTCCAATTTCAATTTCGACTAGTTCACAATGAGGAAACAATTTCAAAGAAAGAAAAGCTCCAAATACCATGAGTTTTTAGACATAATTTTTGTGATATGCTACCATTAGGATATTTTAGGCCTTTAATAAGTTTATAATCTGTTTTCAAACTCATAATAATTCAGGTATGACATATGATATCAGAAATTGACTCTGACATGAACATTGTGACATCACATTGATAAACATCAAGAACATGGTGTCACATTGTGAACTTGCAAATTTGTTAAGGCTTCATCACTTTTGTGCCAACACATGACTTTGGAGACAACACAGTCCCTTTGTGAACTCATATTTTCATTGCGAATTAAAGACATTTGAGATCTGGCATGCCATTGTGACATTTTCAACAAATTGTGACAGCACAAACCTATTACAGTAGAAACACATTGTGATCTAATAGCCATTGTGGTAGCACAATCCTTGCATGACCCCATATTTCGATAGTGATATCACTAACCCAATGTGAAATTCCAATCCTCTCATACCCAATCCAGGTATGAAATGTGATACCCGAATCCAGTGTGACATCTTGATCATGTTGACATAACACTGATAGATGTTATGAGCATTTTGTCACAGTCTGACAACACACACCTGTTAGGACTTCATCACTTTTGTGACAACGCATGCCTTTGGAGACATCACAGTCCCTTTGTGAGCTCATATACTCATAGTTGGTTAATGACAATTGAGATCACATGTGTCATTTTGATATCACCAACACATTGTGACATCACACACCTCTTGGAAACTCATCACCAGTGTGGCATTACCAATTGTGGTATCAAAACATTATAAAGTCATCATATTGCAACATCACATTGCCATTGTGATGTCACTGTTCCACTGTGTTTTCAAAAACTTACTGTATCTTCACAGCATTTCAGAAAATTCATAGCCTTTTATACTTCAGTCTTCTTCTGTGAACTCATATCCTCATTGTGAAAGAGTAGCCACTGAAATTGGACATGCGATTATGAGATGTGACTTCACAAAATTATTTGATTTCATCGCCAATGTGACATCATAAACCCCTTGTGAGCTTTCGTTGCCATTTGACATCACTATCACATTGTGACATCCCAAACCTATTAGGACCTCTTAGCACCTTTGAAAAAACACATGGCCTTTGTGACATCACAGTCCCTTTGTTTAACTATACCCTCATTATGAACTGAAAATTGATACAAACATGCCATTGTAACATCACGAACCCTTTGTGACATCACAAGTGTGACATAATATAATTGTCATTATGGCAGCATCAACTACTTTTGACATCACAAATCTACAATGACAAGATAGCATTATGAGATCCCACTGCCATTGTGATGTTATAATAAGTTTATGAATGCCTGTTTTTAATCTTTTTTTTTTCCTTTGTGGGGCTTGAACTCTGGGCTTGGGTGCTGTCCCTGTTCTTCAGCTCAAGGTGAGCACTGTATTGCTTCAGCCACAGAGCCACTTCTGGTTTTCTAGTGGTTTTCATTGGAGATAAGACTCTCATAGACTTTCCTGCCTGAGCTGGCTTTGAACTGCGATCCTCAGATCTCAGCCTCCTGAGTAGCTACGTTTACAGGCATGAGCCACTGGCACCCGGCTTTTTCATTCTATTTCAAATTTGACATGTGTGTTGATATCAGAAACATAATGTGACCTCATAACCATTGTAACATCATAAATCATCAGTGACATCAAATTGTCATTATGACACCATCAGCTCATTGTGACATCACCAAACAACAATGGCATCATAGCATTATAAATCACTGTGACATTGTTATGACTTAACAGTGTGAAGGCCTAATCTGTAAATTCACTCTGTTTCAGAAACCCATTTTGACCATATAACCAATGTGATATCACAATCCTTTGTGACATAACATTGCCATTGTGATATTATTAACTTGCTGTGCCATCACCACCAGTCCTGAACTTGTAAGTTTTGTGACATGCTGCCATCATCATATAGTAGGGCCTTTGTGAGCTCATAATCTGTTTTCAATCTCATATTTCTGGTATGACATGTGATATCAGAAATCCCTTATGACATCATACTGCCAGATGTAATGACCATTGTGTCACATTGTGACATCACAAAGCTGTTAAAAAGGCATCACATTTGTGACAACACATGCCTTTGGAGACATCACAGTCCCTTTTTGAACTCATATATTCATTATCAATTAATGACATTTGAGATATCCCATGCCACTCTGACATCATGAACCTATTGTGACATCACAACCTTATTGTGACCTTATCACGAGAATGGAATCAACAACTAATTCTGTTATCAAAGCATTATTTTGACATTATATTGTGGTATTGGCATTGTTATTTCACTGTCCCATTGTGTTTTTACAAACCTATTATGGCCACATCACATCTTAAAAAATTCACGGCCTTTGAGACTTCAAGCTCTTTCTGTGAACTCATGTACATATTACCTCTAAGGCAAGGAGACAAACCATTGAGTCACATTTAATACAATAAATCAATTTACACTAGAAAGGAGACTGTGATTACCTTATCCTGAACTGGATAACCAGGTCCAAGATCAGCCTTGACCACCAAACCTCAGCCCTCCAATGGGCAGCCCCGTCCTATCTTAATTGGTCTGCAAACCACCAGACAAAAAATTATGAGCTTCAAAGCTCCAAACCAAAATGGGCAAGGCTTTTAACTTTTCCATTACTCCCTACTTCACTACAGACCTCTTATTCCTTTCTGGTCTTTCTCTTTTTCCATTCCACCATTTCCTTCTTCTCTTCATGCCTCTCCAGTCTCCACAGGCCTACACTACTCTGCCCTAATGACCACTTTTCTGCTTCCTCTCTTCTCAGGTTTTTCCCTTCCTGCTGTCTTACCACTTTCTTCCATCCGGGTAGCTCTCATTTTTATCTCCCCTTCCAATGCTCTGAAAATGCAACTTATACATAGGTTGTACCCGTCCTCACTCCAATGGGTCTTCTGCCTAACAGTTTTCAACCATCACTTCCCAAACTGCCCAATGTTCAATCACTTCTTGACAGCTCACCATGTGAGGCTTGACACCTTCATCTTTGGTGGCATTCCCCACACTCTCTGGTGGGCCAGGCCAAGAATTTACAAAAATTAATGGCTCCGACAGATAATTCTGGCTCCACTGGTTATTACAGTATCCTCATAGTGAATTAGAAGAAGTTGAAATTGTATATGTCGTTATTATATTACAAACTTGATGAGACATCACTAACCCATTGTGACCTCAACACTGCGGTGACATCATAAACTCATTGTGATATCACATTGCCATTGTGCCACCATGATCACATTGTGACACCCCGAACCTATTATGACCTCAGAAGCTTTGAAAGAAAGCATAGCTTTTGTGATGTCACAGGCCATTTGTGTACCCATAGCCTCATTTTAAGATAATGAAAATTGAGATCATACATGCCTTTTTAACATCACAAAAACTTTGTGACATCATTACCAGTGTAGCATCACATTGTCATTATGACAACATCAGCCAATTAGGACACCATAAAACTATGACATCATAGCATTATGACATCATATCGTCATTGTGATGTCACAGATATATTGGAATGCCTATTCTGTGATTCCATTCTATTTCAAATGTGGCAGGTGTGTTGATATCAGAAATATATTGTGACCACATAATTATTATGACATCACAATACCTTGATGACACCACATTGCCATTATGATATCACTAACCCACTGTGACATCACAAACCTGTCCTATTCTCATAAATTTTTTGACATGCTACCAGTATGATCCCTTCGGCATCACTGAGTTCATAAATTGTTTAACTCATACTTCAGGTATGACATGTGATATCAGAAATCCACTGTCAGATATCATTACCACTGATTCACATTGTGATATCACAAACCTTTTAAGACTCATTACACTTGTGCCAACATATGCCTTTGGATACATCATTATCCCTTATGAACTTATATAATCATTGTCAATTAGAGATCTGGCATGAGATTATGACATCACCATCCCATTGTGAAATCACAAACCTATGTGACCACATCACCTGTATGGATCACCATTTGTGACTTCAAAACAATACTATCTCATGTAATGGTAACATCACATTGCCAATGGGATATCTCTGTCCCATTGCATTTTCACCAATCTATTATATCCTCATAATATTTTACAAAATTTATGGCCTTCCTGACTTCTAACTCCTTATGTGAATTTGTATCTTCATTGTGATCTAGTAGAATGAAATTGGACATGTAGTGGTGATATTACAAATTCATTGTGACATCACTATCCTAGTGTGACCTTATGACAAACCTTGTGACATCACAAACCCATTGTGACATCACATTTCCATGATCACCTTCTGATATCCCAAACCTGTTGTGATCTCTTAGCACTTTGAAAAAGCACATGGTGTTTGTAACACCACAGTTCTTTTGGGTAACCATATCCTCATTGTGAACAAAGGACAACTGACATCAGACATGCCAAATCATTACAAACTCTTTGTGACATCATCTACAGAGTGAGATCACATTGTGGTTAGGATACCATCAGCCCACTGTGACATCCCAAAATGACAATGACATCATAGCATTATGACATTACATTTTCATTGTGAGGTCATAGAGACAAAGTGATTGCCTATTCTGTGATTTCATTCTATCTCAAATGTGGCATATAGAAACCCATTGTGACCACATCACCATTGAGCCATTGCAATCCCTTTGTGACCTCATATTGATATTGTGATATCATTAACGCAATGTAACATCACAAACCTGTCTTGTCTTCATAAATTTTGTAACAAGCAACTACCTTGATCTGGGCTGGATGCCCAGAGCTAATTGCAGCCTCAACCATGAACCCTCAGACCTCCAAAGAGCAGCCCAACCATTTGTTAACTGGTCTTCAAACAATTAACCTCCAAAATAATCATCTCCAAGGCTCCACACTTCAAAGACAGGGCTTTTCCTTCCTCTTCATCCTCCTTCTCTACAGACATGTCCTACATTTCAGGTCTTTTCATTTTTTCCTTCCACCATTCCCTTCTTCTCTACAGGTTGCTGTACTCTTGACAGGCCTTCCCTGCCCTGTCCAGGTGGCCAAGTGCTGTCCTTTACCTCCTGCTCTCCCTCAATTTCCTCTCCTCCCAGATCTTTACCCTCCTGCAGTCTCATCACTTCTTTCCTTCCAGGTCTTTCCCCTTTTTATTCCCCCTTCTGTTGCTCTGAACATGCAACCTATATATAGGCTGTACCCTGACCCCACTAAAATATGTTTCCTGCATAACAGTTTTCAATCATCACTTCCCAAATGTCCATGCCCAATAACTTCTTGGCAGCGCACCATGTGGAGCTTAACATCCATCTCTTCAGCAGCATTTCCTGCCCAGTCCAGCGGCATGCACCCCCATCTCTGGTGGTCCAGACCAGGAGGTCATGATGACTATCTGTTCCCGTGGATTATAGGGGTACTGCTGGTAATTACAGTGTCCTGATGGTGAACTAGTAGCTATTGAAATTGGACAAATAATTGTGATTTACAAACTCATGACCTAACTAACCCATTGTGACCTCAAAACCACTTTGACATCATGAACCCATTGTGACATCACATTGCTGTTTAGACACCAGGATCACATTGCGACATCCCAAACCTATTATGACCTCTTTTAACCTTCGAAAAATACATAGCTTTTTGACATCACAGTGCCTCTGTGTACCCAAACCCCACTTTGAAATATTGACAATTGAGAATCAGACATGACATTTTAACATCAAAAAGTTTGTGAGGTCATCACAACTGTATATAAAATTATAATTTCACATTGTCATTGTCATATCATCGACACATTATGCATGCCTTTTCTGTGACTTCATTCTACTTCAAATGTGGCATATAGGTGCATATCATAAACAAATCATGAACTCATAACCATTGTGACATCACAGTCCCTTTGCACATCACATTGCCATTGTGATATCACTAACACACCGTGATATCACAAACCTATCCTGTCATCATAACTTTTGTGACATGCCTTTTTTCCTCATAATCTGTTGGCGACCTCATTAGATTTCACATATGACATTTGATATCACAAATTCCCAGTGACATCATGACCATGGTGACATCACCCTGCCAGATATCATAACCATTGTGTCAAATTCTGACATCACAAAACTTTTAAAATTTCAATAAGTGACAACACATACTTTTGTAGGAACCACAGTCCCTTTGTGAACTCTTATACTCATTGTAAGTTAAAGACAATTGAAAACGATCATGTCATTGTGACATTGCCAGCACATTGTGACATCACCAATCTTTTGTGACTTCATCACCAATGTGCCATCATCAACTATTTTTGACACCAAAACAATATTCTGACATGATGTAGTGAGTTGGCATTGCCAAGTTGATATCACTGTCCCAATGTGTTTTCAAAAACCTAATATGACCTCATAACATTTTTAAAAAATTCATGTCCCTTAGGAATTCAAGCTCCATCTGTGAACTTGTAGGCACATTGTGAAATAGTAGCAATTCAAATTGGACATGTGTTTAAGATATTACAAATTCATTATAGCATCAAAAACCCATTGTGACCTCATCACAACTGTGAATCATAAAGCTATCATGACCCCTAAGTACATTTGAAAACACATAAAGCATTTGTGACATCACAGTCCCTTCGTGTACCCTTACCCTCAATTTGAACACATGACAATTGAATTCATATATGCCATTGTAACATCAAAAACCCTTTGTGAATCCATCACCAGTATGACAACATATATTCATTATGACACAATCACCTCCTTGCAACATCACCAATTTAGAATGACCTCATAGCATTATGATATTATATTGTCATTATGAGGTAATAGACACATTGTAAATGTCTATTCTCCTATTTCATTCTATTTTAAATGTGGCATGTGGGTTGATATCAGAAAATCATTGTGATCTCATAAATATATGGCATCACAATCACTGTGACATCACAGTGCCATGGTGATATCACTTACATACTGTGACATCACAAACATGCCCTGTACACATAAGTCTTGTGACGTGCTGAAATTGTGATGTCTTAGGCCCTTTATGAGCTCGTAATCTTTTTTCAAACTTATAATATTTCAGTTATGACATGTGATATCAGAAATCCACCGTGACATCATGACCATTGTGACATCATACTGACAGATATCATGACCATTGTGTCACACTATGAGATCACAATCCTCCTAGGACTTCATCACATTTGTGACAACACATGCCTTTGGAGATACCACAGTCCATTTGTGAACTCATATTCTCTGTGATTTCATGACAGCAGAAACTTTATGCCATTTGGATATCACCAACCAATTGTGACATCATAGACCTACTGTGACCACTTACCTGTATGGCATCACCAACTAAATGTGACATTAAAACTTTTTGTGATGTCACAATGTGACACGATGTTCATGACATCTGTCAGTGTGATGTCACAATGGTCATGATGTCACAGTGGATTTCTGGTATCTCGTGTCATACATGAAATATGAGGTTGGAAACAAATTATCAGGGCAAAAAGTTCTAATGTCAGCATGTCACAGAAGTTATGAGGATAGGAGAGGTTTGTGATGTTACATGGTATTAGTTATATCACAATGGCATTGTGATGTCACAACGTGATTATGATGTCAAAATGGTTATGTAGGCACAAAAATGTGTTTCTGATATCAACTCTCATGCCACTTTTGAAATACAATGAAATCACAGAATAGGCATCCACAAGGTGTCTATGATGTCACAATGACAATTGTTGTCATAATGTGATTATGTCATTGAGTTTGGTGATGTCACAATGAGCTGATGCTCTCATAATGAAAATGTGATTTCACACTGTTGAGGATACCACAAACACTTTTTGATGTTACAATGGCATGTCTGATCTCAATTGTCATTGGTTAACAACAAGGATAAGGGAACACAAAGGGACTGTAATGTTGAAAAGGGCATGTGAATTTTCAAAGGAGCTAAGAGGTCATAATAGATTTGAGGTGTCACAATGGAATCATGATGTCACAATGACAATATTGCCACAATGGGTTTGTGATGTCGTGCTACTGATGATGTCAAAATGAGTTTGTGATGGCAATATTACAATCAAATTTCCAATTTCAATTGCTACTAGTTCACAAGGAGGATACTGTAATAATCAGCAGGGCCCCGATAATCTATAGAGTCCAATCATCAGTCTGGCCCCATCTCCTGGCCAGCTGGAGAGGACAGGGCATTCTGTGGGAGAGGCTGGTACATTAATCACCAAGTGTTGAGCTGTTAAGAAGTCATTAGGCTGTGGGGAGTTTTGGATGTTACAGTAGAAAACTGTTAGCAGTTGGAGTGGAGAAGGGCTACAGACTTTATATATGCTGCTTGTTCAGAGCAATGGAAGGGAGATAAAAAATGAAAAGTTCTGGAAGGAAGGAAGTGGTGTGATAGAAGAAGGTGAAAGGCCTGAGAAGAGAGGAAGTTGAGGGAGAGCAAGAGGTGAAGGATGGCAACTGACGACCCAGGCAAAGCAGTTCAGGCCTGTGGAGAGTAGAGAGGCCTGAAGAGAAGAAGGAACTGGTAGAAAGGAAAAGGGGAAAGACTTGAAAGGACGTATAGGTCTGTAGCGATGGAGAGACAAAGGGAAGGGGACAAAAAGGCTTGCCCTTTGATGTTTGGAGCTTTGGATATATATCATAATTTTGGGGGTTGGTGGTTTGGAGAACATTTATTATATTAAATGTGTCTCGATGGATTCTCTTGAACACTAGAGGTCCTAATTTTTGGAGACCCCATGGAGCTTAATCCGTTTGGATGGCATCAGGCCTTGGCCCAGGGAAAATTCCCCATAGGTGAGAGTGTCAGCCTTGAGGGCCTCGAGTGTTTGTCTCCAGAGGACAAACATGGACAAAAATCATGTAGGTACCTTTAGGGGTGCGTCTGGGCAAGCTTGCCAGCCTGTTTTTGGAAACCCCTCTAGAGGTCATTTGTGGTTTCCTTGGGAAACCATCTGGAACCTCCTTGAGAGGTCATGTAGGGCTTCCGTGGGAAGCCATCTGGAACATCATCAAGACTGCATCTGCAACTTCCTTGAGAAGCTATCTAAGACCTACCCTGGAGGTCATCTTGGGCCTTCTCCAGTGGCCATCTTGGAATTTCTCCAGAGGTCATCTGGGGCTTCCTCAGGAGGCCACCTGAGACCTATTCAAAAGTAGTCATTGGGGATTCCTTAATTGCCAACTTAGGATGACCTCCTGAGGTCATGTGGAGCTTCTTTGGGAGGTCATCTCGGGTTACCGTGATGAAAATCTGACTGTCTTCAGACATCATATAGGACTTCCTTGGGAAGCTATATAGGACCTTCTCTGGAAGTCATCTGTCGCTTTCTCAAGAGGGATATCTGGAACCTCCTCTGGAGTTCATATGTTGCCTCCTTGAGTGGCCTTCTGTGAGCTACTCAAGAGGTAATCTCAGTCTTATTGAGAGGACATCTGGGGCCTCCTTTGGAGGTCATCTGACACTACCTTGGGAAGCCATTTGGAACGTCCGTGAGAGGTCATCTAGGGCCTCCTAGGGAGGATATATGTGAAATCCTCCAGAGGTCATCTGCAGCATCCTCAAGAGGCAATCTGGGATGTTCTTTCTCTCATCTGGGATCTCTGTAGAGGTCAAAATTGAGTGGTGTGGGACATGTGAGTTAAGTGTCTGTGGCTCTTGGTCTGTGTGTGTATGCTGATAGTTCTATCTGTGTCCTGTATGCACCTCTGTTTACTCCTTTTCTCAGGATGGGAGAACAGGCCTAAAGTTGTCATATCCAAAAAATATTCTCCCCCAGGGTTACAGAATCCTTCAGAGGAAGACGCACTGATGTACTCTCTCTCCTATTCTTTGCCATCAGCACATCTAATGTAAAGTCCTCCCATACCAAAAGTGGCTACTTGTACCAGCCTGAGGTGTTACAATGTGGTATGTTACCCTTATTACCCTAGAGACAGGAACATGGAAGAGATGGTGGGCAGGCCCCCTTTCTAATATATTTTCCCTTTACAACTAGTGACCTGTATAACTGGAAACAGCAAAATCCATACTTTTCAGAAAAAATAAAACCAGGAGCTCATTAAATCATTAGAGGCAGTAATTTTCACACAAAAGCACATCCGGGATGAGGGTCAGCAAATTTTACAGGTGTGTTTCACCTGGTAGGAAAGGGAATGAATCCTGCTCAGTGACTTAAAGGTGGTCCTTGGAACACACACTACCCCCACTATTGAACCAGACCATTTGGAACAAATCTTTCCAGAGATTTACTCAGGCTGAGACTAACAGCAATCGAGGTATGGAGGTGTTTACCAATAATTGCCAGGTTCGGTTAGCAGGGATACCACAGTGGCTAGAAAGCCAAATCATCAATCTAAGTTAAGTGAGATGGGTCAGTTCCCTAGTGAGTACTCTAACGCTTTTCTGGAACTTCTCCCAGAAGCCTATAGGACCTATAGGCCTATAGATCTTGAAGCCATGGAGAATCAAAGATCCTTACACATGGCCTTTGTTACCCAGTCAGGCAAAGATATTAGAAGAAAGCTTCAAAAGTTTCAAGGTTTTGAGGGAAAGGTGTATTTTAAGTTGGAAATGGTTGCCCAGTGGGTGTTTGATAACAGAGATAACCTGGAAAAAAAGAGTCTAAGAAGGGAGTTTGAATTTTGGTAGGAGCACCAGAATAGGGATCAAGAAACTTTTGGCAAAGACAGTAAAATTCATTTGAAAATGGCAGTAGGGAACCTCTAGGATTAAACCAGTGTGCTTATTGCAAGCAAAATGGACATTGGGAAAAGGAGTGTCCAAGGAGGAGAAAGACAGAAAATGACAAGTAAGTAATCACATTAACCACCTGGAAAATGTATTCATATCTCTGGAGAAACATGCAAAGGAGCTTGGGGTCCCGAATTCCAACTGTTCAATTTAAAAAGCTGCCCTCTGAACTTAAGAAGAAATGTGGTAAAGAAAAAATTCACTCACTTCTAACTCAAAACACAGGCTTATAAAAGAATGAATCTCCTATAGGTGCCATCCATACCCCACCAAGAGGTTAAAAAACACATAGAGCACACAGGAGAAAACAGAATTATTTAACATGAAGAAAAGATTTGAAAATATAAATTAGGAACTTGTGCGAGTCAAAAATGAGAAGAAAATCCTCAAAAGGAACCTAGAAAACACTCAGAATCAAATGAAATTCAAGTACATTAGCCTGGATGAGCATGAGGCAAATTAGGAGACTACAGGTCAGAGGCCAACAGAAGCACAGAACAGCAATGCCGCCATCCTTGCTAACCACAAGTGAGGCCAAGGAAAGATCTTGAGGCTGCATTAAGAAATCATAGCCATGAAAAAGGAGCTGGACCTGATATAAGAATGTATTAGGGTGAAGTACATGTTGATTATAAGCATTGAAGAGTGTCACTAGAAATTCAAGGCAACAGAGAAAGAAGGAAAGAGTAGTTAGCAGAGAAGACAGGGAAGTGCTCTGTCATAGAAGATCAGGCCAAGAAAAGTGAACAGGAAAATATCAGGCTGAAGAAAAAGATTGTTACTCTTCAGAAAGATTTAAAGGACTACATGCTCTGATAGAGAATGCCGGGGAAAGGGAAAGAGCATTGGGAAGAAAAACAGAAAAGCTAAACAAACATTTGAAAGATCTGTCAAAAAATTACACTGAAGTGGAAAACCAGAAAGAGAAAATACTAGAGTAAAAGGCCAAAAAGACTGCTGAGACCTTCACCCTAAATGTAATGCAGAAGCATGGAGTCCCAATGGAACAGATGGAGGTGGGAAAAAATACCTCTCAATAGCACATTTGTGAACTTAAGGGAGGAGTTGAAGAGCAAGAAAAGGTCATGTGAGAAGGAGCAGCAGTTGGCCAGTCAAAGGAACTCTCCTGTGACCCTGTCAAAATACTTGCAGGTTAAGGAGCACATTGAGAAGGAGAGTAAGATCATGAAAGCAAGTTTGAGAGAAAAGGAGCAGAATAAAATAGAAGTCTCCAAGGTTCAGAGTTCTATACAGGAGTTAAACTAGAGACCCTAAGATACAGGGAAACATCTGAGCTTGGGAGACCACTCTAAAACCAGTGGGGTCTCTAGAGCTACTAGTTAATATTAAAGGAAGAAGCAAAAACAGTTGTAAGAAGTGTGCAAGTGTTGACACTGACCTTGTGAAAAATGCATACAGGCTTAAGCTTTCTGTCAGTTTATATGTAGATATTTGCATCCTGGTAAATTGCCCCAGGCCACTGCCTATAACTGTTCGAAAACCAGTGGGGCCTCAGCTTGACAATCCTTTGTAATGTTTGTAGGTAATTTCCAACAGGTAAGTGCTGAAAAGCTGGAACGTATGGAAACAATTCATATGTGAGGAACCTCAGATGGTGAATTTGGGAAAGTGGGCTTCACCGAGGTAAAGCCTGGAAAGTATGGTTATTTGTATCTGTTACTAATTGTGGAGACTTTTTCAGGCTGAGCTGAGGCATGTGATAATTTCTTGATTTGGCTTACCTTTAGCTATGGGGTCCAAAGATGCCCCTTCATTCAGGGCCCAAGTTCTCAATTATTAACTAACACCCTAGGAAGTTACAATCCATTGTAAGTTACAACACATTGGAAGTTACAATCCATTTATAGATCTGAGAGTTCAAGGGACTAGAAAGAATGAATATGACCTTAAAGGAAACATTAACTAAATTAAATACAGAGATTGGCCATGGCTAGGTAAGCCTCCTGAACTTTGCTCTCCTTCGAGCAATATGTAGCCCTTATGTTAAAGGATTTAATCCCTTTGAAATACTTTAGGGTAGACCACCCCCTTTGATTTCTAAACTTGGAAAGGCTATATTAACAGAAATGTAGAAATACAATCTGCAGGCTTTACAACATATTCTTTTATGTACCTATCCTTTGGTAACCAAGGCCCAGATGTCGCCTAAGAAAAACTCCACCTGAAGGGGAGGGCTCTGTCGGGACGAAGGAGGACACCTAGTGGAGGAACTGGAATAGGTGGGGAGATGGCAAATAGACAACTCACACACAAGAAGAGTGAATGCCAAGTGCGATTAATGCAGAGGATAACAAGCTTTTATAGCAAAAGTCTCCATGAGAAAGGGCAAAAGGTTACACAATCTTGCTGCAAGGCTTCGTTCTTGGGTGGTCACCAGCTGGTCGCCTGATCTTGTTTTTTGGATGACGAGTTATGACGATAAGCACTTGTTTTCAGCTTTACCTCTATTTTTAAGAAATACAATTGGTTTCAATGTTTATCACCTATTAACCATTAACCAGAGCATATGGGCAAGGTGCTGAACAGAAAGGCATGAACTCTAGTACTTTATTATTAATTTTGTTTAGTTTTGTACTTTATGCATTTTAAATCTTTTTTAAGCAATTGTGCTTCTTTGCCATTCTTTAGAGGGTCCCCAATTTGTGACCAAAAGTCATGATATTCAGTATACTTAGTTAAATCTGGCCATATATCAAATTTAAGCTCATAGTGTCTTTTCTGTAACCCTTTCACATAATCGTTTACTCTTTTCTATAGAAGCTTTAACTGTCTCATAAGTTCTTTCTTGTTCCTTCTTTAATAGTAAGCACCAAAGAGGCCTAGATCTAGCAAGTCTATCAGTAAATGAAAGAGAGTAATAGGAAGTTCTTTCTCCTAAGTAGTTTTCCCAACATTGCCATGCTTATCATACACACCTGTAAAACGTTATGGATCTGGGGGAAGTCTTTGGGGTCCTCTAGATAATGGAGGATCCCACTATTTTCCTCTGATAAGTCATTGCCACCTTTCATCTACCAATCTTTTAGGAATCTTATTTAGCTTTTGGTCTAAATATCCCTCTACATCTTTCTTATCTACAGGATATCTATATGAGTCTATTGTATATGCTTTAGGATTAAAGGAAAATCTCCAGTAGCCATACACTCTTTCTGCTCTAGCTGTGCCTATAGCTTCTTGTAAATCTCTTACAAACAATTCCTTCTGCTGAAGTGACGTCATGAAACCCCCAATACTTTAATATTTACTTATGACTTGTCTACTAGCCTCCGTAAGAAGGGCTTTCAGGGTAGCACTTAACTCTGGTGAGTTATTCATATTTTCTGGACACTCATTAGATGTTGGAGTCATCAACACTTTTAAGAAAGAACCTTGAATAAGTGAACGTTGAGCATGAGTAAGTACAACAAGAAGCAGGAACAGTAAAAGATTAATAAGCACTCCTATACAGTGAAGAAAAGAAAAACAGCTACACATCTTTCCCAGGGGCTTGCCAGCCTTTTCCAGGAGGTAGGCCTCTTTGAAGCCCCATTCTCAGATCTGAAAGCAGGTTTCCCATGCTAAGCAGACTCCATTGGAGTAGGAGTGGCAGGGGTCAAGATGGCGATGGAAAAGCAGGGAAACACCACAGCCCTCTCTAACCAAATACAGATTTCAATGCTCTGTTTCTCCAAGTGACCCACCAGAAAAAGGGCGATTACTCAGAGAGCTACAGGAAGTGAAAAAAGAAAAGGGAAAAACTTACAGACATTAAAGTGGGAAGACCCCTCCCACACCCCTTGTTGTTGAAGAGGCTCCACACTGAGCAGCTTAAGTGGCAGGGCTTCTTACCAGGCTGCTTAAGTGGCCCGGCTCTGGACCTTCAGAGGACAACACACTCGCAAGCATCCCAAGGCTCCCAGAAGACTCCCAAGAGCCAGTGCCAACCAAGAGAATACAAATAGAAATCTCAGAAGGCAGAGCCAGCACAAAGACTCCCCTCACCCTCCCTGGCACAGCACCTCTGCCTGGCTTGTGCAATCAGCCCAACCCAGTCAGGAGCATCAGTAGCTGTCAGCAGTGGCGAACAACCCTAGACTCACAGCATGGCACCTCTGTCCTGCTGGCGTAAACATCTTAGCCTAACCTGGAGCAGCAGTGGCACCTGGCAGTGGCGGTAAACCACCCAGACTCTGGGCACAATGCCTCTTGGCACTAGCCACAGGAACATCCCAGACCAGCCCAGGGAGGCAGCGGTGGCTGGGGCGGGGACAACTGCAGTGAACAACTCCAGACCCATGGCAGTTTGTGCCTGTCCATACTGGCCCGCATCAGCAGCCCAGCCTAGCCCGAGGCAGCAGCAGTGGTTAACACCTGACTCGTGCTGTGGTGCCTTCCTTGCATAAGTGGCCCTGCTGATCCTGCAGTGGCAGCAGCTGGGGTAGTGGCAACAGCTGCGGCAGCAGCTTTGGAGGCAGCAGCAGCAGCGGCATCGACAGGAGCAGCAAATGACTCTGGACCCTAAGTGGGGTGCAGCACCTCTCCAAACTGGCTTGTATAAGAAGTCCAGTCCAGCCCATGGTGACAAAGGTGGTGAACATCCTGACTTGAGTCAGGGTGTGGTGCTGAACAACAACCCCAGAAAATCGTCATGAACTTTCCTGTCTGGGCTGGCTTTGAACCTGAATACACAGATCTGAGCCTCCTGAGTAGCTATAATTATAAGCATTCACACAAGCAGGGTCTTTTTCTTTCCAACCCCCTAACATTTTCTAAAATAGATAATTTCTTAGTTCATACAAGGAATTTAGGAAAATACAAGAGGATCGACGTAATATCCTATATTCTATCTGACCATAGTGGAATCAAACTAGTTCTCAATAACAAGGCATAAAGTAGAAAAAACTTAAACACATGGACATTAAACAGCACTCTATTGAACAATACATGGGTCACAGAAGAAAATAAAGAAGAAATTTAAAAGTTCCTACAATTCAATGACAATGAAGATACATCACAAAGAAACCTATGGGACACAGCAAAAGCAGTCCTAAGGGGCAAATTTATTGTTCTCTGTTTGCACATCAAGAAAACATAGACCGATTAAACAATCTTATGATACAAATAAAACTGCTAGAGAAACAAAAAAAAATTGAACCTAAAATTGCTAGCAGAAAGAGATAACCGAAATAAGAACTGAAATTAATGAGAGACTAAGAAAATTATAAGTAAAATTAATAAAACAAAAAGCTGTTTTTTAAAAAAAATCAATAAAACTGATGGACCACTGGCAAGAGCAACAAAATAAGAGAGGAGACCCAAATCAATAATATCAGAGATGCCAAAGGGAAAATTACATCAAACATGCAAGACATCCAAATAATCATAAAGAAATAATTCCAGACTCTACTCAAAAAGGAAGGAAAACCTAACAGAGACAGCTGAATTTTTACAAAAATACAAACTGTTATTTCCCCCTTTCCTTTTCAGGCATGCTTCTCCACCATGTATGGTGGAGGCAGAAGTTCAGTATATAAACTTCTTTTCCTGCCTGAATAGCATGTGGTGTTCTCTTCATCAGATATCTAATGAAACCTACCTATTTAATATACCTTACATATGGTGCTCTGTCTAGGATGGGGTTTTTGAGTTGGAAATGTTAGAATTTCCTAACCACCCTTTTTTTTCTGCAAACCAAACTGCCTTGAGACACCACATGAGACTTTTCACCAATACCATTGACATCCACGTCCACACCACTTCTCTACTCTGGTGAGTGAAACTAGTCTCTATGGCTCTCTGTTTCTCAATCTCTGTTCAGATGTGGCGCCATGCTTAAGAGCTCCTTTGGCCTTTAGCCGAAAGGCTTGTCACTCTGGATCCGAAGATGCTTGTTTTGGGGGCTTGGACATTTCTTTCTAGAGAGTTCTGGGGGAAGTCGGGACGCCACTTCTGCCTGGTCAGCTCACCTTCATTCACGACTGTCCTACACATATATTAGGGTGCTGCGAGCCATGCCTGAGCTGTGAAATCCCTTTGAAATGCTTCCTGCACTCCCTGGATAGACGGGACACATAATATTTTTATGCTGCTGTCAGATTTAGACAATTTTTGCCTCTGCAATGGTACATGGTCGAAGTCTGTTTACTTTCAGGCTCTCTTTGCTCTCTGCCATTCATGTCCAACTTTCCATATCTCTCCCTTTCTTTTCTACAACATTTTGGATTGTGCCCTGAAGAATGCTACATGGGCTGGGTCCTGGGGACCCCCTCTAATTCCCTCATAAAGGCTAGCCAAACTAGGCTTGAATTTTTGTTAAGATTTTCTTTGCATTTTTTCAGAAATTCGCCATCTTGAGTTTGCCGTCTTGGCCACATGGTGGGTTAAGGGTTTGGCCCCATCCATCCTGTACCCTTCCACCAAGCTTACTACTCCTCCATTCATCTATTTCTAATGTGCCTTGCTAACAAGTTGCTCTTTTCACAGACCCTGGTAACTGATGCCCAACCATCTGATGTGATTTGTTAGCAGAGATATCTAAATATTTTTGTCAAAAATTTTAAGTTTTGAGTTTTGCCTTTTTTGTTTTGTGTTGTGTAGTTTGGTACTGATTTTTGGCCCAGGCCAAAAATCCCTCAGACGCCATCATCCAACTAACCTGCAAAGAAAGGCTGGAAGTATGGCTTGAGCCTCTTATCTCTAATCTTCAAACACTGCAAGAGGTACTATAACTCAAAGTGGTAGTGTGTTAGCCTTAAGCAGAAGTGCTCAGGGACAGTGTCCAGGACTTAAGTACAAACCTCCTTGAATACCAGCTGGGACAAACTATTCCAGCAATGAGCACCTAGACTCGACCAGTCTGGGGAACAAGAGAACATGGAGAGGAATAAGAGGAGATGATAGCACATCAGCCACTTTGTGCCTCCCCTTTCAAAATAAACCAGAGCCTGGAGATCAATGGAAGTAAGAAGGCTTCCCATCTAATGTTCCTTGCTGTCTAACTTTCAATTGGACAGGAATTTATATTCTTTCCTTTGTCACTTGTCTTCTCTACCTAGTCGCCAGATGTCAGAATTAGCTAGGGACATTTCTACCAACATTTTCAGCCCAAGTCCTTCCTCTTGTCATTTATTTGCTCTCTAGTACTTTTTTCAGTCCCTCAATGCCTCATGAGACTTCTCCAGACTTGATCCAAGACTCCAGACTTCATCTAAGGACTCAATGCCCAAATGACAGCTGTTGCCTGCTTCCTTCGCCCAGAGGGGACAACATCTCAGCCTTTTACCCCTACTGTTGATGGCCCTTGCAAACAAGAAGTAGCCAGAGAGAATGTTCATCCTTTTTCATAATTATGAAAAGGCTGGAATATCAGTTCTGAACAGGGACACCTCCTTCCATTTTGGCTAAGTTTCTGCCCAACATCTGTTACATAGGTAACTGGCAGACCTGGAAGTCACATCCTGGGCCACGTCTGGTCACATGCCTCCCATCTGACCTTAGGAGGGTCCAAGACCATGAGGTCACATCCAGTGTGGCCATATATTTCCCCCACCTAGCCACACCTCTTCCTGTCCCTGGCCTAGATAAGTTTTGGCCCAGAGGTGGGTCGCCCCCCTTCCTTTTCAGCCATGCTTCTCCACCATGCATGGTGGGGGCAGCAATTCAGTAAATAAACTTCTTTTCCTGCCTGACAAAAAAAGAAATACAAATTGCCCAAACAGAACCAAGAAGAAATAAATCAATAAAACTTGTCAATAACCTACAATGAGATAGTAGAAGTAATCAGAAATCTTCTAACAGGAAAATCCCAGGACCTAATGGATTCACTACAGAATTCTATAAGGTCTTTAAGGAGGAACTAATACCCATACTCCTCACGATCATCAGAGAAATAGAAACAGAGGGAGTAATCCTAGACTCATTCTGTGAAGCCAATATCACATTCATCCCAAAACAAGGCAAAGACACCCCAAAAAAGAACTACAAACCAACCTCTTTGATTAAGACAGATGCAAAGCTCCTCGATAAAATTGCAGCCAACAGATCCAGAAACATATCAAAAAATCATACGTTATGACTAAGTAGGCTTCATCCCAGAGATGCAGAAATGGTTTAACATGTAAGTCAATAAATGTAATCTATCACACCTTCGGATCCAAGGTCAAGAACCAGATGATTATCCCCATTGATGCGGAAAGGGTTTTTGATTAAATTCAGCATTCATTCATGTTAAAAGCTGTGGAAAAAAAATATGAATAGTTGGAATATTTCATAAGACAATAGAAGACTTACATGGCAGATGAAAGGCCAATATTATACTTAATGGGGAAAACTATAAGCAATTCCCTTAAAAACAGGAACAAAGCAAGGATGGCCACTCTCTCCACTCCTCTTCAATATACTTCTGGAATTCTCAGCCAGAGCAATGAGGCAAGAAAAATACATTAAAAAGATCCACATATGAGAGGAAAAAGATCGATCCACATAGGAGAGGAAGAAGATCAAGTACCTCTTTTTGCAGATGGCATTATTTTATAAATTCACGATCCCTAAAGCTCCATCCCCAAACACTTAGAGCTTTTAAACCAATTTGGCAAAGTAGCAGGATACAAAATTAACCCACAAAAATCAGTCGCCTTTCTATACAGCAACAATGTCCAAGCAGAAACGGAAATCAAGGAAACAACCCCATTCACAAGACCCTCAAAAAAAAGTATCTAGAAATTCCTAACCAAAGATTCAAAGGGACTATTTCATGAAAACTATAAAAGCCTAAAGAAAGGAACCTTAAAGGATACCAGGAAATGGAAAGACTTCCCATGGCCCTGGATAGGCAGAATTAATATGGTGAAATTAGCTAATCTGCCAAAATTAATAAACACATTCAATGCAATACCCATTAAAATTCCAATGATCTACTTTACTGAAATAGAGAAAATAGTCCAAAAGTTCATATGGACGAACAAAGGACATAGCATAACCAAAACAATTTTAGGTAAAAGAAAGAATACAGGGTGGATTATGATACAGGACTTCAAGCTCTATTATAGAGCCATAATAACAAAGACACCTTGGTACTGGCAGAAAAAGAGACCTGAAAATCAATGAGACAGGTTAGAGGACCCAGAAATACAGCTGCATATGTACAGCCAGTTGATATTTGACAAAGGAACCAAAGACCTACAGTGGAAGAAGTATAATCTCTTCAACTACCGGTGTTGGGAAAACTGGCCACATGCAGAAACTAAAAGTGGACCCTAGTCTTTCACCATGCACTAACATCCACTCAAAATGGATTAAAGACCTTAACATCAAGCTTGAAACTCTGAAACTACTGCAGGACCAAGCGTGAGAGACACTTGACCTTATAGGCACAGGCAGGAACTTCCAGAACAGATGCCCCAGGTCACAACAAATTGGAGAATGACTTGATAAATGGGACTACCTTAAAATAAAAAGTTTCTACACAGATAAAAAGTAGCAACTAACTAGAAAGAAAGCCAAATAATTGGGAAAAATGTTTACCAGCAATATATCAGACAAGGGTCTAATATCCATTATATACGGTGAACTCAAGAAACTAACCTTTCACCAACCTAACAAACCAATCTTGAAATGGTCAAGGGAGCTAAAGAGAGACTTCTCAGAAGAAGAGATAAAAATGGCAAAGTAACACATGAAGAAATGTTCATCATCCCTGACTGTAAAGCAAATGCAAATAAAAACAATTCTGAGTTACCACCTTACCCCAGTCAGAATAGCCCACATTCTAAATTCAGCCAATGACAAATGCTGGAAGGAATGTAAAGAAAGAGAAACAATACTGCAGTACAGGTGGAAATGTATACTAATATAACCACTTTGGAAAGCACGGTGGAGGTACCTCAGAAAGCTAAATATTGACCTCTCCTATGAACTGGCCATACCACTCCTAGACATCTATTCTGAACAAGAGGAACCACTATACAAAGACACACACACCTCTATGATTATTGCAGCACTGTTCACAATAGCCAAGATTTGGAAACAACCCAGATGAAACACTACTGAAAAGTGGATCCCAAAAATGTGGGACCTATATACAATGGAATACTATGCAGCCATTAGAAAGGACAAAATGATGGCAATTGCAGGGAAATGGATGGAACTAGACCAAATTATTTGAGTGAGGTAAGCAAAGAACAAAGAGACAAATGGCACAGGGTCTACCTGATACATGGATGCTAAAGCCAAAATGCAAGAAGGTATGACAGAGTAAACAGGGCTCAAGAAACAAAGGACAGCCACTCATTTTGCTGTATCACCATTAATGACTCCATGTTATTGACCATGTAGATAATAGAAATATTCACGCAATGGAAGAAGCCAGGAGGAGGAACAGAATAAGTGGGAAATGGAAAAACTTACAACAAAGAGGCCCATCAGTTGCACTGGACATAGAAGAAAAATATCTAAGCAACACAAACACAGTGATCGGAAGGGAGGAATGAGAGGGAAAGAGGGAATAGCCCACACTAAGCAAGAGGAAAACATGTAAACATCACCTGAGGTGGGAAAAATAATTTGGATTGTCAAAGCTCATAGAATTAACAAACTTTAGACCATAATAACAATAACTTGCCTTGTCAAGGTTAAAATGTGTTTGTGACTTTACGCATCACAATTCCACGCTACTGTGAAATATGTGAAATAGATGTGATCACCTATCTCAAATTTTACAAAAAAGTGTGAGAAGGGAAAGGTTACGAGGGATGGGTGACAATGTTGTCAGACACCTTGCATTCATGTACTGTTTTGTAGAATGGAAACTTCTCTGTACAACTACTTAAAGATAATAATAATAAAAAATTGTTTAAAATAAATAAACATTAGGATGACAATAAAAATGTTCAAATATAAAATAAGAAATTAAATCCAGTTGGAAGGAAAATTTCTTTGTGGGGAGTAATGTAGTTTATTCTATAGCAAGTCTCACTTCAGAAATAAATTCAAAAGCTAGACCTCAAGTAAGTGAAATAAACTAAGAAGTAGAGTTTAAAAAAGAAACTCTATCCATTCTTTCTGGTCTGGACAGCTGGTGTGGGTAAAAATGTATCATGCTCCTGAACCGAGGTGGCAAGGACCTTACTTGGTGGTGCTATTTTCACTGTCGGCTATTAACTTAGTAGGAAAACAATATTAGATCATCAGTCTCAAGTGAAAACGGCAGTGAACCAATATACAGAGAAGGCTGCAAGATTGACTCTTCAGAGACACTCAGAGGATCCCTTAAGGATAAGGCTTACTAAGTGTTAATTAGTGCTAACTAGTGTGTTTCTATAATTTACTTGCTTTCTATTAAGTTTACAATTTAAGCCTGTTCATTGGGAGGAGAGAAGGGAAATTTTAGGATTTGGTAAGAAGGAATCAGGATTTGAATAGACATGAAAACCAGTGGGAGATGTATAAAGCAGTGGGGCCCAAATAACCAGCAGGGCCCACTAATCAATGTGGCCACATGTCATGGCCCACTGGAGTGCATGGGGCATGCCACCAAAGGGGAAGGGGCATGCTGCTGGAGGGGGTAGTGTGTTGTGCTCACATGATGATCTGTGAAGAAGTGATTGGGTAATGGGCAGTTTGTGAAGTGATGGTTGAAAACTTAGGCAGGAGACGCACTGGAGTGATGGAGGGGTTCAACTTATATATAGGCTTCATGGTCAGAGCAATGGAATTGGAGAAAATCAAGGCAAGACCTGGAAGGAAGGAAGTGGTGTGACAGTAGGAAGGGAAAAACCTGGGAGAAGAGGAATTTGTGGGAGAGCAGGAGGGGAAGGATATCAATTGGCCACCAGGCTAGAGAATTGTAAGCCGGTGGATAGTCTTAAAGAGAAGAAGGAAGTGATGAAAGGGAAAAAGGGAAATGAAGTAAAGGTCTATAAAGAAGAAGGGAGAAAGGGAAAAGGGAAAAGCCTTACCTATTGAAGTTTGGAGCTTTGGAGATGATAATTTGGGGGGTTGGTGGTTTGCAGACCAATTAACTATGTGCGGGGCTGCCCA
This sequence comes from Dipodomys spectabilis, assembly GCF_019054845.1. NCBI lineage: Eukaryota > Metazoa > Chordata > Mammalia > Rodentia > Heteromyidae > Dipodomys > Dipodomys spectabilis. Next base: position 861,875 of record NW_024871191.1, read on the forward strand.
TTGGAGGTCTGAGATTTGGTGGTTGGGGCTGGCTTGTCACTGAGTGCACAGCCCAGAACAAGGTAAATGCATGCCAATTTCTAGTGTAAATAAAGTTATCTTCAATGTGTCTCATTAGATTTTCTTGTGCTTTATGCATCATAAGTATACGAGTTCAAAAGTTAATAATCTCAAAGGCCACACATTTTGTAAAATGTTATGTCATAATAGGTTTACAGAACCCAAGGAACAGTGATATCACAAGGGCAATATGAGGTCACATATCAAGTCATAATAATATTTTGATGTCATAATTAGTTGGTGATGTCATAATAGTCATGAGGTCACAATAGGTTTATGATGTCACAATGGCATGCTGGACTTCAATTTTCATTAACTCCCAATTACAATATGCATTCAGAATGGGAATGTGAGATATACAAAGTCATGCCTTGGCCCAAACATGATTAACTCCCACCAGGTATGTGATATCAAAATGTGACACAATGCTCATGATATCTGATAGAGTGATGACACAATTTTCATATAAGAGTTCATTTCTAATATCACATGTCATAACTGAAATATGAAGTCAAAAGCATTATGAGATCACAAAGGGCCTATAGATCACAAAGGGCCTATATATCACAAGGGCATCATGTCAAAGTTATGAGGAGAGTACCAGTCAATGATGTCAGACTGGTGATCCTTCCTCCAAGGTTTTGTAATATTACAATGGTATAACTGATGTCAATTGTTAAAACACAATGATTATATGGGTAAACAACAACTTTGATATCACAAAGGCCATCTGCTTTTTTAAAGGTGCTAAGAAGACATAACTGATTGAAATGTCACAATGTGATCGTGATGTCACAATGGCAATGTGATGATGCAATAGGTTTGTGTTATGGTGGTAATGAGGTCACCCATGGAATAGTGATGTCACTACGAGTTTGTAATATTACAATCATATCAGATTTCAATTACTACTAGTTTACAATGAGGATAAGACTTCAAGGAAGGAGCTAGAAGTCCTAAAACCCATGAATTTTCTAACATGTGGTAATAGGTTTGTGAAAACAGAATGGCACAGTAATATCACAATGTCAATGTGATGTCACAATATCATGTCATAATAATGTGTAAGGGAGTTCGGAGGAAGATGGCGGAGGAGAAGCTGGAAGCTAAACAAGTTCTCCCATAGAAAGTAGTTTTAGTGTTCCAGTGAACAGGCATAGGCTAGAGAATCACACCAAGTGTGCCATCACAGTACCGAGAGTTTTGCCAGAGAGGGAAAAGCCAGGCAAGAAAATAGATCTGAGCACTTGCCAGTAGCTACAGCTGCAGCAGCAGTAGGGACAGCGCCAGTGGCCATAGCCACCATACCTACAGAGAGTCTACAACAACGGCCCAGATGTGGTCCGTGAGCAGATTCTACTCAACACCAGCAAGAACTGACTGAGTTATTTTGCAGGTCAGTGGAAATAGAAGTGACATTCCAGGCTCGGTTCCACACAGAGGAACGTCACTCGGCACAGGCAGAGAAGATCCACCCTCGGAAGAGTGAATTTCTTCACTCGGTAAACAGAGCCAGAGTCTACCCCTCCCTACAGAAGCCTAGACAATCAATTGAAATTCAGTGAACATAAACCCTGAGAATGGCTCTAAGCTGGGCTCTGTGAAGGTCTCAGGGAAAAGCTACTGTTTGCTGAAAGGCCTCAACACTACCCAGAACCTAGCCTCATCACAGCATCTCCAAACAGGAGGAAACATCTATCTCCCTCTTTTGTGATACTCCAAGCAGTTCTCCCTCTCACTGAACTAGACTGAGAGGAGAATCACAAAATCCTGGGTAATACATAGCATTTTCTGCCTGCCCCAACAAACTGACTCAAGAAACCAATCAAGCCATAGGAAAACCAAACACTACAAGCAGACGAGAGATTCCACCAAGAGACTGGTTATGGACACAGGGGATACAGGGTCTTCCATCTCCCCCAAAAAAACCCCCCAAAATTCAAAGAACTCTTTTTTCAAACTTTTTTATAATTTTAATTTTTTAAGTGTTTTCTGTAAATCTTCTTTTTTTCATAACTTTAATTTTTGGTACATATGTGTGTGTGTGTGTGTGTGTGTGTGTGTATTCAATGTCTTTTGATCTTTTGGTCCTTTTTTATTGTTTTCATTTTTTTCTCTTATTTTTGCATTACTTAAACTTAAATGCTGTTCTGCTCATCCCCAGATATATACCTGTTGTCAGTTATTAGACCTTTTCCCCCATTGTGTACATACTTAATACATAAATTTATCACTCAATTCACAACCTCTTAGGCTTAACTTTTTAATAGCACTATTATCTCTTTATACCTATATAATTTTCAAGTAACTAATTTTAAAATTTTTTATTTTTTATTTTTCATGTTTCCTTTCTATCCCTCCCCTCTTTCCATCCTATCCTTTCCTTCTCTCAATATCATTTCTTTAAACTTACATATTTTAAGTGTTTCACTTCTTAAATTTAAATTTTTGGTATTCCATTTCTTCTGTTTTTTTTAAAATCTCTCTCTTATTATTCTGTCCAATCCATTTCCCTCTCAGAGATAGGGACTTGGTTAAATTTACTCTCCTTTTACCTCTCCACATCCCTTTAGTCCTATTTTCCCCCACATTTCTCCCTAAAGCCAATAATTTCTGGTTTTCCATATCCATCTTTGCTGTTCCTAACTCATTAACACATGGTTGTTTGATGTTGAATAGCTTGTATCTGTTGAACTAGATTGTATCTGCATCCATTTTGATTGTGCAACTACCGGACTATGGTTGATACTTGCCTTAAAATAGTATTCTAGCACAAAGTTGGTGTTACTTTCATACCAAATGGGCAGAACAAGCTGGAAAAACACAAGAAAAATAGCAAGTCCAGGTATCTGAACTCCCACTCATGATAATCAGGTGAAAGAATAGTTAATGAATAATACAGAGGAGAGTTCCCAAAAAGCTCTACAAACACTACTGGTAAACATGGTGAATGAAATGATTCAAAACTTGCAAAGGACTCAGTGTGAGTGTGATAGGGAGAGAGAGGAGGCATACCAAAGATTAATATAGGAATCTGTGAGCATTAGGAAACTACTTAAAGATTAATACAGGAATTAGGTAAGCAGGTTGAGAACAGTCAAAGAGAAATACAGGAATTGTGTGAGCATGCTGAGAAGAGTCATAGAGAATTACAGGAATTGCGTGAACCTGAGGAAGCTAATCAAACAGTAATAAAGGAATTACGAGTGCAGATGAGAATAGACAAAGATCAACACAGGCATTCATGAAATCCATAAACATGCAGCTGAAACACTTCAGGGAGACCACAAAGGCAATGGTGAATGGAGCACTACAGAAGAAATGGGAGTCCAAGGAAACCAGAACCAATCAAGTAGGTGATTTGAGAATAAACACTAAACACCAAATAAAGGAAGTAAAGTTCACATAAGATCTAAAACAAAGCTCCAACAAAGAATTTGAAGCCATCAAAGCCGACCAATTAGAAGAAAAAGAAATAAAAAACAAAGTAGAAAGTCTTGAGAGTAGGTTAGACAATGCAGAAGATCAAATCTCAGGGATTGAAGACAGCCTAGATATTATAGCGATAGAACATACAACCATCCAAGACAAATCCAAGAAATATGATAGCTCTGTTCAATATTTGGAAGACACCATCAGAGGGCCTAATCTGAGGATAATGGGTGTAGAGGAGCACCTAGAGACAGAAGTTAATGGCCTAGGAACTTGCATAGCAAAGAAAAATTGAAACAATATATCTCCACCAAACCAGCCTTACAAAAGATACTTAAAGATGTCCTACATATAGAAAATCAACAAGACCACAGTGAAGGCCAACAAATGGCATCCAAGTGAATAAAATTATAACTCAACACCAAAAGCCACCAAAGAAAGTCCTCTAACACATGCAGTTGAACAACACACTGTTGAATCAACAGTGGGTCATGGAAGACATTAGAAAGGAAATTGAAATGTTCATAATATTCAGCAAAAATGAACACACAAATTAGCAGCTCCTCTGGGACACAGTAAAGCAGTACTCAGAGGCAAGTTTATAGATCTGAGTTCCTACATCAAATATTAGAGGGATCTGAAACCAACAATTTAATAAGACATCTGAACCTCCTTGAAAAAGAGCAGCAAGATCAACTCCAATCTATTAGATAGAAAGAAATAATTAAAATTAAATCAGAATCACACAAATTGGAATCCAATGAAATCATGGAATGAATCACAAAACAAAGAGTTGGTTCTTGGAAAAAATTAACAAAATTGACAGACCCTTAGCAAATCTTATCTGAAAAAGAAGGGAACACACCACACCCAAAAAAAAAAAACTTAGAGATGAGAATGGAAACATCATCACAGAAATAATCAAGATTCAGAACATTATAAGGGAATACTTCTCAAACCTTTATGTTATAATAACTTTGAGAACTTGGCAGAAATGAACCTTTTCCTAGCAAATATCAATATGCCAAAACATAACCAAGATAAGTTAAACCATCTTAACAGGCCCATATCAAGCATAGAAATAGAAACAGCAATAACAGACCTCCCATCTAAGAAAAGCCCAGGACCAGATGCAAATAAAGCAGAATTCTGCAAGTCCTTGAAGCAGAGCTCATACCAATAATCCTCCAACTCTTCAATGAAATTGAAAGAGAAAGTTCACTACCGAACTCACTCTATGAAGCCATCACAACCCTCTTCCCAAACCCAGGCAGGCAATCATCAAAGAAAGAGTACTATAGGCCCATTTCATTGATGAACATTGATGGAAACTTCTCAAGAAAATTTTGACCAATCGACTTCAACAATTCCTCCAAAAAAATTACACAACAATCAAACATGATTTATTTCAGGGATGCAAATCTGGTTCAATATATGCAAATTAATTAAAATAATTCATCACATCAACAAGAGCAAGGATAAGAAACTAATGGTTATCTCAATGGATGTAGAAAAAGCATTTGACAAGATCCAATACCCTTTTATGATGAAGGCTCTGGAAAAACTATGAATCCAGGTAACATGCCTCAATACAATAAAGGATGTATATGACAAACCTACAGCCAGCATTATACTTAATGGTGATAAACTAAAGCTATTTTCTCCTAACTCAGGAACAAGACAAGGATGTCCACTCTCTCCACTTCTCTTCAACCTAGTATTAGAATGCCTAGCTACAGCAATAAGACAAGATGCAAACATAAATGGGATCCAAATAGGGAAAGAAGAAGTAAAACTCTCCCTCTTTGCAGATATCATGATCTTGTATTTAAAGAATCCCTCAGACTCCACTCCCAAATTACTCATGCTGATTCAAAACTTTAGCAGAGTAGCAAGGTATAAAATTAAATCTTAAAAATCAGTATCTTTTCTGTATGCCAACATGAGAAAAGTGTGACTAAAATCAGGAAATCAAATCCATTTTAATAGCCCCCCCCACAATAAAATACCTAGGAATTAACTTAATCAAAAATGTAAAGGGCCTTTATGACGAAAACATTAAAAACCTGAAAAAGGAATTTAAAACAGAACTTAGAAAGTGAAAAAACCTCCCATGCTCCTGGATTGGAAGGATCAACATTGTGAAAATGCCAATACTTCCCTAGGCTATCTACAAATTCAATGCGATACCTATCAATATTCCATCCTCATTCGTCAAGGAAATACAAGAGGCAATCCAACAATTCATATGGAACAATAAAAGACCCCGAATAGCAAAAATGAAACAACAAAAAGAACAGTGCTGGAGGAATATCAATACCAAATTTCAAACTCTACTACAAAACCATGGTAATCAAAACAGCTTGGGACTGGCACAAGAACAGACCTCAGGACCAATGGAATAGAACTGAAAACCCAGAAATGTACCCATGGACCTATCGCCACCTAAACTTCCATAAGGGAGCTAAAAAAATAGAATGGAAGAAAGACAGCCTCTTCAGTAAATGTTGCTGGGAAAATTGGTTAATCACTTGTAGAAAACTAAAGCTAGATCGTTATCTATCACCCTGCACAAGAAACAACTCCAAATTGATCAAAGGCCTCAGAGTCAAAACAGACACCCTGAAAACATTACTGGACAATATAGGAGATATACAAGGTCTCCTTGGCACAGGCTGAAATTTTCTTAATAGAGACCCAGAAACACAACAAATCAAAGAAAGGTTGGATAAATGGGATTGCATGAAATTGCAGAGCTTCTGCATGGCAAAGGACAAAAGTAGCAAGATCAATAGAAAACCCAAGGATTGGAAGGAGATCTTCTCTAGCCATACAATGGACAAGAGTCTCATATCTAAAATACACCTGGAACTCAAAAAATTAAATTCCCCAACAACAAATTTTCAAAGAAACAACTGCCCGATAAATAATTGGGATAAAGATTTATAGAAAAACTTATCTGAAGAAGAAAGAAAGATAGCCAATAGTCACATGAAGAAATGCTCAATCTCCCAAGCCATAAAAGAAATGCAAATCTAAACAACACTGAGATACTACCTCACCCCAGTTAGAATGGCTATAGTCAAGAACTCTAATAACAATCGAAGCTGGATGGGATGTTGGTGGGACTGTAAACTTGTTCAACCAGTTTGTAAAGTAGTATGGATGTTCCTCAAAAGACTACATAGAACTCCCTGATGACCCAGTACTCTCACTGTTGGAAATTTTCCCAAATGATCACAAAGAAAACCATACTAAAGCTACCAGCACAACTATATTTATTGCAGCATTATTTTTTTGCAGGGGGGGTGGGGTCCGGTGGTGGGGCCTGAATTTTGGGCCTGGGCGCTGTCCCTCAACTGTTTAGCTCAAGGCTAGCGTTCTACCACTTGAGCCACAGTACCACTTCCAGCTTTTTTTCTTTTTGCTTATGTGGTCAGGGGAATCGAACCCAGGGCTTCATGCATGCAAGGCAAGTGCCCTACCACTGAGCCACCTTCCCATCCCATATTGCAGCATTATTTACCATAGCTAAGATATGGATCCAACCCAGATGCCCCTCAGTAGATGAATGGATCAAGAAAATGTAATATATATACACAATGGAATTCTATGCCTCCATCAGAAACAATGACATTGCCCCATTTGTTAGGAAATGGAAAGCCTCAGAAAAAATTATATTAAGTGAAGTAATCCAGGCCCAAAGAAACATAGGTCCTATGGTTTCCATTATTTGCAATAACCAGTATATGTCTGAGACAAACTGTAACTGTTAGACAAGTTGATGTTAGGCGAAATGAACCCCAAGATAAAGACTCAAATTTTTTTTTTCTGCTATTGTTTCTAGCATATTTATAAGATGATTTTTTTGTTGCTTTGTATGTCCCTCCCCCACGGTATAACCACTATTTTCACTGTATTTGATGTTGGTATAATTTGTGGAGGGGATGGGAAAAACAAATTGGGATACAGGTGGACCTATTGCAACAATGACATATACAAGGAATTATGTCGAAAACCGAATTTTACTACTTTGGCGTGGGGGGGAGCGGATAGGCCCAGAAGGGGAGATGGGAAGGGATAGGAAGGGGAAACAAAGGAGGAGGCAACAATGTTGATAGGAAATGTGCTAATTACCTTGTTCATGTAATTGTAACCCCTCTGTATGTATGTTCGTAATAAAAAATCATGAAATAATAAAGTAAAAATCCATGTCATATTTTTTTTTTTTGGATCTAGTCATGGGGCCTGAACTCTGGGCCTGGGCACTGTCCCTCAGCTATTCAGCTCAAGGCTAGCACTCTACCACTTGAGCCACAGCCCCACTTCCGGCTGTTTTTCTTTTTGCATGTGGGGTGCTGAGGAATCGAAACCAGGGCCTCATGCATGCAAGGCAAGCGCTCTATCACTGAGCCAGCTTCCCAGCCCCCATGTCAATTTGTTTTTGTCGGTCGTGGGGTTTGAGCTCTGGGCCTGGGCACTGTCCCTCAGCTGTTCAGCTCAAGGATACCACTGTACCACTTGAGCCACAGTGCTATTTCTAGTTTTCAAGAGATATATTGGAGATAAGAGTCTCACAGACTTTTCTTCCGAAGCTGGCTTTGAACCACTATCCTCAGATCCCAGACTTTTGGGGACCTAGGATTACAGGCATGAGCCACCACAGCACAGATCCAAGACAATTTTTAAAAAGCAAACTTCTAGAAACTTCTGGCTTTTTCCAGTAAACAATCTTATTTTTCAGCATTAGTTTATAACTATGAGTTATTTTTAGATGTAATTGAATTTTTTAATAGAATCAAATATAAGTTTTACTATTACTCAATATCTCACAAAAATCCACTATAATTGATTTACCCGAAAGTTAATTATTACATACTATATTACTCACTATTATTATTACACTCTATGTTATATATAGTGTGAAGTGAAAATAGTTTGGACCGTTTCATATAAATTAGTAGATGCTATTTTAGCATTATATTTCACATCTTTGATTTTAAAAGAAGGAAAGAAGATTTTTGAATTAAAATGAATATGAATGTGTAGAGTGTCCCAATTGAACCAAAAATTCTGACTTCATACATACAAAATTATTTTCTTTTCACTAAAGACTTTGAAGTAATATTATTGGAAATAGTGAGGCAAGAGGAGGAAGAATTTGTACAACTAGCTTTAAAACGTCGGTGGGGGGGGGGAAGGAGAAGGATTGGGATTGGGGGGAAGGGGGGAGGCTGGGAAGGGATGTGAAGGGTAAACAAAGGAAGAGGCTGCAATGCTTGGTAAGAAATGTATGCATTATCCTGCCCACGTAATTGTAACTCCTCTGTACAGTATGTTCACAAATAAAATTAAATTAAATTAAAAAAAAAAAAAAGAATTCAAATCATGTCAAACAATGTCTCTGTTATTCTGCTAACCCCTCCACTGTGAAGACCTGTCCATTCCTAGTTGTCACAAAATTTCAAATGTCTCTCTTAGAATTGTATTAGGAAACATTCTAAATCACTGATTCTTTGTGTACTTTCTGTTATATGAAACAAAATATAGACACAAAACAATTGTAATAAAATGCACACATATGTTGAAGCCACCACAACTGGAAAAACAACCAACAAAGTAGAACTCCCCCACCAACAAAAACAAGTTTTCCCAGTTTTTTTATGCACAAAAACTTCAAACATATGTTAACTTGGAGTAGAGCCATAAAGATAACTGTGTCTCAGAAATACGGTGGTGTTAATTTGTAATTAATTTCATCTAGATGAACCTAATATAGCAAATCCCTTGAATGGATCAAATTGTTTAAAACAAATGTGACTGTATGCAGAGTGAGATCTGCACATATTTAAAAGAATAAAATAAAAAATCATGACATATTTAAACAATTCAGAAAGGCAATGAATAAGTACAATAGTATCCATATTGATAACTAATTCTTGCTGATTTAACAAGAAAAAATATACAAATAATAGAATCTAAGCAGTGTAGCTGAGTGTACATAATTTTAAACTACTCCAAATTACACTTTGTAGAAGACTGAATGTGGCATATGTAAAGGAAAACATCAACACATGATATAAATGAAATTAAAAATCTCATGAAAGGAGAGAAGTTGTTTCTGGATAGTAATAGTTTAAAAAATGGTGGTCAAAATCGTTTTAGTACTGACAAAATTGCATACCTATTTAGTTAGATCCAAAAAAAGACCCAAGTTACTCAAGCTGATTTGAAACTTTGGCAGAGTAGAAGGATACATCTGTAACATTAATATGGATGTTGACTCTGGGATGGATTTAATTTCCTCTTTGATCTGACAAATGAATATATGAAAGAACATAATTTCTCCAACTAAATATCAAGACCTAACTAAACATATAACCAGAAAAGTCATCATGTAAGCCATATTGCAACTTGGATGAAAGAAAAACCAGTCATACTGATTCTGTATTTATAATAAATGATGATTTTTTTCAAAAATTATTTAGTTTAGTTTGCATTTTTATAACATTGTGTTACATGATGTATATCTTGGTAACTAATTTTGGATGCCTCCTTAAATTTTGTTCTGAGTATAATGTCTCACTTCAGTTCCTAACCCATGAAATGATGTTAATTACAAAAAAATATTCTAATAACCACTGTTTATAATACACAAAATCTCATAAGCATGACCACAGTAAGCATTGGTTAACATTTTGATATCATGGTCTCATGACTGATGTGGCCTATGTGCATGAGTATCATTGTACCTAGATTCCTCAGCCTAAATTTAGCCACTGTTAAAAAAATGTTTATATCTTTATTTGTCACCCATCAGAGATTAAATCTGAGTATAAAGCCTAAGGAAAATTATAAAGTAAGAATTTAGCTTTTTTGTATATAAAGTAAACAAAATGCAGTATAGAGTTATTCACTGGTTTAAAGTCAACCTATATCTCCAAAAACACTCTAAGCATTTCCTTACAATGTGTATTATTCTCATGAAGGGAATGGGGAATGTGAGAAGAGGACTAACCAAGCATTGTCTTCAAATATACATAATTTGGCTTTACCTCTACATTTCACTATAAGCATTTCTGATAAAAAAAAAAACTCTTCAGGTATAATATATCCTAGTTTCATATACCAAACTACATTCAGAAAAACGTATATACCAATTAACTAAAGAATGTCCTGGCAGAAAAAAATGGCATCTCTCAACTATTTGACGCCTAATTCTTAGGTATTTCATTATGCCTCCATTTAATGAATGTGATTGTTTAAATGCTTCAGGAAGTATTAATTAAAATCAATCAGTTTAATATAATACAATTGTGTATGATTTTATCCTAGAATAATCCAGGAATTGCCCACTCAATCATGACATATATCACTTTCCATTAGTATTCATATGGATAGTAATGAGTTTCTAAGGATCTCCTGCCATTTGGAGGTGGCAGGACCAGGATTTGAACTGTGGGCTCCAGCTCCCATCACTTAAACTTGAGGATAGGGAACTCACCAGTCTGTCCAAGAACATCAGCAACACCAGTGATTAGGCAGGCACCAGTGCCTCTCAGCAGTCCTCCTTGATACTTACAAGGCTGTGATAGGAGGATCATGGTCAAAATCATCCTAGGCAGGGAAGTCCTTGAGACCACTGTCCAACTTTAGTGCCAACAAAGCCAGAAGTAGAGCCATATGGCTTCTGTGGTAGAGGGCTAGCCTTAAACAAAAGAAGCTCAAGGACGGTGCCAAGATCCTGAGTTCAAGGTCCGGGACTGGAAACAAAAAGACATACAGAACAATCTGTGCAGCCATCAGACTAAAGCAGGTCACCCTCATCAGCCTTTTTTGCAATTTATTATGAGGCCAATGCAGGAACAATCCCAAACCAGGCAGCCAAAGAGAAGATAAGCTTTCGTAGAAGTAACCTGTATTCAGAAAATTAAACTTGGGGACGTAAAATGGCAGCATACTTATGTTAAAACTACCATTAAGAAAAAGATGAGGGGGCTGGGAAGGAGGCTCAGTGGTAGAGCACTTGCCTTGATGCCTGAAGCCCTGGGTTCGATTCCTCAGCACCACATAAGCAAAAAAGAACAAAAGCCAGAAGTGGCGCTGTGGCTCAAGTAGTAGAGTGCTAGCCTTGAGCTGAAGAGCTGAGGGACAGCGCCCAGGCCCAGAGTTCAGGCCCCATGACCAGACCCCTCCCAAAAAAAGAAAAAGATGAGGGGGCTGGGAATGTGGATTAGTGAGAGAGTTCTTGCCTAGCATTCAAGGACTTCTGGGTTTGATTCCTTAGTAGCACATACACAAAAAACCAGAATTGGTGCTGTGGCTCAAGTACTAGAGTTCTAGAGCCAGTCCCCAGGCCTTGAGTTCAACCCAACAACCGGCAAAGAGATAGCCAGGAAACTAGGTAGGTAATTAATTAGGTAGGTAGATAGATAAATGATAGATGATAGATAGATAGATAGATTGATAGATAGATAGATAGATAGATAGATAGATAGATAGATAGATAGATAGATAGATAGATAGATAGATAGATAGATAGATAGACAGACAGACAGACAGATAGATGAATCTGGTGTTGGTTGTCAGGAGGAAAGAAGGGAACAAGTCCCAGTCATGAGGCCTTCTGCAGTGTGCCAGTCCTCCAGCATCACCTTCAAACCACTACAGAGCAGGAAGATTGTCTCTTTCCCACTTCTCAGGCAGGGCCCCAGAGTCAAGAGGGCAGAGCCAGGTTCTAACTCAGGTGCTTAGAGACAGAAGAGAAAAGGCCCTGCCTCTTACATTAATGATGGGGAGAATGAAGGAAGGAGAATGATCTGGTAGAGGTAGAAGAAAGGCCTTCAAATCTGACAGATGGAGAGTCAAGAACCCACTCCCTAAGACCAAAGAGCAGGGTGTGTCTATTGTTCCTCCCTTCTCCCCCACTACACTGGCTCTCTATTGGTATCCTAAAGATAGCTTGTGGTTCCTTCACTTGAGGGAGGAAGGTTAATTAGTCATTGTTTGAAGAGGCTGAGAAAAGCCTGACCTTGTTGTAACTCTAACAATTATTTCCAGTTTCCCCTCATTGCTGGCCATGCCTGGAATGAATGAAGTGGTTTTGCAGCTCACTTCCCTGTTGAGTGTGTACATTCTGCCTCCTAATCCTGCAGGCCTAGGTCTCTTCACCTAGCTTGGCTTTTGCAACTGTTTTCTGCCTTCAAATACAGTGTTACACTGGAGTTCATCCTGTTAACATGACTAGGGCTTGGATCCTGAGAACTTCATTTGAACCCAGGATGGGTCAATAATGTTTCTTTCCTGCTTCTATAGCTCAAGAATTCCAAGAACATTTAGAGTGCAAGTAATTTCTCATCACCAAGGGGAACATAGGAAGCTCTTCAACATCTGACCTTTCAGAAGTGGAAGTCAGAGTGTCATAGACTTTCCAGCCCTGGTGGGCTTCACCTTGTATTCCTCAGACCTCAGTCTCCTGAGCTAGGGTGACAGGCATGAGCTACTGGTGCTCTGCTAGGTTCAGAACTGTAATGACATTAACAATATAAGTCAACTGTTTATCACAAAGGGCTTTGGGAACGTATTAAGCTATTCAACATTGGACCTTTCAGAACCCTGTAGGACACACAGTTATAATGCTAGAGCATAAGAGGCTGGGCATATGGATGTTCTACACTTCAACCTGGAGCTCTGACTTCAATTCTGGTGTACATCAGCATTCATTTTCCAGAGAATGTTCTCCTAATTAGCAAATAGGAAAAATACTTTGATTAACCCTCACTTTTTCCCCTGATGTGTGTCTCAAACTCAAGCCTAGGCACTATACCTGAGCCCTTTTGCTCAAGGCGTACACTCTATCACTGGAGGCACAGCATCACATGGGGTCTTTTTGTGGTTCACTGGAGAGAAGAGTCTAACAGGCTTTCCTTGCCTAGGCTGTCTTTGAACTGTGGTCTTCAGATGTCAGCCTCCTGAGAAGCTAATATTCCAGTTGTGAGCCACCGGCACGTGGCCTATTGTTTCTGACAGTCCTGGGGCTTGATCTTAGGGCCTGGGTACTGTCTCTGAGCTTCTTTTTCTCAAGGCTAGCACTCTACCACTTGAGCCACTCCACAGATTTTGGCTTTTTCTGAGTTGTGGCACTGAGGATTCAAACCCTGGCATCCATGAATGCTGAGCAAGCTCTCTACCAGTAAGCCAAATTTCTAGACCCACCCTTACAATTTTATCCCTCAACTTGCCTATCCTCAAGAAAAGGCTTCTAAGTATCTAAAGAAATCCCTATGGGAAGGTGTCCAAAGATAAATAAGACAAAGCTCATACTTGGGAGAGACTCTAAACATGTGAAGACTGTGACAAAGGCTTCCATTTAATTATGTAGCATGTTCAACACTTAAAAAGTATTGATGAAAAATGAGTCAATGTCCTAAATTATTGTGTATGATTTTATAATAGATGCACAACATGTACTAAATATTATGTATATAATAGTACTAAATACAATAAACAATAAATAAATGAATCAAGTAAAAAATAAATGCACAATCAATAATAAAAATCATAATATGTAAACTTACATATGTAAATATATATCATATATTACAACTATATAGAAATATTTTTCCATTGCAGGGCCTTTATTCAGATCCTGGTATCTCTAGCCTGAATTTCTTTTACTCAAGGGCAGTGAGCTTTGCCTTCACCCAAGGTGCAAAATATTTACTTGGATGGTGAGATCAAATCCCAGCAATGCTGGAAATACTGGCCCCATTTCCAAGACAATGCCTTAATTTTTTTAATGGAAGCAGTTATGTTTATTCAGTTCCATACTTAACATTAAAAAAGCAGTGTAGAATTTTGTACATCTATTCAGACATCTTTCCCTTAACCCCAAAATGCTTCTCTGAGCACTACTTTTTTTTCAATTTGTATTGTAAAAACTTTGTACACAGAAGTTACAGTTAAATGATCAAGGTAATGAGTACATTTCCTATTGAACATTGTTGCCTCCTTCTTTGTTTTCCCCCCTACCATGCCTTCCTTCCCATCTCCACAACTACTCCCCCTTTCGAGCTCAGTCACTTAATTTTTTTTATTTTTGGCTTTGCATGGAGTTTGATCTCAAGAAGTGGAAACTCTGCACTTTCCCTCACATTGCTACAGATTTACCAAGACCTTGAGTTCAAATCCCAGGCTAGGAAAGAAAACTGCCAGAGAAGAGGTCGGAGTTCCGGACCCCATAGATAACTCCCCCATGGAGCACGTCCTGCAGCAGATGCCCCACATCCAGAGTGGCCTGCAGCTCACGGGCTCAGACTAGGAGGGAGTGCTCCCTCCCTTTCTTCTGTAGACTGATCTGGATGATGACTCTCTATATGACATACTGACTTTCAAAAGCCGTGGCAGCCACCAGAAGTAGGTGGCCAGGTGACCTTTTCTCAGGCCTCCATCTGCCACGAGATGGGATGGATAAACTGTGGGTCAGGTAGTACAGAGGCTGCTGGGAAGCGGCCCAAATTCAAGGGACATCTAATGGCCCATTGGTGGCCAGGGAAGAGACCCATGTTATGCCTATCACAAACAATAAATTGTTTTCAAAGGGAAGAAATGCCTCCAACAAAGATTTGTCCTTCCAATCCTGGGCATTGAACTCAGGGCCTGGCCACTGTCCCTGAGCTCTTTTGGTCAAGGCTGGCACTCTAACAGTTAAGCCCCACCTCTCCTTCCAGTTTTTTCTGTATGGAATGAACCCAGGGTGTCAGTCATGCTAGGTGACCATATATACCACAGAGCCACATTCTCATCTAGGATGATTCCTCCCCTCCCAAACCCATATGGCCATTCTTCAGATAAATAGGAAGTAGGGGCTAGGATGAATATGAAGCAAAAGTCTGGTTCACACAGTAATACTCCTCTGTCCCCTCTTTGATCCACTTAGTTGAACTTTCTCTTCTAACATTTAGGGATGAGAGTGGGAGTGGTGAGTCCTGAGAGAGGAGTACCACGAACAGTGGCCCCGTGAGCCCCACAGCCTACCTTACACAAGTGGTCCTCTAGATTCCGATCTTACCTTACTCAATGTGGAGTCTACACTATCTCTCCACCACTTCAAGGCTCAGGATGAAATAAAGGTCAGCCCTGATTTCAGCCCACACACAGGGTAGAAGCTCCTAATCCCAGACTGACTTCCACATCTGACTTCCCCGAGTTAGACTGGACCAACCACTCACGACAATGTTGGCAGTGATGACCTCATGGATGGATTCCAGGAAGAAGGTCTATGGCAAAGAGCAGAAGCAGCAGGGTGAGAAGCGTGGAAGGAGGCAGGGTGATTGCTCTGGGATCTTCCTCTTTGGAGCACTCCCATCAAGGCAGAGCCATGCTGACTCAAAGCATGGCCAAGGCCAGGGTGCGAGACAAGATGGAGGAGCACGGGACTAAAGGAGGTACTGCTTTGTTTTGGAGCATTTGAAAATTCCAATTATATTTGGCCCATACCAATCCCAAAGTCAACACGCAATGCCTCTCCTTGTTGTTGTTGTCCATGAGCACTGTCTGTGAGCTCTTTATCTCAAGGCTGGCACTCTACCATTTGATCCCCAGGGACACTTCTTGTTTTATGATGATTCATCGAGGATAAGAGTCTTACACACTTTCATGCCCAAGCTGGCTTGGCACCATGATCCTCCAGATCTTAGCTTCCTGAGTATCTAGGATGGCAGGTATGAGCCACCAGTGCCCAGCCTGTGAGGCCTTTTGAAGGCATCTTGGAGAGTCTGTAAAATGAGCCCCAAAGGGTCTGGATAGACCAGGACCCAATCAAAGAGCTGGGATAGGGGAAGGCCATTCTGTTCCCCCAAATTAAAGATGCCAGGTGGTGGTCAACAGCCATCAGACTTAGTGGGGAAAAGACAGAGAATGCCCAAAGAATGCAGTGTAGAAAACTCTGATTTTGCATGCATGTGGTGTGTGTGTGTGCGTGTGTGTGAACTCAGGGCCTAGGCTCTATCGCTGAGTTTTTTTGCTCAAGGCTAATGTTCTGCTACCTGAGCCACAGCCCCACTTGCCTTTTGATGGTTAATTGTAAGTAAGAGTGTCAAGGACTTCCCTATCCAGGGTGGCTTCGAAGCATGATGGGAGCCCCAGGGAAGCAAGAGTAAACACAACTCGCAGGTACAATCCCTATAGTGAGCGACCCCTGCCCCCTGGTGGCCAGATGCGGGATATGCAGTCCCATGCCATTGTGCTCTAGAGTTCAGTTTTGGGAAGTGACCAGGGCCAAGCTGACTTTTGTTCACCCTGAGTGCTGATGCCAGAGCAGGTCTGTTCCCCCTAGGCCAAGAGAGCTCTAGGAGGCCCAGCACCCAGGGGCACAAGGAAAACAGAGGTCAGTTCCAGGTCGAGCTAAGAGCCTTTGCCCACAGACACCCCAACTTGGCCTTCCCTTCCTGATCACCATAAGACCTGTCAAAGAACAACCCAAAAAAAACAAATGGGAGCTATGGCTCCAATGATAGAGCTCTCACATTGAACCAAAGAGCTCAGGGAAAGGGACCCCAAGCTTTGAGTTCAAGACCCCCAGTTGACTCTCCCCCATAAAACACAGGTTGGCTAAACTAGTAGGATTTGTGAAGTGTTTCTGAAGAATGGTGATACTGAAGAAAGCACCCTAATTCTAATGACAGCTGAACTTGTGACATACAGCTATGTGCTGAGTCGTTCACAGCGTGCTGTTTGCTGGGGCTTTTCCACATTGGGGTATTGTGCTCAGTCCTCAAAAAGGTGCTGTTTGCTGAGTCATCACAAAGGGTGCTATGTGCTGAGTCTATTACATAACGTACTGAGTTCTTCAAAAGGTGTGGTGTACTAATTCATCCCAAAGGCTGCTGCTATGTACTGAGCCCTTGAGAA
The DNA here is from genome assembly GCF_019054845.1 of Dipodomys spectabilis. Lineage (NCBI taxonomy): Eukaryota > Metazoa > Chordata > Mammalia > Rodentia > Heteromyidae > Dipodomys > Dipodomys spectabilis. The sequence continues at coordinate 879,278 of NW_024871191.1, forward strand.
GAGAGGGATGAGGTGAATTTTTCAAGTGCTGTGTGCCGAGTCCTTTACACAAGGTGCTCTGTACTATCCTTCAAATGGTGCTATGTGGTGAATCCTTTGACAGTGTTGTATGTGCTGAGTCCTTCAAAATTGTTCTATGTGCTGAGTCTTTCGAAGGGTGCTGTGCACTGTTTTACACAGGGTGCTACATACTCAGCCCTTCAAAGGGGGCTGTGGGTGCTCTTAACACAGGGTGCTATGTACTGAGTCCCTGGCAAAGAGGGCTACACACTGAGTTTTTCAAAGCATGCTATGTGCTGAGTCCTTTACACTGCGGGCTATGGACTCCCTCCTTCAAAGGGTGCTGTGTGCTGAGTACTCTACACGAGGTACTAAATGCTGAGTCCTTCAAAGGGAGCTGTGTGCTGAGTCCTTTACACAGGGTGCTTTGTGCTGTTTTTTGAAGTGTGATGTGTGCTGAGTCATCTCAACGGGTGCTATGTTCTGAGTCCTTGAGAGGTTGTTATCCCCAACAATCACACACACACACACACACACACACACACACACACACACAGGGGGGGGTCACTGTGTACCTGCTTGGTGTGTGGAGTGGACAGAGATGGAGGAGAGTCTCCCCCAGCAGTGGGGCTAGGGGAGAATCAATCCCCTGGGAAGGGGCTGGGCTTGCGGGGGAGTGCTGAGCTGAGGTGAGGCTGCAATTGCCATGGCTTGGAAGCCTTAGGACCCAATCAGGGCTGGGCTTGCAGCCAAGGGTGGGAGGAGGAGCCTAGCGGAAGAGGGGACATGGCCAAGGGAAGGAGGGGGTAGGGACCAGCGCTCACTGAGATATCAGCAGTGGCCAGGGGCATGGGGGCAGGCACTGGGGGAGGGGGCAGGCACTAGGTGTCCCAGGAGAGGAGTGGGGGCAGATAGAGAGAGAGAGCAGAGAAAAGAGCAAGCACATGCACAAGGGCAAACAGTTTCATCATCTGGCCGCCTCCCTGAACATTGCACAGGTCCTGGTGGGGAGCACAGAGCACATGGTGCTGGCCCAGCAGGCACACTGCCACAGGCAGCAATGAGGAGGCGCGGTGGCCATGGTGGCCCTGAGTCTGAGGTCCCGGCATAGGGAGCACGGAGGTGATGTTGGCACCTGAGGCAGGGTGATGTTGGAAGAGGAGGAGGAGCAGAGGACTCGTGCAGCCCCTATATGTTTCCGCAGAGACATCTGTGACCTCCCAGCAGCATGGCATTTCAAACATAGTGCTTTCAGCTTGGACCCGCGTTGTCTCTCACAGTTGCCCAAAAGAGATGGAGCACCCCTGGCCGGTTTTCGGCCCCAACCCGGTCCCAGCCCTCAGTTCTTGGACTCCAGGCCCACATGCACACAGAGGCAATGCCTACAGCTTCTCCCAGCAGCACAGGTGAATGGCTTCCAAGAGTCCACAACCTGTGAACCCTCCTGCCCTCTTCTTCCCCCGCTGACACAGACCCATGCCTCCTGTCTCCCCTCTCCCACCCTTCCTTCGCCTTCGCCACCCCAACAGTCTGCCATGGTCCTGCCACAAATATGCCCCAGGGGTGGAGGGTGAGGGTGTGTGTCGACCCGGGGATCCCACCCCCAACCCTAGTGCCAGTGTCCCAGGAAACGGGAAGATGCAGGAAAGAGTGACAAGGGAGTGCCACAGAGCCCCTGGCTGGAGCAGTGGAAGCCACACAGCTGTGCATCTGTACCCTTCTTCTCCCTGGTGGGAACCTGGTGGCTTTAGTAAGAGGGGGGGAGCAGCACCTCATCTGCCTTCTTGGGTATTTTCCTTTATGCTGGGGGTGGTGGGTGTTGGATGCAGAAGACAGGCCCTCCTTGCTGTGTGAGCCCTTGTCTTTTGTGCTTGGTCACCTTTTTACCTGAGGAGGGTCCCAGAAGAGCCCACTAGGGAGGTGAGGGCACTGGGGGTCAGATAGAAGGTGAATATCTGGGAGGCACACACCCCTTCTGACACACATACACTCGACCTGTCCCCCCCATCCCAGCTGTCATCAGTCCTTACAGGGTGATCACACATTTCTGAGCTCTGCCAGCATCTGCTGGTGCTGCAGGTTCATCTGGTCTCCTAGTCCTCCCCAAGAATCCACCAAGTCACCCAGAAGCATCCCGGCTGGAAGTAGGGAGTCCATCCATGTATGTAGCCTTTAGGATCCCATCCAATTCCCCAACATTGCCCCCACCCCAGGTCAGACACACCTCTGGGGCACTATGACCCCTGCTTGTTTTCAGTCCTGGCTCTGAGGAGCCACCTATCTCGGGACAACTTCACCCACCATCCTGACCTCGGGTTTTGGTGAATGGGGAGTCAAGGTTGGTTGTTCCCAGGGAATGGGTCTGGCCCTGGAGAAAGGGAGAGGCAGGGTGGTTCAGCATTATTAGAGAGGTGCTTCCTTGGGTCGAGCCCCTGGTTCTGACAAAGGACCCCCGTGCTCTAGCTTGCATCTTGTCTAGAGGAGGAACCAACACTCTCAGGAGAGGCACTGCTCTGAGTCTGTGTGTGTGTTTGTGTGTGTGTGTGTGTGTGTGTGTGTGTGTGTGTGCGTGTGTGTGTGTGCATGAGAGAGAGAGAGAGAGAGAGAGAGAGAGAGAGAGATCATCTTTCCCTTGTACAAGTTGACTGCTCAGCTGGGTGATCAGTTGGCAAATTGCAGGTACTGCATGGATTAGTCTTCTGTCACAGTCTGGATGTGTGTGTGTGTTGGGAGAGCAGGGAGATGACAAAAAATGAAAATATATTTAAGTCACCATGTCTAAAAAGAGCAAAAGCATTTTATTTGTGTGTGTATGTGTGTGTGTGTGTGTTTGTTGTTCTTTTTTCATCAATGCCAAGTACGAGTCTAGCCATAATTTTTGTTTTCTCCTTCACCGTTTCATGGCTCCTTTGGGGGAAGGTTTCAGTAGATGTTCCTTTCCACCTATCTCTTCCCTCTGTCCTGTATCCCACAGTAGCTGCTGGGCCTGCATGGGTCTACTCTAGGAGGCCTATGTGAACCGCAGGCCAGAGTGTACACCTGTGCTTCTGTCTTCAGCCTGAATGCTTGTGAGACAAATGTGACCACAGCTGCACTCTTCTAGCCAGATAGTCTGCTTTTGTGTGTATAGTTGGAGCTAATGCAAGGATTGGGAATGTGTATACAAAACGTAATTAGGGAATGAGATGTGAGGGAGTAGGGCAGGGGGTGTGAAGCTAGAAGGGTCTGGGGAGCGGTGAACGTTGTTACAGAGTAGATGGTTCACCACGACCGAGGATGAGAGGGCAACCTTACCCAGGGCATTGACAGTGTCCATGGGCATCTGGGCAGGGTGCTCCAGGCCACCACTGGTGGTGTGTTCCATCCTGGGGGAGTGCACCGGTGGGCAGTCCGACCTGGAGTCCTGCAGACTCCAATCTGTGTCCCCATTTCCAGCTGGGCAGTGGCAGGCAAGTGTGTTTCCCCTCCTGGAGCCAGCTTGGTATCCGGCCGTGGCAGTTAGCTAAGGCTCTCTGAATACCAGTTTCTGTAACCTGCTGTAAGCTGTCTGGAAGGAAAAGGGGACCACTGACTTTGGAACCCTTTAAGTTTCATTGGGACAACTGAAATATCACCTTTTCCAGGGTTTTTTTCTTGAAGCTGGCAATTTCCACTAACAGCTGGGATTATGGGTCAAATTAGATAGATCACTTCAGCCACCAAACAATGACGTTCAAAGCAGCACAGGCAGAGTTCCCCAGCAAGATGGTCTCGTGCTATGAACGTCCTGCCTTGTCTGCCTTTATGCAGCAGTTGTTGATTCCCCTCTGGCTCTCCCTAGGGTGACCACCACAGTCGAGGATGTCGTGGGGAGCAGAGATTGTGACCTCGCCATCCCTAGCCTGCCATCTGTGAACAGAGATGATTCCCAGCACCTGCACTGGACTCTGGGAGATTCAGAAACCCGGGACACCTTGAGGATCCTTTCTCTGCAAGATGAAACTTGGGGACTGGATGTGGTAGAACATCCTGGCTGGTCCCGGGGGGAGGAGAGGAGGCCCCTTGAGCCAGGCCTTCAGATCACTGCAACCTTGTTCACACTTGAGTAGGGAATTGAATGCCACAGAACTGGTCAGCTGTTGGCCAGACATCTTTGAGAAGATAGGCATCCCAGAGGACCCAGAATCCAGCTAGTACATTGTGGCTCACATACTTGGAGCCAAAACAGTTAAGTGCGGTGGCACCAGGAGGGCAGGAAGTGGGAAGAAGGAGAACTGGGGGAGCTACATTAGATTTTGACCGGCCCCCCAGGATGCTTACCTGTATGGGATGGGACTTTTCTGTAGTATTGTCATTGGCCAATGCTCATTTATTTATACAACAACGAGTTACAGTGTGCCGGGGTCCAGTGTGTCGGGAGGTCACGGACGATGATAGGTTCCAGAGATGGTTCCACAGCACATGAAGAAACCATGGTTTGGATGCTGGAGCATCACGCTTGTCATCCTAGCTACTTAGGAGGCTGAGTTAGAAGGATAGAGGCATAAGAACAGGGCAGGAAATCCTTTAAGGCTCTTATCTCCAACTAACTACCAAAAAGAAAACACCAAATCGTCTGGTTCAATAGTGGGGGTAGTGTGTGTTCCAAGGACCACCTTTAAGTCACTGAGCAGGATTCAGTCCCTTTCCTACCAGGTGAAACATAGATGTAAAAATTGCTGACACTCATCCCAGATGTGCTTGTGTGTGAAAGTTCCTGTCTCTAATGAGGTAATGCGCCCCTGGTTTTATTTTTTCTGAAAAGGATGGATTTTGCTGTTTCCAGTTATACAGGTCACTAGTTGTAAAGGGAAAATATATTAGAAAGGGAGCCTGCCCACCATCTTCTCCATGTTCCTGTCTCAAGGGTAATAAGGGTAACATACCACGTTGTAACACCTCAGGCTGGTACAAGTAGCCACTTTTGGTATGGAAGGACTTTAGATTAGAGTTGCTGATGGCAAAGAATAGGAGAGAGAGTACATCAGTACATCTTCCTCTGAAGGATTCTGTAACCCTGGGGGAGAATATTTTTTGGATATGACAACTTTAGGCCTGTTCTCCCATCCTGAGAAAAGGAGTAAACTGAGGTGCATACAGGACACAGATAGAACTATCAGCATACACACACAGACCAAGAGCCACAGACACTTAACTCACATGTCCCACACCACTCAATTTTGACCTCTACAGAGATCCCAGATGAGAGAGAGAACATCCCAGATTGCCTCTTGAGGATGCTGCAGATGACCTCTGGAGGATTTCATATATATCCTCCCTAGGAGGCCCTAGATGACCTCTCACGGAGGTTCCAAATGGCTTCCCAAGGAAGTGTCAGATGAACTCCAAAGGAGGTCCCAGATGTCCTCTCAATGAGGCTGAGATTACCTCTTGAGTAGCTCCCAGAAAGCCAATCAAGGAGGCCACATATGAACTCTGGAGGAGGTTCCAGATATCCCTCTTGAGAAAGTGACAGATGACTTCCAGAGAAGGTCCTATATAGATTCTCAAGGAAGTCCCAGATGATGTCTGAAGACAGTCAGATTTTTCATCACGGTAACCCGAGATGACCTCCCAAAGAAGCTCCACATGACCTCAGGAGGTCGTCCTAAGTTGGCAATTAAGGAATCCCCAATGACTACTTTTGAATAGGTCTCAGGTGGCCTCCTGAGGAAGCCCCAGATGACCTCTGGAGAAATTCCAAGATGGCCACTGGAGAAGGCCCAAGATGACCTCCAGGGTAGGTCTTAGATAGCTTCTCAAGGAAGTTGCAGATGCAGTCTTGATGATGTTCCAGATGGCTTCCCACGGAAGCCCTACATGACCTCTCAAGGAGGTTCCAGATGGTTTCCCAAGGAAACCACAAATGACCTCTAGAGGGGTTTCCAAAAACAGGCTGGCAAGCTTGCCCAGACGCACCCCTAAAGGTACCTACATGATTTTTGTCCATGTTTGTCCTCTGGAGACAAACACTCGAGGCCCTCAAGGCTGACACTCTCACCTATGGGGAATTTTCCCTGGGCCAAGGCCTGATGCCATCCAAACGGATTAAGCTCCATGGGGTCTCCAAAAATTAGGACCTCTAGTGTTCAAGAGAATCCATCGAGACACATTTAATATAATAAATGTTCTCCAAACCACCAACCCCCAAAATTATGATATATATCCAAAGCTCCAAACATCAAAGGGCAAGCTTTTTTGTCCCCTTCCCTTTGTCTCTCCATCGCTACAGACCTATACGTCCTTTCAAGTCTTTCCCCTTTTCCTTTCTACCAGTTCCTTCTTCTCTTCAGGCCTCTCTACTCTCCACAGGCCTAAACTGCTTTGCCTGGGTCGTCAGTTGCCATCCTTCACCTCTTGCTCTCCCTCAACTTCCTCTCTTCTCAGGCCTTTCCCCTTCTTCTATCACACCACTTCCTTCCTTCCAGAACTTTTCAATTTTATCTCCCTTCCATTGCTCTGAACAAGCAGCATATATAAAGTCTGTAGCCTTTCTCCACTCCAACTGCCAACAGTTTTCTACTGTAACATCCAAAACTCCCCACAGCCCAATCATTTCTTAAGAGCTCAACACTTGGTGATTAATGTACCAGCCCCTCCCACAGAATGCCCTGTCCTCTCCAGCTGGCCAGGAGATGGGGCCAGGCTGATTCTTGGACCCTATAGATTATCGGGGCCCTACTGATTATTACAGTATCCTCCTTGTGAACTAGTAGCAATTGAAATTGGAAATTTGATTGTAATATTGCCAACTCGTTGTGACATCACAAACCCATTTTGACATCATCATTAGCACGACATCACAAACCCATTGTGGCAATATTGTCATTGTGACATCATGATTCTATTGTGACATCTCAAATCTATTATGACCTCTTAGCTCCTTTGAAAAATCACATGCCCTTTTCAATATTACAGTCCCTTTGTGTTCCCATATCCTTGTTGTTAACCAGTAATTGAGATCAGACATGCCATTGTAACATCAAAAAGTGTTTGTGGTATCCTCAACAGTGTGACATCACATTTTCATTATGAGAGCATCAGCTCATTGTGACATCACCAAACTCAATGACATAATCACATTATGACAACAATTGTCATTGTGACATCATAGACACCTTGTGGATGCCTATTCTGTGATTTCATTGTATTTCAAAAGTGGCATGAGAGTTGATATCAGAAACACATTTTTGTGCCTACATAACCATTTTGACATCATAATCACGTTGTGACATCACAGTGCCATTGTGATAAAACTAATACCATGTGACATCACAAACCTCTCCTATCCTCATAACTTCTGTGACATGCTGACATTGTGATATCTTAGAACTTTTTGCCCTGATAATTTGTTTCCAACCTCATATTTCATGTATGACACGAGATACCAGAAATCCACTGTGACATCATGACCATTGTGACATCACACTGACAGATGTCATAAACATCATTTCACATTGTGACATCACAAAAAGTTTTAATGTTACATTTAGTTGGTGATGCCATACAGGTAAGTGGTCACAGTAGGTCTATGATGTCACAATTGGTTGGTGATATCCAAATGGCATGAAGTTTCTGTTGTCATGAAATCACAGAGAATATGAGTTCACAAATGGACTGTGGTATCTCCAAAGGCATGTGTTGTCACAAATGTGATGAAGTCCTAGGAGGATTGTGATCTCATAGTGTGACACAATGGTCATAATGTCTGTCAGTATGATGTCACATTGGTCATGATGTCACAGTGGATTTCTGATATCACATATCACAACTGAAATATTATGTTTGAAAACAGATTACAAGCTCATAAAGGGCCTAAGACATCACAGTTGCAGCACGTCACAAGACTTATGAGGACAAGGCATGTTTGTGATGTCACAGTGTGTAAGTGATATCACCATGGCACTGTGATGTCACAAAGCGATTTTGATGCCATATATTTATGAGATCACAATGATTTTCTGATATCAACCCACATGCCACATTTAAAATAGAATGAAATAAGAGAATAGGCATTTACAATGTTTCTGTTACCTCACAATAACACTGTAATGTCATAATGCTATGAGGTCATTTTAAATTGGTGATGTTGCAAGGTGGTGATGGTGTCATAATGAATATGTGTTTTCACACTGGTGATGGGGTCACAAAGGGTTTCCTGATATTACAATGGCATATATAAATTCAATTGTCATGTGTTCAAATTGAGGATATGGGTACACAAAGGGACTGTGATGTCAAAAATACCATATGTGTTTTCAAATGTACTTAGGGGTCATGATAGCTTTATGATTCACAGTTGTGATGAGGTCACAATGTTTCTTTATGCTATAATGATTTTGTAATATCTCAAACACATGTCCAATTTGAATTGCTACTATTTCATAATGTGCATACAAGTTCACAGAAGGAGCTTTAAGTCCTAAGGGACATGAATTTTTTTAAATGTTATGAGGTCATATTAGGTTCTTGAAAACCCAGTGGGGTAGTGATATCACCATGGAAATGTGAACTCACTACATCATGTCAGAATATTGTTTTAGTGTCACAAATAGTTGATGATGCCACATTGGTGATGAAGTCACAAAAGATTGGTGATGTCACAATGTGCTGGCAATGTCACAATGATATGATTGCTCTCAATTGTCTTTAACTTACAATGAGATTATGAGTTCACAAAGGGACTGTGGTTTCTACAAAAGTATGTGTTGTCACATATTGAAATCCTAAAAGGTTTGTGATATCAGAATTTGACACAATGGTTATGACATCTGGCAGGGAGATGTCACCATTTTCATGATGTCACTGGGAATTTGTGATATCAAATGTCATATGTGAAATCTAATGAGGTCGCCAACAGATTATGAGGAAAAAAGGCATGTCACAAAAGTTATAATGACAGGATAGGTTTGTGATGTCACAGTGTGTTAGTGATATCACAATGGCAATATGATGTAAAAAGGGATTGTGATGTCACAATCATTATAAGTTCATGATTTGTTTATGATATCCACTTACATGCCACATTTGAAGTAGAATGAAATCACAGAAAATACATTCATAATGTGTCGATGATATCACAATGACAATGTGAAATTATAATTTTATCATATTTTAGATTTGTGATTTCACAATGAGCAGATGGTATCACAACGACAATGTGATGTCACAGTTGTGATGACCTCACAAACTTTTTGATGTTAAAATGTCATGTCTGATCCTCAATTGTCAATATTTCAAAGTGGGGTTTTGGGTACACAAAGGCACTGTTATGTCACAAATCTATGCATTTTTTCAAAGGTTATAAAATGTTATCATAGATTTTGGATGTCACAATGTAATCCTGGTGTCTAAACAGCAATGTGATGTCACAATGGGTTCATGATGTCACAGTGGTTTTGAGGTCACAATGGGTTAGTTAGGTCATGAGTTTGTAATATCACAATTATTTGTCCAATTTCAATCACTACTAGTTATCCATGAGGACACTGTAATAACCAGCAGTGACCCTATAATCCACAGGAAAAGATAGTCATCATGACCTCCTGGTCTGGACCACCAGAGAAGGGGGTGCATGCCGCTGGATTGGGCAGGACATGCTGCTGAAGAGATAGGTTGTTAAGCCCCAAATGGTGAGTTGCCAAGAAGTTATTGGGCATGGACATTTGGGAAGTGATGATTGAAAACTGTTATGCAGGAAACATATTTTAGTGGGGTCAGGGTACAGCCTATATATAGGTTGCATGTTCAGAGCAACAGAAGGGGGAAGAAAAAGGGGAAATTCCTGGAAGGAAAGAAGTGATGAGACTGCAGGAAGGTAAAGACCTGGGAGGAGAGGAAATTGAGGGAGAGCAGGAGGTGAAGTACTGCAACTGGCCACCTGGATAGGGCAAGGAATGCCTCTTAAGAGGACAGCAACCTGAAGAGAAGAAGGGAATGGTGGAAGGAAAAAATGAAAAGACCTGAAAAGTAGGACATGTCTGTAGAGATGGAGGATGAAGGGAAAGGAAAAAGCCTTGTCCTTTGAAGTGTGGAGCTTTGGAGATGATTATTTTGGGGGTTGGTTGTTTGAAAACCAGTTAACAAATGGTTTGGCTGCTCTTTGGAGGTCTGAGGGTTCATGGTTGAGGCTACAATTAGCTCTGGGCATCCAGCCCAGATCAAGGTAGTCTCTTGTTAAAAAGTTATGAAGACAAGACAGGTTGGTGATGTTACATTGCATTAATGATAGTATAATATCAATATGATGTCACAAAGGGATTGCAATGGCTCAATGGTGATGTGGGTTTCTGAATTCAACCTATATGCCACATTTGAGATAGAATGAAATCACAGAATAGGCAATCACATTGTCTCTATGACCTCACAATGAAAATGTAATGTCATAATGCTATGATGTCATTGTCATTTTGGGATGTCACAGTGGGCTGATGGTATCCTAACAACAATGTGATCTCACTCTGTAGATGATGTCACAAAGAGTTTGTCATGGTACAATGGCATATCTGATGTCAGTTGTCCTTTGTTCACAATGAGGCTATGGTTACCCAAAGGGACTGTGATGTTGCAAACACCATGTGCTTTTTCAGTTGTGCTAAGAGCTCACAACAGGTTTGGGATATCACAAGGTGATCATGATATCACTGTGACAATGTGATGTCACAATGGGTTTGTGATGTCACAGTGGTGATATGTCACACTTGGATAGTGATGTCACAATGAATTGTAAGATCACCATTACATGTCCAATTTCATTCTACTAGATCACAATGAAATACAAGTTCACATACAGAGCTAGAAGTGAGAAAGGCCATAAATTTTGTAAAATATTATGAGGACATAATAGGTTGGTGAAAATGCAAGGGGACAGAGATATCCCATTGGCAATGTGATGTTATCATTACATGAGCTAGTATTGTTTTGAAGTCACAAATAGTTGGTGATCCATACAGGTGATGAGGTCACACAGGTTTGTGATTTCACAATGGGATGGTGATATCACACTCTCATGAAAGATATCTAATTGACAATGAATATATGTTCATAAGGGATAATGATGTATCCAAAGGCATATGTTGGCAAAAGTGTAATGGGTCTTAACAGGTTTGTGATGTCACAATGTGACTCAGTGGTGATGACATCTGGCAGTATGATGTCACAGTGGTCATGATGACACAGTGGATTTCTGATACCACATGTCATATCTGAAGTATGAGTTAAACAATTTTATGAACTCAGAGATGCCAAAGAGATCACACTGGCAGCATGTCAAAAAATTTATGAGAATAGGAAAATTTTGTGATGTCACAGTGGTTTAGTGATATCATAATGGCAAATTGGTGTCATCAAGGTATTGTGATGCCATAATGATTATGTGGTCACAATATATTTCTGATACCAACCCACCTGCCACATTTGAAATAGAATGGAATCACAGAATAGGCATTCCAATGTATCTGTGACATCACAATGACCATGTGATGGCATAATGCTATGATGTCATTGTTTTATGATGTCCCAATTGGCTAATGTTACCATAATGGCAATGTGATGTTACACTGGTAATGATGTCACAAAGTATTTGCGATGTTAAAATGGCATGTATGATCTCAATTTTCATTAGCTCAAAATGAGGCTATGGGTACACAAATGGCCTGTAATGTCACAAAAGCCATGCTTTCTTTCAAAGCTTTTGAGGTCATAATAGGTTTGGGATGTCACAATGTGATCATGGTGGTACAATGGCAATGTGATATCACAATGAGTTTGTGATGTCACTGCAGTGTTTCTGATATCAACTATGGTTACCCAAAGGGACTGTGATGTTACAAACACCAAGTGCTTTTTCAATTGTGCTAAGAGCTCACAACAGGTTTGGGATATCACAAGGTGATTGTGATATCACTGTGACAATGTGACCTTGATGACACCACATTGCCATTATGATATCATTAACCCACTGTGACATCACAAAATTTTCCTATTCTCATAAATTTTTTGACATGCTGCCAGTGTGATCTCTTTGGCATCTCTGAGTTCATAAAATTGTTTAACTCATACTTCAGATATGACATGTGATAATTTGAAATAGAATGAAATCACAAGATATACATTCACAATGTGTCTATGACAGCAAAATGGCAATGCGATGTCATAATGCAATGATGTCACTGTAGCTTGGTGATGTCACAATGAGCTGATGGTGTCATAATGACATTCTTATGTCACACTGATGATGATGTCACAAAGGTTTTATGATGTCACAATGGCATGTCAGTTCTTAATTGCCATTAGTAAATAGTGAGGATATGAGAATGAAGTCACAATGACATATACAATGACATATACTCTGATGAATCAAAGGCCATGTTTTTTTGTCAGACGTGCTAAGGTTCCTAACAGGTTCTGGTTGTCAAAATGTTAATGATATAAAAATGGGTTAGTGATGTCAAAACTTGTTTACAATATCACATCTTATTTCAATTTTCAATTGCTACAAGTTCACAATGATACAAGTTCACGGAAGGAGCTTGATGTCTCAAAGGCCATAATTTTCTAAGATGTGGTGAGATTATAATAGGTTTGTGAAAGCATGAGGGTTCAGTAATATCACAATTGCAATATGATGTCATATTATAATGTCATAAGAGTGTTTTTATGTCACAATTAGTTGGTGATGGCATAATAGTGATGAGTTCAAAATAGTTTTGTGATGTCGCAGTAGTTTGGTGATGTGACAATGGCATTCTAGACCTCAATTGTCATTAACTTATAATGAGTATATGAGTTTAGAATGGGATTGTGAGGATTCCAAAGTCATTTGTTGGCCCAAATGTGATGAAGTCAGAACAGATTTGTGATGTGACAATGTGACACAATGGTCATTACGTCTAGTAGAGTGATGTCACAATATTCATAATATCACAGTATATTTCTAATATTTAATTTCATACCTGAAATAATATGAGGTCAAAAATAGATTGAGCTCTCAATGGGCCTAACACAGTGGCAACATGTCACAAAACTTATGAGGACAGGACATGTTTGAGTTGTCACAGTTGTTTAGAGATATCACAATGGCAATGTTATATCACAAAGATTGTCATATTACAATGGTTATGAAGTCAAAATGTGTTTTGAAATACAACGAAATCACATAATAGGCCTTCATAATGTATATATGTTGTCACAATGACAATGTGGTGTCATAGTGGTATGATGTCATTACAGATTTGTGATGTCACAATGACCTGTTGTCATAATGACAATATGATGTCACACCAATGATTATATTGTAAATGCTTTGTGATATTACAATGGCATATTTGATCTCAATTGATATTTCACAATGAGGATATGGATACACAAAGGGAATGTGATGTCACAAAGGCCATGTGTTTTTTCAAAGGTGCTAAAGATGTCATAATGGTTTTGGGAGGTATCAAGGTGATTGTAATGTCACAATAGCAATGTGACATCACAATGGCTTTGTGATGTCACATTGGCGATGAGGTCACAATGGACATGACAGGTTTGTGATGTCAGATCAGGTTAATGATATCACAATGCCACTGTGATGTCACAAAGGGATTTTCATGTCACAATGGCTTTGAGGTCCCAATGGATTTCTGATATCCACCAATATTGCTAGCTTGTAATAGAATGAAATCACAGAAATGTAATTTACAATATGTCTCTAATGTCACTATGACATTAATGTCATAATGTTTTGATATTTAAGTTTAGTGATGTCAAAATGGCATGTGTAATCTTATTGGTAATTAAATTACTATGAGGATTCCAAAAGTTGCTATCTACTGAGTCCTTCAAAAGGCACATTGTGCTGAATCCATTACACAGGGTTCTTTGTGCTTTTATTTTAAAGTGTGCTGTGTGTTGTCATCCCTAAAGATTCAATGTTCTGAGTCCTTGAGAGGACAATTACACACACACACACACACATAATAACAGAGTGGTACCTTGCACCTGCTTGGTGTGTGGGGTGGATGGAGAAGAGTCTCCCCCAGTGGTTGGGCAGGCAGCTGCTGGGATTGGGGGGAAGCCCTGTGCTGAGGTGAGACTGCTAATGCCATGGCCTGGTAGCCTTAGGGCAGAGTCAGGGAAGCACAAAAACAGGGATGGGGGCATGGCCGAGGTGGGGAGGGGGTGTGACTGAGGGGAGAACAAGGCGTGGCCGAAGGGGCACATAGTTGCTGTAGCCAGGGGTACATGGGAGCTGGCATACTTGCACAGCAGGGGCTGGGCATCCTGGGTGAGAAGTGGGGGCAGAGAGAGTAGAGAAGTCAGGCACATGCACCAGGGGTGGCAGCATCCATGACTGGCCTCCGCTGCTGTAGGAGCACAGGTCTGGGCCAGGAGCACAGAGGACACAAAGCCCGCACAGCAGGCACATCCCTCTCACAGCCCCAGGGAGGCTCAGAGGCCAGGTAGGCCCTCAGTCCAAGGCCCCTGCACCAGGAGCTCAGCTGTGGAGGGGGTGAGCTCAGCCCTGCCACATGCCCGCCCCTGCCCCAGCCCCTTCTCCTGTCCTACCTGTGGCACCTCGTTTGAAACAGGTTGCTGCCAGCTTGGACCTGTGGTGCCTCTTGGAGTCACCCAGTGATGCTGCACCCCTGGCTTCTTTGCAGCCTTGACCCGGTCGCGGTCCCCAGTGGAAGCCACACGGGTCTGCACCTCACTACCTCCCCCTACACCACACCCCCCACGGACCCAGACCTGTGACTCCTGCCTCCCCTCTTGTGTCCCAAACGCGCCTCCCCAGCACCAGGCAGGCCAGCCCTGACTCTGCCACAAATGCACCCCAGGAGTGCGGGGTGGAGGGTTTGATGTTGATCCGGGGATCCCACCTCCATCCATAGTGGCCAGTGTCCCAGGAAAAGGGCAGATGCAGGGCTGGATGAAGAGGGGGCTCCACTGAGCTCCTGACCTAAAGCAGTGGGAGCCACAGAGCCATGCATCTGCACCCTTCCTCTTCCTGGGGGGACCTGGTGGCTTTAGTCAGAGGTGGGGAACAGCACCTCCACACTTGCCTTCTTGCGATTTTTCCTTTTTTCTGGGGGTGGGAGGGTGTTGGATGCAGAAGATAGTCCACCCTGATTCTGTGTGAGCCCTTGTCTTTTGTGCTCAGTCACCCTTTCCCCTGAGGAGGGTCCCAGAAGAGCCCAGTAGGGAGGTGAGGGCACTAGGGGTCAGATAGAAGGTGAATGTCTGGGAAGAACACGCTCCTCCAACACATGTACACCCTGCCTGTCCCCCCCACTCCAGCTGTCAACAGTATTCTCAGGGTGATCACATTTCCGAGCTCTGCCAGCATCTGCTGGTGCTCCAGGTCCATCTGGTTTCCTGATCCTCCCCAAGAATCCACCAAGTCACCCAGAAGCATCTAGGCTGGAATATGAAGTTCATCCATGTATGTAGCCTTCTGGACCCCATCCATTTCACCAACACTGCCACTACGCCAAGTCAGACACTGCTCTGGGGGCACCAAGACCTCCTGCTTGTTTTCAGTCCAGGCTCTGAAGAGCCACCTGTCTCAGGACTCCTTCACCCAGAGTCCTGGCCTAGGGTTTTGGTGAATGGGGAGTCAAGGCTGGTTATTACCAAGGAAAAATATCTGGCCCTCTAGAAAGGGTGAGGCAGGGTGATTCAGCATTATTAGAGCGGTGCTTCCTTGGGTCAAGCCCCTGGTTCTGACAAGGGAACTCCTGTGCTCCAGCTTGTACATTGTCCCAGATGAGGAACCAACAAACTCAGGAGGGGCACTACTCTGAGTCTGTGTGTGTGTGTGTGTGTGTGTGTGTGTGTGTGTGTCTGTGTCTGTGTGCATGAGAGAGAGAGAAAGAGAAAGAGAGAACCTGACTGTGCTCAGGTGAGTGATCAGTTGGCAAATTGCAGGTGCTGCATGGATGAGTCTACAGTCACTGTTCTGGATGTGTGTGTGTGTGTGTGTGTGTGTGTGTGTGTGTGTGTGTGTGTGTGTGTGTGTTTGTTGTACTTTTTTCATCAATGCCAAGTATGAGACCAGCCATAATTTTTGTTTTCACCTTCACTGTTTCATGGCTCCTTTGGGGAAGATTTCAGTAGACATTCCTTTCCACCTCTCTCTTCCCCCTTTCCTATAGCCCACAGTAGCTGCTGGGCCTGCGTGGGTCTCCCCTAGGAGGCCTGTGTGAACCACAGTTCAAAGAGTATACCTTCTGTCTTAAGCCTGAAGGCTTGTGGGCCGTACTCTTCCAGCCAGACAGTCTGCTATCGTTTGTATAGTTGGAGCTAATTCAAGGTTTGGGAATGTGTCTGCCAAATGTAATTAGGGAACCAGATTGGGGGGTTAGTAAGGCAGGGGCTGTGAAGCTGGGAGGGTCTGGGAAGTGGTGAATGGTGTGACATTGCAGATGGTTCACTACTACCGAGGATGAGAGGGCAACATTACCCATGGCATTGACAGTGTCCATAGGCGTCTGGGAAGGGAGCTCTGGGACCCCACTGGTGGCGTGGATTCCCTCCCAGGGGAGTGCACTGGAGGGAAGTCCTCCCTGGGGTCCTGCAGACTCTAATCTGTGTCCTGCCTGTGCTGTTTCCAGCTGGGCAGTGGTAGGCAAGTGCATTCCCCCTGCTGGAGCCTGCTGGGTGTCAGGCCGTGGCAGTTAGCTAGGGTTTGCTGAATGCGTTTCTGTAACCTGCTGTGGGCTGTCTGGAAAGAAAAGAGGACCGCTAACTTTGGAAACCATTAAATTTGAATGGGACAACTGAAATGCCAGCTTTTCCAGGGTTTTTTCTTGAAGCTGGCAATTTCCACTAATGCCTGGGATTATGGGTCAAATTAGACGGACCATTTCAGCCAACAATCAATGTATCACAAGCAGAGTTCCCAAGCCAGATGGTCTCTTGCTATGAATGTTGTGCCTTGATTGCTTTTATGCGGCAGCTGTTGATTCTCCTCTGACTCTCTCTAGTGTGAACACCACTATTGAGTGAAGGGTTAAAGTACTTGAGACAGTCAACATTTGTTGCTTGTTTCAGAGCAGAGCAACATGTGGTGCTAAACCACCTGGTTGTTTGCCTTTATAAGACCTGTAAATCCTTAGCTAGGGCTCTCTTCCTGGGCTCTGCTGTATCAGAGTGTAGGACAAGGCCCGAGCTGCAGCTCGTTTAAATAAAACAGCTGTACAGTCTGACTCTTGGTGGTTGCCTTAGTGGGGGTCCTGCGACCTAGACATAACATTGAGGATGTCATGGGGAACAGAAATTGTGACCTCACCATCCCTAGGCAGCCAGCTGTGCATAGAGAGGATTCTCAGCACCTGCACTAGACTCTGGGAGATTCAGAAACCCAAGATGCCTCGAGGATCCTTTCTCTGCAACATGAAACTTGGAGGCCAGATGTAGTGGGCCATCCTGGCTGCCTCCAGGTCCCTTGAGCCTGGCCTTCAGCTCATGGCAACCTCATTCACTCCTGAGTGGGGAATTGAGTGCCACAGAGCTGGTCAGCCGCTGACTAGAGAATCTTGAGAAGATAGGTATCCCAGAGGCCCCGGAATCCAGCGAGTACACAGTGGATCATGTCTTAAGAGCCAAAACAGTTAAATTCTGTGACACCAGGAGGGTGGGAAGAGGGAGGAGGGAGAACTGAAAGAGAGCTACATCAGGCTTTGACCCACCGACAAGGATACTTACCTGAATGGGATGGGACTTTTCTGTAGTATTATCCAACAAAGAGGTACAGTGTGCGCCAGGCTATGGAGGGGTCATAGACAATGAGAGTTTCCAGTGCTGGTTCCACAGCACATGAAGAAACATTAGTTTCAGCTAGATGCTGGTGCTTCATGCCTGTCATCCTAGCTACATAGGAGGCTGTGATGGGAGGATCGATGCTTGAGGCCCAGGCAGGAAAGCCTGTAAGACTCTTATCTCCAACTAACTACCAAAAAGAAAACACCAGAAGTGGATATGTGGCTCAAGCCATAGTCTGTTGGCCTTGAGTAAAATGCTCAGGGACAGCACCTAGGCTCCAAGTTCAAGGCCCAGGAGTGAGAGAAAGGAACGAAAGAGAGAAAGAAGAGGGAAGGCCAGATGGAGAAAAAGAGGAAAGGAAGGAAGAAGGGAGAAGATGTGAGCCTTGATTTGGATTTCTGACATCCAGGAGCTGTGTGGTACCCGACTGCAGAGGGAAGCAGCCTCGGGTAGACACTAGGACTCAGGGAAGGTCACCAGGTTTCAATCATCCCTGGCACCAATGAGTTTATTTTCTGGTCAGATAAGAACAAGCTGTCCAAGGCCTAGGAAGGTATTGGTGTGAGGGAGTGTCAGGGGAGGGGGGCAAGGGATAACCAGGAAGATTAAGAGGGAGAATGATTACAGGTCAGGAGTATCAGCACATTGGAGCCATGATTTCTCCTTACAACCTAGACCAAAATTGATAGAGCCTTTGACCCATCCACACTGCTATTAAGAGTCCTGGAACATTGGGTTCACCATTGACCTCCTGGTTATTGCCCAATGCAGGATGACTGTGCAGTACATCCTTGGGGACTGGGACTTTCCAGGGTTCAACCTGAATTTGACAACCCCCTCCCCTGTTCTTTCCTCCACCAGAGACAGAAGTAAGCTGGCCACTAGTACAGGACAGCCAGGGAATGAGGGTGGGAGTAAGGACCCTTGTTGCCCCAGACTCTTCTAGGGGCGCTAGGACCCCGTGATTGCCATTCTCAGAGGAAGACATGGGTCTCTTTGCTGGGTCAGCATTTAGTCTAGATGGCAGATCTGAGATTTAGAGAGGGCAGACAGAAGGTGGGGCAAGTTTGGATAGAGGCTGGTGGGAAAACCAGAGGCACTGGTCTCTGAGCAGGGTTGTTTCTTTGAGGATACTCACAAACCAGGAACATTCCTGGGAGAGATCATCCCTTTTCTCCTTCCTCAGAGTGAGGGACCTGGAGCCCTTGAGTCTGTGGCCCTTGGCTGAGAAATCCTTTCATTCCCACATCCTGTGGTTGGATAACTAGACCTCACCTCCCTACCCAGTGTAGAGGCAGCACAGTGAGAGATCTTGAGTCTTTGATAAGGTCAGGGGATCCTGAATATGCGATTGTACTTGAACATCCTAACTTGGTGCATGATAAGTTGCATCTATGATTACCATGATGTAGGACACAGAATCTAGAGAATCAGAGCAGGATGGGGTCTGTTCTGGGAGTCTTGAGTATTATGTGTGAGCTTTCAGTTTGTGTATGCCCACCTGCATCCCTTTCTTCTGTGGGTCTTTGCTAGAAACTAGGGACTGGGTTCTATCCCTTGTCATTTATACTCAAAGCTAGCACTCTACCATTTGAGCCACAGCTCCACTTCCAACTTGTTTGGGTGTTTATAATTGGAGATAAAGAGTTCTCATGGACTTTGTTGCCAAGGGTGGCATCCAACTGCAGTCCTCAGATCTCAGTCTCCTGAGGGGATAGGATGGCAGTCACGAAAAAGTATCTTTGGCCGGGTGGCACTAGCTCTGACTGTCATCCTAGGTGCTCAGGAGGTGACATCTGAGGATCAGGGGTCAAAGCCAGCCTGGGCAGGAAAACCTTGAAGCTCTTATCTCCAACGAACTGCCAGAAAAGCAGAGGTGGTGTTGTGTTGTAGCTTAAGTTTTAGCGTGCTCACCTTGAGCTGAAATGCTCAGGGACAGCACCCAGGTCTAGGGTTCAAGCCCCACAACTGAAAAAAGAAAGTAAGTAAAACATATTTGCCTGCAAAGGATGGTCCAGGTGTGGGAGGGACGAAGATGGGGTTGCTGTGGTTGGGAGACCAGGTGCTTGCCCCACTGTACAGTCATTTCTAAGAACTCCCCAAGTTTACCCCAGCTTGAAGTCACAGCTTCAAGAGGACGTGGCTTGTGGCAGGCAGGGAGTGTGTGAATGGCTGCAGGGGTGGGATTGCTGTGTCTGTATTCTCTCCAATAAAGGATGGATTTGGATGCTTGGTGAAAAAGTCTGAAGTGAAGGGTTGCAAGAAGTTTGTGGCCTTATGAGATGGTTTTCCTCTGGGTATGTGAAGGTGGCTGCAACCGGAATTCTCCAGTGGCTCACAACTGTCATCCTAGCTACTCAGAAAGCTGTGATGTGAAGACCATGGTTCAGAGCCAGCTTGATCAGAAAAGTCTGTGAGACTTGATGTCCAATGGACCACCAGAGAACAGGAAGTGGTGCTGTGGCTTAAGTGGGAGACTGCTCACCTCAGCTGAAAAGTTGAGGGACAGTGACCTGGCCCAGAGTCCAAACCCCATGACCAACAACAAAAAAAGAGGTGGCATAGCAGTATGTACGGTATGAAGTGCCATGCTGGTCTATGAGACATTCCAGATATATGAGAGGCTCAATGTTTTGTCTACAGTCGGTCTGAGGTCAGTAGTGACACCTTCTTGGGTGTGGGATGTGATCCTAATGGAATGAGTTCATGGTTCTGTTCTCAGGGACTGCTGAACCCTTGGGCTGTCCCTGTGTGTGTGTGTGTGTGTGTGTGTGTGTGTGTGTGTGTGTGTGTGTGTGTTTCTGTGTCTGTGTCTGTGTGTGTTTGTAGGTAGAAGAACTGGGCCTGGAACTCAGGGCATAGGTGTTGTTCCTTACCTTCTGAGCTCAAAGCTACTGTTTTGACACTTGAGCCACAGGTCAATCTCTAACCATTTCGTAGTTCACTGTAGATAAGAGCCTCTGAGCCTTTCCTGCATAGGTTGGCTTTGAACTGTGATACTCAGACCACAGCCTCCTGTGTAGCTAGGATGACAGACATTAACTACCTGTGCTGGATGTGTGTGTGTATGTGTGTGTGTGTGTGTGTGTGTGTCTGTGTGTGTGTGTGTGTGTAGAAGTGGGTTCCAACAAGGAGCGCTGGACCCTTTCGTAACTTCTAACTGCTATCTTTGGGGGGTTCATTGATGTTTTGTCTTAGGTTTGGGGGCCTGGAAGGGTGAAACGCTTAAATTATAAGACCAAGGGCACTGTGTTCCCTGGAGCTGTCTTCTCCCTTGTCCCTGGTTGGTGGCAGAGGGAGCTTGGGAGGACCTGGGGGCGGAGCCCACAGGGGGTGCCTCCACAGGGGGACAGAGAGTATGGCCAGCACTTAGTAAGTATGCCAGTTCTGTTACTATGGAGCGCACTGATGGGTCAGACTCTGGGTCTTCTCATCATGAGGTCTGATGGGTGAGGCCAACCCTATTTTAAATCTTGACCTATGGTCTTCAGATCTCAGCCTTCTGAGTAGCTAGGATTATAGGCATGAGTCTGTGGCACCGGGCCTCTGATTCTTTTTGGTATATTAGAGTTTTAACTCAAGGCCTTAGGCTTGCCAGTCAGGTATTCTACCATGAAAGCCAAGCCTTTCTGTCTTGGGCATTTCCGAGATAGAGGCTCAATATATGCTCAGGCTGGGCTGGATCACGATCCTCCTGTGACAGGTGTTGGCCACCATGACTGGTTCTCTGTATCAGGATGCTGGACAGGTTGCACCACGTTTAGTCATCGGTTTAGATAGATAGTCCCAAACTCTTAGCCCACAGCAGCTGATTCTTGACCACAGGTGAAGCTCTGGGCCTTGACCATTGGACCTCAGTATACTCCTGGGACAGTTGTGAGGAAACAAGGGATCAATATAGGGGGATCACTGGGGCAGAGCCAGGCATAGAAGGAGCACTTGCCAGATATGGTTCTTGGAAATTCTGTGAGCATATGTCAGGAAGATATCCTGCAAGGGCTCAGATGGCGCCTGTTATTTATCGTGCAACAGGTATGGGATTATGAAACAAAACATGGCTCTCTGTCATCCTTACCCTATCCCCATGAGGAAGGGGATCCTTCAGTGTGTTCAATTTTGCAGCTGGGGAAAATGAGGCACGAAGAAGCTGGGTGACCTATTCATGACCCCCAGTTTACAGGAAGCTTAGCCTGACTTCTCTGCCATGCTCCCTATGACAATGGCTGCTATTCAGTCCACTTGTTGTGGTGGAAAGTCCACTTCTTGTCAGTCCTGGGGCTTGAACTCTGGTCCTGGGCACTGTCCCCTAGCTCCTCAGTTCAAGGCAGGCGCTCTACCACTTGAGCCCTCAGCACCACTTCTGGATTTCTGGTGTTTCTTTGGAGATAAGAGTCTCATAGGCCGTTCCTGCCTGCGCTGGCTCTAAACCATGATCCTCATATCTCATTTTCCTGTATAGCATTATGCCTGTGCCACTGGCATCAGGCATAATTCCAATTCTGACTTTCTCTCTCTCTCTCTCTCTCTCTCTCTTTCTTTCTTTCTTTCTCTCTCTCTCTCCCTCTCTCTCCCTCTCCTCTCTCTCTCACTCTCTCTCACTCTTTCTCTCTCTCTCTCTTTCAGGAACTGGTTGAATGGATCCTGGAGGAGGTGGCTCAGCGTCTCCATGTGGCTGGGACCCACGGTGACCCTCTCATTCTGGAGTGGTCTGTGGGTCAGGAGCTGTCTTGCTCAGCCTTTTGAAATAGCTCCCTGAGGTAAGCCCCTCTGTGCCAGGGCTAGAACATTACGTTTATTCATCGTCCATCCATCCTCTGAGTACTTCCCCACTACCCTCTGCTAAGACAGTTAAAGGAAATTGGATGAGGAGGCATTGTGTTGTCCAACCATCCAGCATGATCCTGGGCCTCTGATCCTCACCGCCATCTATCTGGCCAGACCCCAATTATAAGAAAATGAATTCATTCTATGTCTACTTCTCTTTGCTGGGGTGTGTTATTTCAGGGAGGGGGGCGGTGAGCAGAGGAAAGACTCCAGATATGACACCTCTTGGGGTACATTTGTTCTTGTGACAAAGCCAAGTCATTGCTGTGGATAAGGAAGTAGCTGCCATCAAACTGATCAGGAACAATGCTCAAAGGTAAGTAGGCAGGCTGTTGAAGTACCAAACCCACCCATGATTACTTCCCACTCACAATAAGGGGGGTGCAGTGCAGGTGGCTGGCACTGGCCCTAGGGGAATATAAATGGATGGTGGCCTTCAGGTACTGGTGGCTCCCACCCATCATCCTGGCTATTCAGGAGGCTGAGGTCTGATGGCAATGACTAAGGGCCAGTGCAAGCAGGAGAGTCTGTAATATTCTTATCTCCCAAAAACCACCTCCCCCCACCAGAAAAAAGCCAGATGTAGTTCTGTGGCTCAAGTGGTAGTACCTCAGCCTTGAATGAAAGAAGCTTAGGGAAGACACTGAGGCCCTGAAACCAAGCCTTAGGACTCACAAAAAAATAATAAAATAAATGAATAGTGGGCACGAGTTATCTTACTACCAAAAAGAATGGATTCAGTCTTCTCTCTGGTACTTGTAGCCAAAAGTAAGGGGCTTCCTTTGATGCTCCTCTAAACCTCCCCTTCTTTCCATTAGCTCTCCAGGCTTCAGTTTCAGGATAGAATTCAGATCATCCCATTCAATGTAACCTTATGTACCCTCCCCTACCCACCTTTCTTGGGGTGGGGATTCTGGATGTACTAACCACTGGGAGGATGAGGCACTTCAGAGATGGGGGTAGGTTTCCCCGAAACTCTCTCTCTCTCTCTCTCTCTCTCTCTCTCTCTCTCTCTCTCTCTCTCACACACACACACGCACACACACACACACACACACACACACACACACACACACACACTACTATGTTTATTGCAGCACTATTTACTATAGCTAAGATATGGAACCAACCCAGATGCCCCTCAGTAGATGAATGGATCAAGAAAATGTGGTATATATGCACAATGGAATTCTGTGCCTCCATCAGAAAGAATGGCATTGCCCCATTTGTTAGGAAATGGAAAGAGTTGGAAAAAATTATATTAATTGAAGTAAGCCAGGCCCAAAGTAACATAGGTCCCAGGGTTTCCCTTATTTGCAATATCTAGTATATGTCTGAGTCAAGCAGAAAAGGTCAGATAAGGTGATGTTAGGGAAATGAACCCTAAGATATGTATTCAAATGTTTTTTTTTTCTTTCATGCGATTGTTTCTAACACATTTATAAGATTATTTCTTCGTTGCTTTGTATGTCCCTCCCCCAAGTATAACACCTGCTTTCACTGTATTTGATGTCGGTATAATTTGTGGGGGAGAAGGGGAAAAACAAATTGTTTAAATAGGGATACAGATGGACCCATTCCAACAATGTGATGTACAAGTCGTTATGTCGAAAACGAACTTTACAATTTTGATGCGGGGGGGAGGGGGAGCCGGGAGGATTTGGTGGGGGGGAAGGGGGAGGATGGGAAGGGATGGGAAGGGGAAACAAAGGAGGAGGCTACAATGCTTGATAAGAAATGTACTGATTATCTTGCCCATGTAATTGTAACCCTTCTGTACAGTATTTTCAAAAGAAAAAAAATTATGACAGGTAAAGTTTAATTGTTCAAACTTTTTAATAACGTAGCCTATTAAGAAAATTTAAGATTGCCTGGTAAAATAGGCTTTCATTCAAAGAAATTCATGGAGATTTAGCTGAGAGGGCGCAATGTGGGTGAAGACGAATCATTTTCACTCTAAACAAACAAACCTCAAAAACCTTGCTAGAAATACTGTAGGTTCCCTTGAGAATTCTCCTTACCCAGGAAATATACTCTTATTGTGTGAAACAAGGTTCTAGTGAAATTTAAATTCAAAGTTCTTAAAAAAAATAAGACAGCAAAATTGGTGAATTGATCTTTGATTACCAAACAGTAATTCTCTGAAAAAGATAATTTGGGTCAAAATATTTAGGGAGAAAGTGCCCTCCATAATGAAAGAAGGTATTGGAGTTACATTTTTCTGTTTGCAATACTTTCCACAATGTCTTTGCATGTGAAGCAGTGAAACACAGAAAAACATCAGATTGGATTCTTCAAACCAATTATTTCACATTTCTAAGTAGTTCACAAAATATAATATCCTTATTAACATGAGATAGTGAAGACTTCCATTATTACATAAGCCAAAAAGTTTTGGGATCAGAAAAGAATTGAGCAGGGCTGGGAAGGTGGCTCAGTGGTAGAGAGCTTGCCTTGCATGCATGAGGCCCTGGGTTCGATTCCTCAGCACCACATAAGCAAAAAGAAAAAAAAAGCCAGAAGTTTTGTTGTAGCTAGAATGCTAGCCTTGAGCTGAAGAGCTGAGGGACAGTGCCCAGGCCCAGAGTTCAGGCCCTTCGATGGAACCCCCCCCCCCAAAAAAGAAAAGAATTGAGCAAATTGAATAGGTAAGAAAAGGCATTCTTAGAAGCCCTAGCTAAGCATATTGGCTTCAGCAGTGGAGGGAGGCCAAAACTTTTTGATATAGATTGTGTTAATATTTTTGGTACCTAAAGTGATTTTACAGAGCCTATTTGGCTCACTACAATTCAGATCAGACTGAATGAAGACATGAAAATAAATTCCATATCCAAATAAAAGAGTTTAATAAGAGAAACCATGACAATGTAACATTGGGGTAGGCCTTATCCTTCAGCTTGACTAGACTTGAAGTCAAGAAGCTGTAATTAATTGGAAATCAGGCAAGAGCTAAGAGGAGGACGTCGAAGTAGGACAAAGAAGTATTGTCCGTTGTAAGAAACACTGTCATACAAGGTATGGGTGATTTAAGTCTGGTCATCTTCATGCACCTTGTTGAGCAAATGCAAGACCAAGAGAAAAATAATCTATTGAAATAATTTTACAAAGAATAACTTCACTGTTTCTGATATGGTATCTAAGGAAAGTATTAAGAGAGAAGATAAAAGTGGAGTATACTTCGGTTTCCTCTAAGCATCTTGTTAGTAAAATATATCTTTGAGTTTAGAAGTGATTGAACCAAAAATTGGGGGAGTACTTATTTTTGTGGGCACTTTAGACACAGGAAGACTTTAAAGGTAAAAGAAAAAAGAAAAACGAATAGCTAAATATTTGTGATCACAGCTTCTTGGACTGGTTTTTTGGAGACAAAGTTTTACATTAAAGTTTGTCTTCATTAACATAGATGTTGGGTTTTCGTGGCTACCAAATACAAGGGTGAAGTTTAATGGACTTGTTTGTACAAGTAAATAACATGATAGAAAAAAAAATGGCAAGTAATATTTAGTGAATTAATTTGACCAATTACTTGCCAGAACAAAGAAGGAAAGATATAATTCAAAATCACTTGACTTAAAAGTATGAAAAAAGAGTAGTGAAGAGAGATGAGAGAAAACATAGAGGACTGTTTTGTCTCCAGTGGAGTAATGGGTTCTTGATCTTGTTTCTTCCATTCTATCTTCACAAGCTATCAAGTGTGTCTCAGGACTGGAGTATCCAGTTCAGGCAAAGAAAACTCACAGAAGAAAATATTTGCAGCAGATATAGGTGATTTATAACCTTAGACAATCTATTTAAATCCTGTCAAAATTCTCCCCTACCCCAAACTGCCTTTTTGAACAGTTTTATTTGCTTTTCCGAAGACTGCCCTTGATTAACTATTTAAAATTTTGTGAGGTCATAATCATACTCTCTAGAGATTGCTGTTTGGTTGTGATTTTTGTGTGTTTTTGTTTGTTGTTGTGTTTTTTAACTGAATTTCAGAAGTTTGTGCAAGGGTGTTACAATTAAATATGTCTAATTGTCCAACGCTCCTGGATCAGAGTCACTCCTTCTATCATTCTCAACCAACTCCTTCTCCAAGATTTATTTCAGATTTACTACTTCCTTTATCACATGTGTACATTGAGTATTCTAGCTTGACTTGCCTCTTGTTCCATTTTTCATTCATTCTATATCTTTACAATTATTCCTCTCCGGTTTCAACTTCCTGATAGTCATTCTGTTAAACTGTCTGTTAATACTTTGAAAGGTTTATATATATTCCATGGAGTTTCAATCCTGCATATACTTGAAGTGATGTCAACTTATATTTCCATAATTCATTCATCTGCAATAACAATTTGCAAGACTGGAGACGTGAAACACCTAGACATGATTTTATTCTCATCTATTTGGAAGATTACTCTGTAGTCAACAAGAAAGTTTAAAAATGACTTAGAATGTATTCCTAACTACCAGTTTTTATAAATGGCTTTGTACAATGGTTTCCAATTATTTTATTTTACATGGGATAATATTTTCTACTACCTACAAGTTTTGCAAAAAGAAGAAAAGTGCAATTTACTACTATAGAGGAATATAATGGAAATAGAAGACAGATTTTATGTTCGTCACATCTCTGATGTGTACCTATATTCAAGACTTAAAATCATATTTCTTACTATGTTAGACAGATAGGGAAAAACATAAAACAACATATGATAAGGCAACTATTCGTGACTTTTTAAAATGTTCTTATTATGTGATGAAATTTACTTTATTAGCTAATGTTTTAGTTTGAAATATGGGAGGCTGATTTATTTAACAAATTTTCGAAGGCACCTACTGAACAACACAAATGGTGGGGGGTACTATTTCTACACTTTAATGAATGGTTGAACCTGTTTGGCATTAGTGCTGGGAAAATAAATCAACTCTATTGTAATTTGCTCCCTACACATGAAAAACTTCTAATGTCACTAAGTATCATCTACTTGTCAAATATTTTGGTGAATGATTTTAAAAAGTTTATTTGAAAAGTAATATATAGGTTATCATTGGTTTGAGAATGACAACATTTTTATACTACAGAACCAAGTTTTACTGAAGTACCAATGTTTTGAAGCACTAATGATCTTCTCAATGTTTTACTGAATTATATCTGACTTCTAAGTCGTTTACCTAGCCTTGGTAGACCAATTATGGATCTATCATTCCAGGAAATATTTTTTGGTTTACTTTCTCTGGACTGAAATTTTTCAGTAATCATTAGAGGAGGGGTATTAAAAATAATCTTGTGACATTGGTGATCTTGTTCACTCATATGGGCTGGTCATTTGTAAACTGAAATTTTGAATTACTGTACTTTTTCTCAGATTTTGTGATATCATCTTTCATTTTAAGTTGCCTTGTACTTTACAATTGCTTACCGCTACTTTCTGTGTCTTAAAGAATTGAGGCCCTGAAATATTATAGGATATGAGAAATTGAGATGGGTTTTCAATTTCTTTTTGTTGGCATGTTGCATGTGCTTAGGTGAGAAGTCTTGCCCTTGTTATCTGATGATGAGGATAACTGGGACCTGAGATCCTAAGACCTGTGGGTCCTGCAGAAGAATAAT
This sequence comes from Dipodomys spectabilis, assembly GCF_019054845.1. Classification (NCBI taxonomy): domain Eukaryota; kingdom Metazoa; phylum Chordata; class Mammalia; order Rodentia; family Heteromyidae; genus Dipodomys; species Dipodomys spectabilis. Next base: position 907,470 of record NW_024871191.1, read on the forward strand.
ACCTTTTAGATATCATATCATCAAAATTTGGGTATAATCAGTAGGAATGCTTCAGAAATATGGAGAAAAACAGTTTGGAACTGGTGAGTTAAAATACTAAACAGAGAAGCAGAGTAAAATCCCTTATAGATTAGAGGAAAACAACAAAATTTTTTACCATGTGAATTCAAAAGACCAAGAACACTTAGAACGTATCACAAGTTTATACTGAAGACATTGCATTGATACTTTTTATATCCTAATATATATTCTAAACCTATTTATTTATATTCCAATCTATTTATTGGCATAAATATCAATTTATTTGTCAAATTATCAATTAATTTTACTAAGATTCACTGTGTGAAATATAATATCAGCACGTATAAATATAAAATATATAACTATATATAATATAAGAAATTGTTTTGCATGTTCTGTTATGGTTAGGGTATCAAAAGCAACTCTGTTTTAAAGTATTATTTCATTATCTCTACCTCAGTGTTTGGTAGAGTTAGACCTAATGCTTTACCATTTGTAGATGTACAGCCTAGAGGCAAGAGGAAACACTGTGATTAAACATTACCAATTTAAGGCCTAATATCGAGGAGAAACATGGACTTCTCCTGGAGCTATGGAAATATTTGGTGATAGAAAGTCAGTAGTGTGAGTTCCTGGTTGGTTGGATGGTAGACAGGCGAAGACACTAGGTAATCATGCATATGAACAATTTTTTTTATCTTCTTGACGTCAGCTACTTTTGAAACTATAGGTATAATAAACAATTACATTTTGATAAAATACCTTCTAGTCTGAACAATTCTGTCTGAACTGTTCATCTCTCTATGATTCCTTGTAACATTTAAGTTTTGTTCCATTAAGACAACCTATGCTGTCAGGTTAAGATATTCTGGTTGGTCTGTTCCTACATGGCAAATGGGTAAAGGGTCAGGTAGACATTTGTGCCAGTAAGACCTCATTTGGGAAATTTTAAACTTCAGAAATTTAGAAATAGCTCTTAAGCGAAGCTTGTATTGAATCCATTAGCTCCACAAAGGTAATTCAGTTGATATATAAGTACTTGAAAAGCCATCACCTTTTTTTTGGGGGGTGGTCCGGTCGTGGGGCTTTAACTCTGGGCCTGGGCGCTGTCCCTGAGCTCTTCAGCTCAAGGCTAACGATCTACCACTTGAGCCACAGTGCCACATGCCTCCAGCCCTAAATTATCCTGATTAATTTTCAGATAGAATCTGGCTTCCTATTTGTGTATGATCATGGGCAATGTCCATTTGATGTTATTCTTCCTGGAAATTAGAATAACAGGTGCCAGGCATAGTGTATAGATCTTTCTGTCCAATCTGGGCTTTATCCACTAGCCTCACAACAGTAGACTCCCATATCGTCAGGATTTTCATAAGCTTATCATATCTGATTTTTAAAAAATCGTTGCATTTCCTGCTGGTTCTTGAATACTGAATTAATTTGTGTTTTCTTGGGTTGTTTTGTTTCATTTGAATATATGTGTTGATTTATTCCTCACTTTTCCTTTTCCTTCACTCACGTTCTTACCTAAAATGCTGAGAAATTAATTCTTCTTTCTCAAGATAGTCAAGGTGAACATTATTAGTCCAAAGCAATTTAAGTAATATTTAAACACCTTCATATCTATGAATGAGATACGAAAGCTAAGCACTGAGAAGGGTCTTTTTATTTTCACAGTCGCCTTTGGCATACACAGACAGATCATGGATTATATGAAGATAATAAAACTACAGATGCTTGCCAGGAGGAGAAAATCCTATTACTAATTGGTTGATAGAGGCTTCCCTTCTTGTGAAAGAAATATGTTGCTTGATGCAGGATTTCAAAAAATCATATTGCTAGGAAGAACCTAAACAATCTCCTAACACTACAGAGTTGAGAGAGATGAACTGACCTCCTGCATAATTTACTTTTGGGTCAAATAAAATCAGGTTTCCAAAAAGAGAGTAGACTTTAGAGAAACATGATGAGTTGCATGTAAATAGGTGCTTAGCTGATTTTGTCAATTGAACTAATACAGGGAAAGTACAGCAAGGTAAAAATATAAAGAACTCTGCATTAAAATACTCATTTGTGTGTGTGTGTGTGTGTGTGTGTGTGTGTGTGTGTGCGCGTGTGTGTACATGTGCCTGTACACACACGTGCATGTGCATGTGCTCATGCATGCATTCATCATTCCTGAGGCTTGATAGTGCCTGGGCACTATCCCTAAGCTTCTGTGCCCAAGGATAGTGGTCTACCACTTTGAAAATGGTCTTCAGATCTCAGCCTCCTGAGTAGCTTGCTAAGGTGATTCAGTCTCTGAGTAGCTAGTTAAATTCTTCTTGTCCTCTATGGTTCATTGGTCTTTCATTCTTTCTTGAGGTAATCACAAGCTTAAGTCATAATATGTCTAATTGCTTTACAAATACGATTACTGCTTGGCAGCAGAGGCTCCAATCTGTACTCTTAACTACTTAGGAGGCTTGAGAACAGAAACTAGGCCAAATTTTAGTGGACTTCCTTCTCAATCTATAGCTGGGTGCATTGGATCATTTCCACCATCCTGCACTATCTAGAGACTAAGATTGGAAGGACTGCAGGATCAAGGCCGGCCAAGGTAGGAAGCTAGAAAGTTGGTGTGCAACTCTGATGCCATTGATGATGGGAAGGCTGAAAGGACAGAACAGGTGCATGTTCTTGTGGAAAGGGAACCCCTATCCTAAAATTAACCACTGATATGATGCCAGCCTAGCAAGGACAATACTCCAATTGAAATCCCCATAATTGCCCACAACCAAACTAGGTATATACATTAACATCCAAAAACATATTACAATCTGTTCTTTGTTCTAATATAATCTTTATCTGATTATCATATGATGTGAAAAAATAGTTTCTTCATTAACTTATGATATATTTTAAAAGACCTAGAAAATTCTTTCTCACGTATTAAGTGAAAACAAATGGCAAATTGCCTCATTCCTTACATATTTGACTAGCACTAAAAATGCATCTAATTATTATAATAATATATTCTGATTTATTACTTTACTTTGTAACAGTTTTTAAGCTTTTGGCTTTTCTGCTGAAGTTTAAGTATTCAAATAGTATCATCAAAGTATATTCCTCAGGTACTTGGAGCAGTTTTTTACAAGGTTTTTAACCGATGGCTTCTAAGAATTCTTAATTGGTATATTATTTGGTTTATTTTTAATTTCAATTTAATTACATTGTAAAGGTAATGTACAGAGGGGTTACAGTTACATAAGTAAGGTAATGAGTATATTTTTAATGGAAAGAGCATTGTTATCCACTCCATCGATTTTTTTTGTACACTCAAACAACTACTGAGGCTTTTGCTGTTGCTATTGATCAATGGGTACTTTTGCTTTCTTTGTTCATGCATTTTGTTATTATAAAATTGATATACGGTGGGTTTACAGTTACTTAAGTCAACCAAAGGGTACACTTCATTTTATTTTCTAAATTTCAATTTTTGAACTTAATTATTTTCTTTTGTTTTTTGGGGTAATTCTTTTTTCAGAGTTGTAGGATTAGTTAATTTAATTTTGCATGATTTTCACACATGTAAATTATTCAGATACATATATTTTGCTTTAAAAATAGTTAACATGTGAATTTCTAAGATTATTTTCTTAATTTTTTTTGGTTGGTGAATTTAAATAAATTTATTTTTTTAAGGTTCTAAACATATTTTTCCAGTTATCAAATAGTTACTGTATTTTCAAGAAGCACAAATTTTATTAAGAAAGGTTTCATTACCTGGTCACTTTTTTGTAAATATTTGTACTTGAATTAAAAAAAAAAAAGTTTAATCTGGGCATGGTGATTTGTGTCTTCCATTTTCTAGCTATGGTAGGAACTTTAAGGAGGGTTTGTAAATAGGGAAAGCCTGAGAAACTATGAGATCTTAGTACAAAAATATCCAGAGTGGGGCTGGGAAGGTGGCTCATTGGTAGAGTGCTTGCCTTGCATGCATGAAGCCTTGGGATCGATTCCCCAGCACCACATAAGCAAAAAGAAAGAAGCTGGAAGTGGCGCTGTGGCTCAAATGCTAGAACACTAGCCTTGAGCTGAAGAGCTGAGGGACAGCACAAAGGCCCTGAGTTCAGGCCCCACGACAAGACCCCCCAAAAATATCCAGAGTGAAATGAATAGAGATATAGCCATCCCTAGCGCAATATACAGCACCTGGTTATCATATTCTAAATCTTGAGTTAAAACCCCAATAACATCAATCTTTTGTAAAAATAAAAGGATACATGTTTCAAAATGTTTATTGTTTAAAACTCTTTGCGAAGGTTCTCCTGTCTTCTATTTCTTAACTTTCAATTTACTTAATCTATAAGAATCCAAGTATATCGTGACTATTTTATTTCTACTAAATTTTAAATAGTACAAGCAATATTGTGATTCAATATATTAGCCTACTTTTACTATTTGTAATAATTTACTCTGTTAATATGATAATATCAATATTCCAAATGTGTGTATTGTGTGTGTGTGTGTGTGTTTATGTGGTTTGTGTGTGTATGTGTGTGCTTTGTGTGTACTTTGTAATGCTTGGTGATCACTCTACTGTTTCACATATGCTGAGCCAAGTTTTTACCACTGAACTATACTGTCTAGTTATAATGTAAATATTGTTTTAAATTATGACTTTTAAATTTTTATTCCTAGTATGTTTTTTCAAAATTATATATGATGAAATGTGATCCATATTTTATTCACGATAGCAATTTTTATTGTTATTTTATTGTTTTTTAGAATATTTCCACTGCTTGTCTACTTCCAAACTCTTGTGTTTGTTATTGATAAAGGTTTTACTTTGCTTCTTTTCTCTCTTCATTCTTTTTGCCTTTAGGGCTTATCTATTCTTTCTTTTATTTCTTTGGAAATTAGTGATCATATTCCTATTACAATTTCTTTACATTGTAACAGGTCTGTCTATACAAATCTTTATTTTCTATTTTATTTTTTCCATCTTCTCTGACTCTTAGTCCACACTATTAGGAGGAATAAAAAGAAACTTGATTCAGAATACTTTGATTATTTTCCTCCTTCTCTTTTCTGAAGTCTTTCTGTTCTTTGAAACACAATAGCAATTACATATATCTCCTATGTGGTCCATCATTCTATTCTATCCCCTCTCACTTTCCTCTGTAGTACAGCTCAAGTCGTTATCATTCAAATTTATTATGCTATAGTGTTAACTAAATCTTAACTCATTCCTAAATTATTTTAAATGCTTAAACCATTCTCTAAGGACATTTTTCTATATATAATATCTGGGGTCTTGTGTTTTCACAAGGTGCAAAATATGAGTGACTATCAAACATCTAGATATCTCTGTAGAATATTGGTCCACCTGTTCAATAAACTCGTCTGTAAATTCAAGGAATACAGGTCAGTCAGAACAATTGTGTAAAATGGTGTAGCTTGAGCTATCATACTAGATTTGAACCTTATTACCATGTTTAGTAGTGAAAGAACAGACACATAGAAGAATGTAACAGATTTATCAAAAATAAATTCTTAGTTTTATGGTCAATAGATTTTGAAGAGGATGCCACGACGTTTTGAAATAAAAATAGAATCTTAATTGGGTGTATTGGCACTATTGCCTCTCTAGATTTAATTGATCTTAGACTACTACCTCAAACCTTATACAAAAATTTAAAATGAAAAATGATTATCAAACTAAATGTGAGATGTAAAAACCTATAAACATAAATGTACAAATTCATCACATTGGATCAGTAAAGGTTTCTAAAAATTTGACATGTAAAGCATTAGAGGTTAAAGATAATCAAGAATTAACTGGTTAATATCAACTGATAACCTTTCATAATTTTATGAAAGTAATGAAAACATATACAAGAGACAGAGGACACATATTTGTTAATGCTACAATGTTAATGCTACAACAATCCTGAGTCTTAAGTACATTCAAATCTTCTAATTCTATATACAATTTTTCCTGAACAGGATATTTCTTAAAGAACATAGGTAAATTAGTAGTTAATAGGAAGAGCATATGAAATAAGCTCCTCTTTAGTATCTAAGAAAAAAGAAAAAGCAAACTCACTAGTATGACCATAATATAAAAAGATGACATAAAATATACCAATGTATTTGTGGAGAAATTGATATACTCCACATAGCACTATGATTTGTATAATACTGCAATCATTTTAGCAAGCAAGTTTTCAAGTCTTGATAAGGTTAAAGAGAATTGTATGTTATTCAGCCATTACACTTCTATGCATGTATTAAAGAGAAGTAAAAAAAAATTGGACAGGGAATGTAGTCCATTGACAGTGCACTGGAATAGTATGTGTGAGACCCTGGAAATAATTCCCCAAAACAAATTTGAAAAGACACACTATAGAGGATATATGCTGGACAAATTCCTGTAACTAAATTTTATATCTATTTTAATGTCTGTTCTAAAATTTACAGCATTTCTATTTGAAAAAAATATAAGTTTGTGAAACTTAGGCTTGGAAAACCTATGATTGTACAATTCACTTCCAAAGCACTTAAATGTATACAATAAAACGAGATAATATATTGCATGTGAATTTCATGTCAGCAAAAAAAATGTTAAAAATACTTCACACAAATTGCAGAATACCTGAAAAGATGTTTTCGGTGTTGGCTAAAAATTCTTTGTGAACTACAGCTTTTAAAATGAAGATGTGATTTCTGTTTATTTTGAATTTTTTTGGTCCTTTTTTGAGTTTATGCAGAGATAACTGAATCAAAAAGTGTATGTGATAATTGGAATATCTAGGAATTGTGCATCACTTATAAGTAATTGATAACCTTTTCTGGAAGAAACTTATAGCAAATGACAAAAGACCCAAATCTATGCATCTGTATTTTATGAAACCTATATGCTACTTGCTCAATCCAAATGTTTTTCTCTACTTTGCTTGGAAAAAAGTATTCTCAAGATAAGAGCGAACAGCAGTGAAAAGAAACAAAATACACAAACATGTTGATTTATTTGTGAAAATAACAAATGAAATAAAACAATTCCACTTAAGCAACTCCAATGTTAGTATCTATGAAGATGTTCCTGAATGCCAACATCCATTGATTTTTTTGGAGTTTTAATTTCTACGAACATATGAAAACTAGAACACAAAAACAAATATAGTCTTAGAGCAAACCAGCCTTGGAATAATTTTCTTAATTGTTTTGAAATTACAAAAGAATTGATACCATTGAGGAAATGATCCTTTCCTATGGAAATCATTTAAAAATGTTTATCATTTATTATAATTCAAATACCAAACAAGAGTAATTTTATATAATCGTTACAAATATCATTTTATTACTACCATAAAGTAGAATAAAAGACCAGTCCAAATATATTATCATTATTCTTAATTTCTATTCATTACCTAGAAATCTCAATCTAAATAGTCATGTCTTTAACATAGACGTAAATATTCTAGAATTTTCACTTAACATTTTTCAGGGGCATGTATTCATGTTTCTAAGAAATGTTCACAGCAGTTAAAAGATGCTTTTGTGAAATTAATGTGATATATTTTGTTGTTGTTTGCAAGGTCTGAGCATTTCCTCTAAGCCTTTTTATGCTCCAAGCCAGCACTATACAACTTGAGGCACAGAGCTAATTCATGTTTTTAGTGGTTAATTGGAGAAAGGAATGTAACAAGTACTTTTCTGTCGGGGCTAGTTTCGAACACAATTCTAAGATCTAATTACAAAGAATAGCTCAAATTATAAGCTTGATTCACTGGCACTTGGTTTGATGTATTTATTTAATTTTAATAACGTCTTAAGATTTTTGTTTCACTATAATGTACATCGTTCTACACAAAAATTTAGATATATGTATATATTTCTGATGACAATCTCCAAAAATGTATGTCTTTCTACACATTATTTATATATATAATATATATTTCTGAAGACAGACTCCCTATACAACTTTATGCTACTATTTTTGACCTTTTTTAATTTCAAAGATATGCCGTCAATTTTCCTAAAGTTTCCTAGAATAAAATAACTAATATTTAAATAGAATATAGAGTTTATTATTTTCAAGGGAATTTTCGATATACCCATGATACTGTAGTAGCATTTACAGTATATTAATAGAAATAATTCTGTTCAAACTCTTATATATTTGTGTGTAGTGATGAGGAGAGAAGAAATTAATTCATACTGGTTAGGAATTTGCAATACTTCAAAAATCTATTCTACAATTTGTTATAAGCATATAGTCAAGCTACCTGTTATGGTTTAGTGTTTTTATTTCTTTATTTGTTCTAAATTTTAATATGGATGCATGAACAGTGGTAACATTAAAATTATTAATCAACAGACAAATAATTGCAAAATCATAGATACATATCACACTTTCAATAGTTAGCACTTACGATGTTAGTAATAATTTTGGTGAAGATGATGATGACAACAGTGTACCCTGATAATTACAATGTTGTGATTGAAAAGGAAAAAACTTTACACATTTTTGAAGCTAGATTTCCCACATTGAATACATGGTAATAAACAGCGTTGGATTACATACAGTAAGAATAACAAGAAGAGAGTTCCTATATCAAGAAATAGAACCACATTAAACAGGTAGAGACAATAAAAACCCTAATGTTATTCCTGCAGTCTCTCTAATGTATACTCGCTTTTCTTGGTGGTATTATTTTCTTATAAATAAAATCGTTAATTTCCACATTTTGATGGACTAAGATGTAGTTTTCAACTTAGCGTGATTAGTTCAAAGAACATTCTCATATAGATACTATACAATCACCTTGTTTTCCAATGATATATTAAGAGTATGTTCTTCAATACAGTTGTAAACACATGACACAATTTACATAATACCACTTACATATCTGTAGTTACCTTAAAAAGACATAGACCTTAGAGCCAGGAGGTGAAATTTATTGTTATTTCTGCAGGAAACATTTTGTGACTTTATACCAACAAACTGAATTTGACTCTTTCTTTATTTGTAAGGTAAGGTGGAAAATTTAAGGACTCTGGAGTTCAAGCCGCATTACCAAGAAAAGTATAAAGGGAAAAAAAGGCAGTAATGAAATATTTTAAAGCTAATGTACACAAAAATTGTCTAGAAATAAAATTATAACAGCCCCTGGACTGGCAAAAAAAGATTAAAATTAAATTGCCTTCAATCAATCATTTAGACAATCTATACTAAGGGCAGAATATTGGAGCTCACATCACTACCTCGAATTTGAGAAGATGACAGTTCAGAACCAGTGTGCAAGGAACGTGATAACATTCTAATATCATCCTCAGCCTGGCATGCTGCAATGCATTTGTGATCAAGTTACTTGGCAGACAGAGATGAGGAACTTAGCCTCTGTTCAGCCCTCAGCAAAATTGATAACCTATGAGCAAATAACTAAATTGAAAAAAGATTGTTCTAATGGTAGAATACTTTTTCAGCCAACAAAATATCTAAATTCATACTCACTTCCTAAAAGAGGAAAAAAGGGAAGAAAGAAAGAGAAAGAAAAGAGAGTAGAGAAGGAGGAGGAGAGAAGAGAAGGAAGGAAGCAAGCAAGCAAGGTAGGTAGGAATGAAAGAAGGAAAGAAGGGTGAAATAAAGAATGGAAGGGAGAAAGAGAGGTATAAATAAAAACCTTAGCATGTGTTAGTTTTTAATAATGACCCTAAATAATTTTAGCTATAAATGCCATCATTTAATTCCCTGGGAAGAGACATTTTATATCAAGCCCTATTGTTTGGACTTGGAATCCCCGAAAGGCCACCAGAGACCATGACCAATGCAAACAGAAAAAGAGTCGTATATTTGCAAGCTCAAGCTTGGTCCATTGCACATCCGGTAACCGGTGACGCTAAGAGTCCCCGAGCACAAAATCAGCACAACTTTTATAGTATTGAACAAACAAGTTTAGGGAACTTCCACACAAGCAGTTACATGATTGGTTTGAGTCCACCCTAACCACATTGCCCTTTTTCTGAACTATTGGTATGTTCTGTTCCTGGAACACTTGGGCAACTGTTCTGCTTTCTTAAGGTTGGGCAAGCTTGGTGGCAACCTGTGTTTTTTTTTTTTTTCTCTTTTGGGGTTACTCTGAGGGCAGTCTAGCACAAGATGGTTGGGGGTAATCTCAAATTGGAGTTACTGTGGCTCTTCATTCTCTCCTCTTCTAGAGCATCAGGGACCAATCATGGTCCCCGAATTGGCACAGTCTTCTATATTTTTTTGATATTGGGATCTCAGAACTAATAGATGGACCGTGCTGATCTACAAGGTCTACAAGGTCTAATTGTGAGTAACAAAAAATAACAGTACCAAAGGTCATACATTTTCTTCCAGCAATCCTGACTCCCTATACCACAGCTAACTTACCTTTATACCAGTTGTACTCATAAGCTCCAATTTTAAGACATACTTATACCATTTGCTACATACTTAAACTTTCTGAGGTTTGTCTTCCTTACAAACTTTTTAAGATAATCCTTACATTTTTAATCCTTTCTTATCTAGAGGATACCAATTTTCACCAATTTCTTCCTAAGGCTTTCTTTTCTACACTCCTATTCTTTACAATTCCTTGAGCTCCTTTGTGGCTAGAGTTTAAAACTACACATTTTTCCTTTGATTTGTGGAATCAAGTTATCTCAGAAAGCCTCAAGGCACCAGTGGGATGAAAAGCTTGTGAGATTTTAAGGCTAAGATTAGGGCTGGGTCTCATTCCTCCTCTTACCTCCATTGATTTAAAAAAATTCTCTCCTTTATCTTTAAAACACACCCAGGGGGAAGAAGATAATTACCATACCAGAGCCAAACTAGGCTGTGACCCTGAAGTACCTAAGGCAAGGCAGTGATTTCCTTGCCCCAAATATACACTGTGGGAGTAGAGAGGTTACTGGATATCACCAAAAGAATGTCCCACAAGATCTTACTTTCAACCAGGAAGCATTCTCAGGTGATGGAATCAGGCAGGAGTTCAGTCTACTTTTACCAGGGTGGAGATGGTCTGGGTGATGATATAGGGTGATGATGTAGATTTCCTCCAGGTGACTGTCAAGCTGTCGTTGAACTTTACTCATTAATGTGTGCAGCAGCAGCACCAGCAGGGACTCTCTGTGGCTTCAAGGGACTGTCACACCTCGTTCTGGGCTACAAATTCCTACAAAGACTGGTTAAGGATTCATTGCATAGGCTTGGCAAGCTATGACCCAACTAGTTTTTAAAGACTATTTACAGAGTAGCCCAGGACAATTAACCAAGATGACAATTTTTTAAACTAGATCGTATTTTTAATAAGATTAGGATTTTCTAGGCAGATATAGAGGGTTCAGGCCTGTACTATTATTTCCCATGCCTTTTCCTTCTATCTATTCTGTCTATTTTGTCACATTTTAAAAAAAGATACTCTGGTCCCTTGTTCTTAAATGGGGATGATGGACGAAGATTCATCTTTTGTCACTTCTTCAAGTTGACTCAGGTGTGTTGATCCTACCTAACCAGGAAACTGTAATCTTAGCCTATTTTACAAAGAGGTTACCAGGGTTAGATGTCATTAAGAACAACATTTTAACTTTTGACAAACGCACAGACCTTTATTCTGGCTAAACCAGTGCTGCTTATTTAGCCTTCTGCTTTGCAAAAGGATCTTTCAGGATGGCTTAGGAATGTGATCTCTTGTAATCGTAACAATGTCTGAGTTACCTATGCAGGCCTTCAGGCAGATAGCCATAGGAAAAAAAAACTCTCAGGTATACAAACTTTTCCTGAGCAAATAAATTTTATGTAGCTGGTGTCAGCTCAAAAGTTACTGCCAATTAGAGCTTTTGGCACATACAGGGGTTGGGATCTAAACTATCCTCCACATTTTACAACCTTAACCTTTTAGTACTATCACAGATGACTGACAAGTTCCTGTCCCTTACAAGGTAGATAGTCATAGACATTAGGCATGCTTACAAACTATCTTTCTATGACCTCCTGGCTTTGACCAATTTTTGAAAGGCCACACACAAATGACTCTAGCTAGGATCTGACATTATTTCTGCCATCCAAGCATTGGCTTACGATCTCTGGATGCTCCTCCATTGCTTTCATCCAAGAGTGTCTTCTCCACACTGGGAAAAATACCTCATTGCCATTTCCCTTAGTTGGTTGCTGGACTTGAACGCGGGGCCTGAGTGCTGTCCCTCAGCTCTACAGCTCAAGGCTAGCACTCTGCCACATTGAATCCTAAAGCAGGTCTGCTTGCTCTTTCAGCCTTCTGGTGGCTGAGTAGAGGTGACAGTCTCACACTGTCCTTTTTTCTGCCCAGGCTAGATTCAAACCAGTTACAGATCAATGAGTCTCATAAAAGGTTACTTTACTCCAATTAAAAGCAACAAGGTGGTCAACATAGAAGTAGTTTTAAGCATGTTCTTACCTGAAACATATTAAGAGCCAAAGTTACATGTGACAAACTGACAAGAATCCTCACTCCTTTTTGTGGGCCTGATGAGAACTGTTACAAAAAATCCATGAGAGCAAACTGAAATAGGAATTAAGCAATTATTTTGGTAATCCTAATTTTTCCTTTTTGCAATTTGAGGCAAATGTTTAGAACAATTATACTTTTAAACTTTATATACAGAAGCCCATTCCTAATTTATAAGCCTCCTATTAATGTCTGTTTTAATATTCTATACATTAGATTTTAGTTGCATTTTGAAAAAATCCCTTGAACTTTCAAGACTAAGTGTGTCACTAATATCCTCTTGGCTGCTTGTTTTAAAAAAGATACACATAAAAACTTTTAAACTCAAATAACATTTTTTCTTAATGCAAAAATTACAATCACCATCACTGTACCAAGAAGCTAAACTTAACACCTTTATGCCTTAAAAAACACATAAACAATGGCAGAATATCATTGAGAGCAAATCACATTATACAAATAAAATTTTAAACCTCTTTTTAAGGCTTTCTTAATTTTAATTTTAACACATCCAAGGGGCAGTTTTAGCAATGCTAATAAGATCTTTACATCACTCTTTTTTACCATCATGTTTCCAGTGTCTATGTGAAGGGAAAAGGGACAGAATAAAGATGGGCCACTTGGCCCCTCCTGTGGAATGGGCACACACACAATCTGACTCTTTAGGGTTAGATGAACTCCTATTGAGCCAGTTTGCCCTCTATCAGCATGGGTGGACACCTCCCATGGCCTGTTCCACCATGCATGACCAGGTGAACTGCACTTCTGCCTGTTCACTGTTCACTCCTAAAGAGAGGTTTTTTTTGTTAGCTTCTAAGTTTCTCCTTTTTGTTAATTCAGATATCTTGAGTACAGTATAAACAGCCTTATGCATTCTAAAATACCAGATTTTCTATTTTTCAAGTTAAAGTATCCTTAAAAAGCTATTTAAAACCATGTGAAAATTCTTTAAAAATGTTTTGGTAATGTCCAAACCTCATAACCTTTTGAATTTTAAACTTAATCTCACCCACTTGTTACATCATGCTGACAATTTCTATCATGAATATGTTCACAAACACATACAAAATACAATCAGATCTTTAAGCAACCAAAAGTCAAAATCAGTTGTACATACATTTTCTAAAGTTTTCAAACAAAAATTTAGGACAATATTTCTTTGAAACTAAGCAATATTGTAGAGCTTCATTTTCTCAGGGCTTTAGCAAGTCATTTCACCAAATGATCTTTTGACTCACTTCTGTTGGAGGAAGGCTCGGGGGGTCGGGGGTCACCTGAAACTAAACTGTCCTGATTTTTATCCAATTTTATTTTCATTTATTTTTTCTTTTAAATGTGTTTTTAATTGTAACAGTACTGTACAGAGGGGTTAAAATTACATGGGCAAAACAATGAGTACATTCCTTATCAAGCATTGTAGCCTCCTCCTTTGATTCCCCTTACCATCCTCTCCCCGCCCTCCAACCCAATCCTACTCCCCCTCTCCCCCTCACCACCAAAGTTGTAAAGTTCGTTTTTGACATAATGACTTGCATATCTAGTTGTTGAAATAGTTCCGCCTTTATCCCTATTTAAACGATTTGTTTATTCCCTTCCCCTCCACAAATTATACCGACATCAAATACAGTGAAAGCAGGGGTTATACCGTGGGGGAGGGACATACAAAGCACCAAAGAAATAACCATATAAATGTGTTAGAAACAATCACATGAAAGAAAAATACATTTGAATATGTATTCAAATTATCTGAATTTTTCTGCTTGACACAGACATATACTTGTTAGTGCAAATAAGGAAACCATGGGACCTATATTCTTTTGGACCTGGCTTACTTCACTTAACAAAATTTTTTTCCAAGTCTTTCATTTTCCTAACAAATGGGCCAATGTCATTCTTTCTGATGGAGGCTTAGAATTCCATTGTGTGTGTATACCACATTTTCTTGATCCATTCATCTACTGAGGGGCATCTGGGGTGGTTTCGTATCTTAATTATGGTAAATAATGCTACATTAAACGTAGTTATGCTGGTAGCTTTAGTATGGTCTTGTTTGTGAACATTTGGGTCAATGCCCAAAAGTGGGATTGCTGGATCATAGGGGAGCTCAAGCTGATTCAAAACTTTGGCAATATAGCAGGTTATAAAATTACCCCTTAAAACTCAATGGCTTTTCTGTATTCCAATAATAAGAAAAGTGTGGCTGAAATTAGGAAAACAACTCCATTCGGAATAGCTCCACAAAAAAAAAAAAAAAAAATACCTCGGAATTAACTAAACCAAAGAAGTGAAGGACCTGTATGATGAAAACTTTAAAAACCTGAAAAAGGAATTCAAAACAGAACTAAGAAAGTGGAAAAATTGCCATGTTCCTGGATTGGACAGATCAACATCCTGAAAATGGCAATACTTCCCAAGGCTATCTACAAATTCAATGTGATATCTATCAAAATTCCAACCTTATTCTTCAAGGAAATAGAAGAGGCAATCAAAAAACTTCATATGGAACAATAAAAGACTCCGAATAGCTAAAACAATTCTCAACAGAAAGAACAGTGCTGGAGGAATATCAACTTCCAAACTCTACTACAAAGCCATAGTAATTAAAACAGCTTAGTATTATCACAAGAACAGACCTCAGGACCAATGGAATTGAACCAAAAACCCAGAAATGAACCCACAGACCTATGGCCATGTAATCTTCTATAAGGTAGCTAAAAAAATAGACAGCCTTTTCAGTAAATGGTGCGGCCAAAATTGGTTAACTACTTGTAGAAAACTAAACTTAGATCCTTATGTATCACCCTGCACCAGAATCAAATCCAAATGGATCAAAGACCTCGGAGTCAAAGCAGACACTCTGAAATCATTACAGGATTGAGTAGGAGAAACCCTAGGTCTCCTTGGCACAGGCCGAAATTTTCTTAATAGAGACATAGAACATAACAAATCAAAGAAAGGTTGGACACATGGGGTTGCATGAAATTGCAGAGCTTCTGTATGGCAAAGGACATAGCTAGCAAGATCAATAGAAAGCCTATGGATTGGGAGAGGATCTTCACTAGCCATACAATGGACAAGGGTTTCATATCTAAAATATACCTGGAACTCAAAAAATTAAATTCCCCAACAACAAATCTTCAAAGAAACAACTTCCCAATAAATAATTGTGCTAAAGGCTTAAAGAGAAACTTCTCTGAAGAGGAAAGAAGGATGGCCAAAAGACACAGGAAGAATTGCTCAACCTCCTTAGCCATAAAAGATATGCAAATCAAAACAACATTGAGATATTGCCTCACCCCAGTAAGAATGGCTGTAATCAAGAACTCTAATAACAACAGTTGCTGGAGGGGATGTGGACAGAAGGGAACCTTACTGCATTGTTGGTGAATATGTAACCTTGTTCATCCACTTTCATCCAATTTTAGACAAGAGCACTTTCCATTGTCGGGACTCGCTGAAAAGTCAAAACAGGCACACATCCTTCCATGTGACTGAGCTCAGCTGAAGACTGGAACTTTTATTTCCCCAGAGATTTTCAAATAAATAACAAAAACACTGAAACCAAAAACCCACATTTAAAAGTAGTACAAATTCTAAAACAGAACTAGAGAAGACAATAACCAAAGGTTGAGTTTATACCTACCAGAACTCTGTGCCGTTCTCACTCAGCAAGCTGAATCCAGAGTCTGCTGAGTGAGCCTACCACTCCCACCCAGAACTTCCCTATCTCCAGAAACATACAACAGAGAACAATCAGGTCTCAGTGAATGAGGTGACATCTCATCAACATTTGTTGACACAGGGGCCTTCCAAGGGGGAAGAGAAGTTCAAGTCATTTTGGGGCTAGGGAAATCAGTCCCTAGAGGCCATCCCCTCAGACTGGCAGATTCTACCCCATACCCCAATCTCCCTGAGCCAAGGCCTAAGGCTAAGATAAACCCCAAATGACAAACAGAACACTCAACACAAAGACACAACTTACAAAGGCACACTGCAGCTTTGTAAATTGCCAACCAAAAAGTGCCAGTCTACAGACTTAGAGTTTCCCAAAAATGTCCGTCCTAAACAGCAATCTACCCTGAGAGGTCTGGGGACGTCTACTCACAGACTCCATTGGCAGTCTTATAGCATGTCTACTAACACAACTTGCCAACCAGAGTGTAGACCCCTTGGGAAACCAGAATTACAGATACAGAACCTGCTGGCAAGCAAATATATAGAACAGCATTGCCTTGACTTAAGAGCTGGGTTTTTTGGGATTCTGTGGTGGGGCGTCTAGAGGATCTTATGAGGGAGGTTCCAGATGAGCCCCCAGAAATGTTGTATGGACTTAGGACCCCCAAAGATCACTGGAGACCATGACCAATTTGAACAGCAAAAGAGTTGTTTATTTGCAAGCTTAAGCTTGGTCCCCCACACACCGGGTAACTGGTGATTCTGAGTCTCCGAGCACAAAATCAGCACAACTTTTATAGTATTAAACAAATAAGTTTAAGGAATTTCCACACAACAAGTTACATGATTATTTTGAATCCACAATAACCGCTCTGCCCTTTTTCTGAACTATTAGTATGTTCTGTTCCTGAAACACTTGGGCAATTGCTCTGCTTTCTTAATGGTGGGCAGGGCTGGTGGGAGCCTGTGCTTTTTTTTCTCTCTTGGGGTTACTCTGAGGGCAGCCTAGCAAAAGATAGTGGGGTTAATCTCGAATTGGAGTTACTTTAGCTCTTCAGCCTGAATAAACCATATCATACCACATACAAAGCTTGGTAAAACACAGGTCTGGTTTACACTGTTGGACCAATAGGAAGGTATGTCTAGTGCTGTTGCAGGTGTGTCTTAATGTGTGTGGAGTTTTTCATCCTGATGATATTGAAATGATGAAATATACTAACTACAGAATTACCTGGGCAGATACCTGCTGAGACCTATATTAAGTCACAGCTAAACAAAGAGCAATATTTACAATGAAATATATTGAACAAGACAACGCAATCAAATTATTTTTTTCTTAAATCAGTGTATTTTTTACACTATATATCACATGTACAAGTTCCTCATTTCCTTCGGTCTCATTATGTTATCTTTCTTTGTTTTGGTTTTGTTTTCAGAACCATGGTATAACAGGCCATTTCTTATATTTTTGTGTTCTAGTCTTCAGAAAGTCTCCAGTTAATTAGGCTTACGTTCCTTTTGTTAGAAAATAAAAAGCATATTGGGTGGGGTCTTCATCATAATATTGTTATGATCTCAAATACGTTTTTATTTCTGACAGGTCACCTGTATAATCTCACTTCAAACTTTTCCAAAGGGCACTTTAGTGGAAGGAGGAAATTCAAAGTGGATTCTGGTAGAAAATTTCTGTTACCAAAATCTCTGGTACATAGTAAAGTAAGCAACTCCAAAATTATTCATTAGAGAGATGAGTTGTAACTCATCTTTTTACACACTAATACTCTTTTCTCAACGAAACCAGAGGATTTAAAATAATTTTTTTGAAGTTAAAAAATGTGCACGAATTTTCTAGAAATAAAATGATCACTTATGAAACCTTACTGATACTTCAAAGAATGCTTTCCAATAAGAGTAATCACCTTCACACATGTTCACACAATATGTATCTGCCGTGTAACAGAACCCCAAACTAGACTAAGGCATCTAAGAACTATCTAATTGTTGTTGCCTTTTTGCAATACTGCTTTCCTATCATATTGATTAGTATGAATTCTATGGCCAGTATAAAATCACATTTGTAAAAAAGTTACTAGATGGGACCTTCATGGATGAAGGTGGTATTGGGTTTCTGGTGGAGTCCTGGCAGGTGGACGGGTTGTCAGTGGAGGAAGGACTGGTCACTGGGGTGGAGGCTGTTTGGGGCAGAGTTTTGAGAAGAAAGAACAAGGCTACAAAGGAGGAGGTTAGTTAGAGGAGGGGTGCAGTTAGAGCACTGTGAGCCCTTGTGGGATATGTAGGGTGAGGTTTCCCATAAGGCAGGGCAGGAAATGGAGGCAAGAGGCTGAGAGAAGGTAGGGATTCTGGTGCAGGAATGCGGAGATATGAGGGTGAGGCTTTTCAGGGTGTGGCTTTGAGAGGGCAGGGTAATACTAGGAAGACATGGAATAGTAAGGGGTGGGGTTTCTGGTGGAGAATGGCAGGCCTTTGGGAAATGTATTAGGGTGGAGGTGGGGTTTCTGGTAGAGCAAAATGTAGTCGCAATGTATGGAGGTGTTTTTCAGAACCATGGCTTTGTGAGAGCAGTGATAGGATCCAGTGCACTAGACTAGTTAGGATGTGGTTCCTGGTGTAGCCAGTCACCACTTTGAAAAGAGGAGTAAGGTTGGGTTGGTATTTTAGTCTTGCAAGACAGGACATGGACTTTGAACAGGGTTTCAGGTATGGCAAAGCAATCTTCCGAAAGGGACTATGGAGGGACAGGGATTTACAGTTGTGCCTGGTGAGGCTCCCAGAAGGTGGCCAACTGGTGCAGTGGTTTCCAGTGGAGCAATGTGGGTGTCGAGAGATGGGACAATGTGGTGGGGGTTTTCTAGGCTTCTAGAAGGAGGCCAACTGGAGCAGTGGTTTCCAGTGGAGCAATGTGGGTGTCCAGAAATGGCATAGTGTGCTGGGGTTTTTCTAGTGGGGTTTTGCAGGAACAGGGCAGGGTTTGGAGCCATTGGGTTAGTTGGAGGAGGGGCTTTGAGAACGAGTGGAAAGGCTGCAATGGTGTAGGATAATTATGGGAAGGGTATTTGGTGTAGTAGGGTGTGGATCTGAGGGAGGAGCCAATAAGGGGTGAGTTTATCTGTGGAGCAAGGCATGGCATTGAGAGAGAAGATGTGGGAGGTGGAGAGGCTTGTGTTGGAGCAGTTGGCTTTCCAGGCAGGAGATGGTCTGTGCAAGAAGGTTCTGGCCAAGTAAGGCAGGGCTTCAAGGGCAGTTATAGGGAGATGAAGGGTTTTTGGTATAGCAGGATAGGCTTTGTGGGAAGAGGTAGGTTCACGGCTGTGTTTGAAAGGTTAGGCCACTTAGAAGTAGGCTAGTTATGGGCGAAGTTTCTGATGAAACCAGGAGGGGTTTGAGGGAGAAGGCTGGTTGGAGTTGGGGTATGAAAGGGATGGGAGGAGCTTGGAAGTACTAGAATATGGGAGCAATGGGACTATGAGGGACTAGAATAGTTAGGGGCAGGGTATCTGGTGGATGAGGTGGGGTTTGGGGGGAGGACCCTGATGTAGGCTGGGTACTTGGTGCAGTAAGGTGGGACGTGGAAGGAGATATGGATGTGGCCTTGTTTTTGGTGGTGCAGAGCAGGATTCCAAGAAAGGGTGGAGTGGAAGAGGGATTTCCCTATAGCAGAGGAGGGCTTTCAGGAAGGAGTCTGGTTGCAGTCAGGCCTTTGAAAGTTTATAGAAGGTCTACCAGGGGGTACGTTACTTAAGGTTAGGCTTTTTAAGGAGGAAGCTCCCTGGAAGTGGATTTCCAGTGGATCCAGTCAAGTTTTATGGGAAGGGAGAAAAGGAAAGGGGCAATACTTAGTGAAGAGTGGGGCTACCAAAATAAACAGTTATCATTAATAAATACCATATAAGAACACCATTTTCTGTCAGTGTAGACTTATATAGCTTTTATGTATGCGAGAGATACTGGAGAAAATAACCTAGTAATAAGTCCTTCCTAGTGAAATTTTTCTTTATTCCAGTTGAGTGAAAATAAAACCACAGGTCAAATCAGGCTCAGAGGCACACAGTAGACTAAGACAAATGAAGGACTAGAATTGATTCCCAAGGACCAACATTAAGGACCACAAATAAAAGTTTAAAATGTCTCACTTGGTCATAATTGACAATATTGTCTTAAAATTGTGAATGAATAGAACTTTTACTTTGACAACTTTAGAAATCCTAAAACTAAGTAAATAGTAATGTTTTAACTTTGTACAATATTGGAAAGTATACTAAAATAATTAGGAAAATATAACATTGTACACAGAATGTTCGTCCTCCAGTATCAATTCTAATCTAAAAGAATTTAAAACCAGAAAATTGTCATGTAGTGTGTTTGCAGCATGTTTTCGTTTCTGTCATCAAAATGGTGACTTAACAATGTGTCTTTATCACTGGATGCATCGATGTTAAAACGTATCTAAGAATGTGAAACACAATTATACAGACCCTGAAAAAACTCAGAAGGATATATGAAATGATGTTGGAATAAAATTAATGACTAACTACAGTAGGAATTGCTCTTCACTAGGTAGACCTATAAATACATTCCAGAAGAAAAGGCTACATTGAAAAATAAACAGTGAAAAGGAAGCAGGCAGGCAGACCATGAAGTAAATATTATCCAATGAAGAACATCTATTGAAGCTTGATTGCAACCTTTTTCTACCTAAGTGAGTTACTGACCTATGTTCTTCTCTAATGCCAAATAACAAAGTCATGAAAATGCAGTAATCATTTTCAGGACATTAGACTTTACAGAAAGAATTCAATGAATGTATTGCTAGAAAGTAAAGATAGATGTCTGAGCAAAAGAGTGAAAAAAATATCCCCAATCTCTGGACCTCTGCTGTGAGAAGGGTACAAGATGAAGCACAAGGAGAATGGACAGAAATACAGTAGTGTATAACAGTAGTTCCCAAGATGCAAACAGAGGAGAAAATCAACAAGATCATCACAGGACTTAGCATGGGAGAGTAGAGACAAGAACAGTGAAAATGCAAGGAGAATTACAAAGGATGCCCTTGCATATTTGGCAGAAGACTGCATGGCATTGAGGTCTAAACTATGTGGACGTATTATAGGAAACTACCTGTACTCATATGGTGCCACAAGAAGTGAATAACTTATGATTTACAAGAAATTGAATAATCATAAAGGTCTTGATTCAGTAGTGTAGAGTTAAACCTTGATAAATTCTGTTTTGAAACACTTAACAAACTTTAATACCAAGACAAGAAGATTCAAATTGTATATAAGTGACTTGACTGTTTGCAACAATAGAGTTCAAAAAATCAAATCACATAATGTGGATGCAAAAGCATAACATTATTAAGGTAATCTTTAAACAACACATATTTTATGGGAATAGTCCTGATTATAAATGATTCGTTTTCCTTACAGATATTGGATGTACAAAATCAACCAAAAACAAAAACAAAACAAAGCAAAAGACAATTGAGTATACCAGTGCCTAATCCCTATTCCTAGATAGTCATGAGCCTGAGATTGGAAGATCATGGTTCACAGATGGCTGGAATACCAATCCATGAGACATTTATGTTCAATTATTCAATCAAAGCAGAGTGAAACCTTGGTTCAAATAGAACATAGTCAGTCATGAGTGAATAAACCAAGCAAGAGTTTAAGGCTCTGAGTCAACTTTAATTACTGTGTGTGCGTGCATGCACGCTCACACATGCACACACTCACACACACACAAATGGAATGAGAGAGGAAGACGGAGAGAGAAAAAAAAGGAATATTAAGAGTTTAAGGACTATCCTAAGCAATATTAATTAATAAAATGAGGGAAATCATGGAACCTATGTTTCTTGGAGTCTGGCTTCCTTCACATAATATGATTGTTTCCCAAATCTTTCCATTTTTTTATGAAAGGGGCTTTGCCATTCTTTCTGATAGAAGCATAAAATTCCATTGTGTATATACACCACATTTACTTGATCTATTCATCTATGGAGGGGCATTTTGATTGGTTCTAAAAGTGCTGCCAGAAACGTAATTGTAGATTTAGTGTATTTTAGCTTGAGATCATTTCAACAAATGCCCAGGAGTGGGATTGCTGGTTCCAGAGCTATGTACATTTGACCTTACAAAATGATGCTAGTTGAAATGAACTCCAAGACATGGAAAAAAATCTTTTATTTTTCAGAGGTCAACCTTGATGTCCGTAAAGTAGAGCATCTAGATCTTATTTTATTTCATTTGTCTTTTGCCATTGGTTTATCCCTGGCAATCTCTGTCTTGATTCTGGTACCTTCAACTTTGTATATACATTTATCTGATTTGGAGAAAGAAAGGAAAAAATTATAGTGATGAAACAAGTACAAAGAGTGACCTATTGCACCAATGATATTCAAAAGGCACTATATCGGAAGTGAACTTTACAACTTTGGGGTGGTGGGGGAGGTGTGGAGGATGGGAAGGGAGAGGAGAAGAAAAATGGAGTGGGTATCAATATTCAATAAGGAATGTATCTTACTCATGTAACTGTAACCACTCTGTACAGTATTTTTGAAATAAAATAAAATTTAAAAATTGAACCTATCCTAGAAAAAAATATAGTTTTCAAAATAATATATCTGTCACAGCACTTGTGAGGGATTCTGAAGTCAAGCTGTTAGACTTGGAAAAGGATAGATTGGGAAGCCATCGCAAACAATAATCAAAAGGCTGAGAGCTGTGCTCTGGAAAGGTCAAACAGTTAAGGGAAGACAGGGGAATGAGTTATTATCTCAAGAGTATTTAAGTTCGAGCTGTTGGACATTAAAAGATTAAGATTTGGAGACAAGATGGACGTCTGTGTTATGGATGTAATCACTATTGCTCCCTTCTGCTCCCTAACAATAAGGGATTCAATTATCACTATGTATACAAACAATACCTCATGTTAATAGCTGTAACCACAAGCTAGATTTATGCCTTAGTTTGTGGACATACCTATAGCCACTGACCACCCCCCTTGCAAGTCCCTATCTTTTTTCTTGAAATTCTTCAGCCACTGGTTGTCTCATTTCTCATTGCCGATTTGGGTGGGATTTGAGACTCCTTCCTCTCTTCACCCAGCCACAAGGCCCCAGGGGCCAAACTCTGAACCTCAGAGACACTCCCAGAACCCAGCTGCCTTTGGGGCTGCTGCTTCCTTAGCCTTTGGTCTACTGCCTCCTTCCTCCCTTCACCAGCCTCTGCCAGTGCCTCCCGTAATCTCCCTACTACCCCATCCCCAACTCCAGCTCGGCCTCCCCCAAGGCCTCCCCTCCTCTCCACACAGCCCAACCCCAGCAGGGCCACTACTCTGGAGAAGACAACTGTGAGCCTGGCCCAACAGAATCAAAGGTTCCACAACATGCAGCCAGCTTAGAAATGGAAGCAGCATAGGTCTCTGCTCAGTGTCTTTCACTTCACTTACACAAGTATTAGTTGTATTCAGTTGATATTTAATTTTCGTTTTTGTAACTTCTAATTAAGCCTTTGAAGAATAGCTGGTAGAAATATAGTCCCAAAACATGAATTGTCTCTTGTTTAATTCTTTCAAGATTCAGAGATGTTGAAATAGTTATAACCATCATGAACTCTCAATTCCATAGCAGAGTCTATTCAGAAAATAATTGCTTATGCGTCTGTTATCAATTATTTTCAAGACTTGAAAGTTTTAATGTTTCAAATATTACAGGTAGATCTTTGATTCATGTTGAATGGATGTGAGTAGGTTGAGCTGTTGCATACATACTTGTGTGTTTGTGTGTTGGTATGTGTGTGTGTGTGTGTGTGTGTGTGTGTGTGTGTAGAAGGGTGTATGTGTATGTGTATCATTGAAATCAAGGATAAGGATGTTGAGCCCTGGTCTGAACTTGTCTCATTTTTATGAGATATAATTATGGTGTTTTTGGTTGTTTGTATGATCTGATTGCTTGCCTTTGCCTGATGTGCACATTCCAGCTCAATTTTTTAATTAAAACTTCTTATTATTTATCATTGAGCATATAGGGCTCTGATATTCCTTTGTCTTTAGTCTGCCATCTAGGATCTTTTTTTCCTCTTCAAAAATTAGCATTCAATATAAATTTTACCTCCTGACTGATTTTTCCTTTAATTTGCAATTTGAAATATCTATTATAAGACCTTTGATATCTGTATTCATGAAAAAAAATAATTTTGAATTCTCTGTTTAATGTAATAACACCTGGACAGATATGTTTGCACCAAGATCTTAAAATTTATTTTGTAGTTTTATTTTAAAATATCTCCTCCATGTTTATAGTTTGGGGAGACAAACAATTCCTAGTAACAATGATAACTGTTTTATTCGTTAAAATATCTGATAATTCATAATTTTGAATATGTCTAGTTTCAAATGAATGCATTTGCTCAATAGGTTTGCTTGACAGACCCATGCA
Source organism: Dipodomys spectabilis (assembly GCF_019054845.1). NCBI lineage: Eukaryota > Metazoa > Chordata > Mammalia > Rodentia > Heteromyidae > Dipodomys > Dipodomys spectabilis. The sequence goes on from NW_024871191.1 coordinate 932,127, forward strand.
CAAAAATACCAGTCCTAGGGGCTGAGGACACGGTGGATCAGTGGTTGACAGCTTATCTTGAATGCACCAGACCCTAGTATTGATTCCACAGCACCACCTAAGCAGAAAAAGCTAGATGTGGTACTGTGGTTCAAGTGGTAGAGCACTAGTCTACAGCTGAAATGCTGAAGGACAGTGACCAGGCCCAGAGTTCACCAACAACAACAAATTAAATAAATAAATGAAACTCATATTCAAGTACATTAATTTCAAAGGTTGATTACCATTTTAGGTAGGGGCAGGTTGCCAAGATACAGCACCTGACAAATACTGAAAACAAAAAGTAAAACATTAGCTCTGCCAACAACATGTAGAATTGCCACTCAAAGAGAAACCGGTACTAAAAATGAAATACTTTTTATAACATTTCTTAAGAGATTATGGCTTTATGTTAATTATCAAATAAATTGACCTTCCAAAACTCCATTGGAGGGCCTGAGTTTTAAGGGAACCTACAAAAACTGGAGGAGAAAATCATCAACCTGTATTTTTAAAATTGTTATTGTTAAGGGAGTGTACATACAGATAAACATATTGTAAGTCAGGTAATGAGTTCATTTCTTGTTTGACAATCCCATCCCTCGTTTCCCTGTCCACAGTGATATAGCTCATTGTGAATACAGTATCTACAGAGTAAAATTGCTGCCTTTGTTTCCCTGTTCTCCTTGAATATCTCTGACTCCCTCAATGCCCATAAATTGATAAACAAGAACAGAAAAATCCCTCTTGTTTCCAATTCCTGGAATACATTTCAATATAAACATCAGTAGTTTTGTGAGAGTGTCAGGCTCTGTACACACATCCCAAACACGTATACTTCCTGCACCCAGTCATAATTCCCACCCAATTCTAAGGTCCACACAGTAATTCTTTTCACTTTCCACACAGGAAGAAGCTGAAATTCAGAAAGATTAAGTAAATTACTGGAAATACAGGGCTGAGCATAGTGGCTCACTCTGATACCTTACCTACTCCAGAGAGTAAGATCTGAAGATCATATTCTGAAACCAACCCAGGTTGACATATCCATTACATGTTTATCTCCAGTTAATCAGAAGAAATTGAGAATTGTGTGTTACAACTCATAGAGTTAGAACATCATCAGACTTGAATTGGAAACCTAAAGGACATCATCAATATTATGATTTTTAAGAACCAATGTTGTCTCATACATAATCTCAGACAACACCCACACACCCACACACACACACATCTTAAAATAGATGTTAGTACTGAAATCCAAATAGTTTTTTTTTAATTTTATAAGTTTTATTTTTTAGCTTTAGTGAGGTTTGACCTGATAGTTTCTACTGATGAGCCACAACTTAGAACTTTGTTATAATTATACCCCTGTCGGTGTTAAGAAAAACATTCTCCTAGTTAAGTCTTCCTCTTTTTCCAGCAATGATAACTTTTCTCTTCTTGGTCTAGTTTCTTCTTTTGGGACTCAATCTCTTAGACTTTTCTGTCTTGCATTGTCTGTAAGTTCATTGATCCAGTAGATCTCAGCCATCCTAATAACCTAGACAGAACTTGCCTTGGGAAAAGTGTTCCAAGCTCACCATTCAGTGGATGTTGTTAGTACTCATCCATAATCAAGTTCTCTTCAGAACTGCGAAGTTGTTAGGTCCAGGAATTCAGGAAAAGCACTCACTGTGTACTATTTCATACTTTTTGATTTAATGGCAGCTTCCACCTATTGTGTACTTTATGCATGTGTGAAGAGAAAGATTGCCCCTAAGAGACAGAAGCACTGTACTAACTGTTGCTGTGAAAACATAGAAGGAGGGAAAAAAGTTCTGAAGGAACCATAGAGCCTAGAAACTGATTTCATAGAAACCCAAACTGCATTTTATCTTACCTTCAAAATAGAAAGTCGGAGACTGAAGTTACATGTAAGCTCCATTTATATTCCTGAGCATGGGGCTCCCTTCCTCTGACCATTTACAACAGGGACAGGTGGGAAGCTGTAACAAGAACACCTAGAGTTTGGGCCTGGGATTAAAAACTCCTTTTTGTGATCATAAAAATTCCACCACTTCCTGAATTGGATCTGAGGGGCAGAAGGAATTAAGGTTAGGAATTCAGAAACTTATAATTACTTCTAAGTTTTCTATCTAAACTCATCCCTTCCCACCCCTCAGAATCCTATTTCCCAACTGTGTAGACACCCTACACTCTGTTCTCCAGGAGCGTTTGAGTGTAGGGCATCTTCTGCTTCTTATGTGTACTGCTTTATAAATGGAGATTTTCTCTTAGGCTCAAAATTATTTCATTGATTGGGACATTGTGCAATATGATAAACAGAGAGTTACCTGGAAGGAAGATCCTACGAGGCAAAGCATCTACTAGGACAATGAAACCCATGGTTTGGCATACTTAATGTTTTAACTTGTGCACTGAACTAACAGGAGAAAATGACACAATAGGAAATCTGCCAATTTTGCCAAATAAAGAGATATGGTGAAGGTCAGAGAAAAGACATTGATTTCATCATAGTCATGACAAGACAAAACCTTAGCATACTATCAGAATACTAATCCATACTCACCTACCTTTTTATTCACCCATATCATTAGGTCTGATTTGTATGTAGGTGTCCTCAGGACTTGCAGAACAGGAAGATCTCGGGGCTAACATTGGCCTGCCATTTTGGACATAAAATACCTAGTTTGATGAGAGCCCTTAGTAATATCCACAAATATGTGCATTTATCCTACTGTACTTGATAAGTATTCCCTCACTATATTATCTTTGGTTTGGTCACTTGCTGACATAGCAGCTGTCTGGTAGCTCCATTGGGAATTCACTTTATTCACCAGAAATGGAGAAGGAGAGACTGACCACAACACATTTGCATTTTTCTCAATGAGCAGTGAGTGGCAGGGGAGTATTTCAGAAGCTCTCCATGTTCTCAGTTAGCTAGTACCACCTAGATTCCAGCTCAAATCTTGATAAACAGATATAGAACATACATGTAACTAATTGTGCCAGATTCACAGCTAGAGAGGTAGATGAGAAATTGGAAGGGGTTGGTGTGAAAGCCCCAGGTTGATATGAAGCAGAATTCAAAGGATGTGGAGAAGAAGCGAGCTTTGTGTTAGGAAAAGGAGAGGCAGCTGAAGAAGAAGAGCAACTAGAGAGAGAAAATAGAGCACGTTTGAAGCCACCTGGACATCAAGGTAACCCATCTGAGGTACAAGAGTCTGGTTGTGCAGAGCCACAGAAAGAAGCTGGAAGAACCTCAGCAAGTGCTCTTGACCATTTCTAGGGAGCTCCCAGAAGGACAGGGTAGCTTCCCAGAGCACTGCTGTTGAGCACATCTCAGATCCCTTGCTACCATGATAATTGACATTGGAGAGGAGCAGCAAGAGTTGTATGAAGTGATTGCAACTCACTATGTGGAGGTTGTTCTGCAGAATTGTGGAGTGTGGTCTCTCAGGATGCTTAGGGAAAAGATCTTATAGCTTGTGTCAAAGAATGCAATCTACTTGGAGTAGACATTTATAGATGGCACGTGCCTGAACACAACAAGCTGATAATGAGCTGCTAGAGGTAGTTTCCCTAAAGATCTAACAGCCAAAACTGGACAGGCAAACCCAGAGCTCTGCATCACATCAGGACACCATGCCAATTGTTTCTACCTTAGTATTGGCTACCCAGTTTGCACACCCATGATCTTGTTACCCTGATTATGCCCCACAATCCCTCACAACTTTTACTCTTTCACTTTGTCTGTTTCCTTTTCCCTGCTAAACAGTTCTGGATGCCTGTATTAGCTACCCCAATCCGTGCAAAACTGTTGCTTATAACCAATTTCCTGACTCTGTAACTCAGCAATTATAGTCACAGTTACCCTTTACCAGGTATCCTAGTCCCTACTACTCTTTTCTGCTACCCATAATTCATAACACCTTGGTTCAAGCCATCTGAAACCTGACACCACTTTCTCTGATACCCCATTCCCAAACAAAGCAAGGAAATAGTGGGCACAGATAGTCGAGTTGGATACCTCTTTTGCAGGCACATTGGGACAACTTATTACTCAGGGATTTAACACGAGGGACTAATGTAGTGGAAAGAAAACAGCCTACTCAAAGGTGACTAAAATCCAAGGACATGACTTATAACTTATTGCTAGAAAAAGAAGGCCTTGCAGTGAAAGTTAATGAGAAAGAAAATTTTAGAAAAATATTGCGGATGATGCAAAAGTTGAGCTTAGTCTCTTCTTCTAGTGGTCTGAATTATGTAATTACTTTGCATTTAAAAATTATATGAAGACACACATTTGTGCAGTATTATATTAATTGATGGAATAGTTGCATAGTATCACGTTAATTATATTCAATATTTTATGCTCTATGATATGCTCATGAGTCTGCCTTTGGCAATATGTATTGAGCTCTCTGACAAAAATGGAATTTCATTGTTAAATACTACAAGGAGATTACAGATGCTAGTACCAAAATGAAAGCTGGAACCATAAAACTGAATAAAGCTACAAGTTTGAAGTGAGGGGGTCAGTGGTAAGGGCTATGATAAAAGAGAAATTATTCACCATGAAATCTTGGAAAAATAGAAGGTGTTTTCTTGAATTACTAGCTTTTAAAACATTCTTAGAAAGAAAAACATTGTTTTTTTTTTGGTTTTTTTTTTTTTTTTTTTTTTTTTTGCTATTTGGAACCTCTTTAATGAATGTTTTAACAAAAAAATTATCAAAACGACTTTTAAAATTCAATGATGTGAATTATCATATTAACATTATATTCAAAGTTGCTTTGAGATGCAGGAAGGCTGTATTCCTTCTATTAAATTAATGGAATAAGCGTCCTTTTGCATGATTGGACAGTCCATGACACTTGTTCCAAAACACAAAATATACAGGAGAGAAAAAAATAAGGAGTACTTCTGGGAAAATGTCGGAGAAAAGCTGGAGGCTAAATAAGCTCTCACATAGAAAGCAGTTTTAGTATTCATGAACTTCATTACTTCCTTAATTTGGTGTTGTGTTTATTCTCAAATCACTTAGTTGATCGGTTATGGTTTCCTTGGACTCCCATTCCTTCTGTTGGGCTCCATTCAATATTCCCTTTCCGGTCTCCCTGTCTTCTTTCAGCTCTCTTTTATTGGATTTCATGAATGCTTCTTTTTGGTAGGAAAATAACACCATTTTTGTGCTAGAACACTATTTTAAGGCAAGCATCAACCAAAGTCTTGTAGTTGCACAGCCAAAAGTCTGGGCTTTTTGTCAGTATCAATTTCTGGGCTTTTGTCAGTATCAAAGATGGAGCTCTCTGGTGGTGGGAGAGGGGCCGCCTTCCCTCATTTGCTTTCTGAGAAGGAGTGCCAGGGTTCTACTCATGCCAGAGTCTTGGTTACTGGGCTGTCTATGGTCTGCGATCTGCAACATGAATATATCTGTTCCTTGTCAGTTTTTCCTGGTGTTGAGTAGAATACGCACAATGTGTCTGGCATCTTTTTGACTGGACTCTCTCTGTAGGCATGGTGTCTCCGGCCACTGATGCTCAGATATGTTTCCTTGCCTGGATATTCCATCTCTGGCCAAACTCTCTGTTCTGTGATGGCACACTGGGTGTGATTCTCTAGCCTAGTACTGTTAACTGGAACACTAAATCTGTTGTCTAGGCGAAAGCTTGTTAAGCCTAGACCTTCTGCCATCTTCCACAGAACTCTAGATTATGACTTTTTATTCTCTAACTTGGGACAATGATCTGCTGTCAGTTATTTTCTTCTCTTCTCCTTCTTTTGCCCTTCCACTTACATAATTTTTATTTAAAGAAACATATTTGAACTTGTATTTCTAAATTCTTCAAAATTATCTGAATTTCTTCATACTCCTATCTCAAGGGAATATTTTGTCACTACCATTTTTATCCTATATGATATTGGATATCTTCCTGCCTAATTCAGTGCAAGATATAAATTTTACTCATCCAGATATTTCAACACTTTTACCACCATAAAATCCTTTCTTACGTAGAAATCATGATTTCAGTATTTCTGGGGAGGTGTCATCTGTCATTTTTGAATGACCCTAAGTGATACTTACATGCAAACATGTTTTAAACCAATATGCCATTCAGTAGATGAACGAATATATATATATATATATATATATATATATATAATCTCTCTCTCTATATATATATAGATATATATTTCACATTTTGTATATGGTTGAATTCTATGCTTCCAATTCAAAAGGAAATGGAAAGATTTTTTAAAATCCTGTGAAATAAAATAAGCAAGACTCAAAGAAACAGATTCCATAGTTTCCCTCATTTGTAATAATAGGAAATGTATAGAATAATACTAGCAGATGAGCAGAATGGTTCAAAAGCTTTGTATATAGACCATACAAGATCATGTCGAGCAAAATGAACAACTAGATATGGAAATAGAGGTTTTTCTTTGCGGTTGTTTTTTTTTTTTTAATGTACTATGTGATTTCTTTTTTCTTTTGTGGTTTCCCCTACAGTTTATCCCCTGCTGTATTTGATTTCAGTACTGTGTGTATTGCACATGCATTTATCTTGATTTGACAAGGCAAGATGAACAACATATTGGGGAGAAAAGGACAAAGGGCAAACCAATGCAATATAAATACTCACAAGACAACATGTTGGAAATTTACATTACAACTTGTGAGGGGTTTGGGGGGAAAGGAAAAGTGTGAGAAAAATGAGGTAGTGTGTAAAATTTCGACATGTTATGTATTCACTACCTTACAATTAATCCAACCCCTGTATATATTTCCTTAAAAATAAAATTAAACTAAAAATAAGTTACATAAAGTATAATTTCACTGTATTGCTACAGTAAATATTATTCTATGTGCATTACCTTTTTAAAAATGAACACTATTTGGCATCTAATTTGAATTAATTATACCTTTCTTTATCAGAGGGTCATCAACTTGAATGTTATCCAAATATGCAATATTTTCACAATATACCTGCCATAATTTTCAAAAAATTATAAGTTTAGTATTGTCTCATAGTAAAACAGAAAACAGTTTAATTCTCTGGAAACTCCTAACTTTTAAAACTGACTAATTGTTAAAAGGACAGAATATATGTGTTCTTCAAAGTTCTTACAAATACTAACTACTCATTTTCAAATTCTGAACATTCCATATCAGAGCAATTCAAAACAGTACCTATTTGCATGTTACTTAATTCTGCAATAGCTGCAGATTCTAATGGGGTGTTACATAATGAGAAATCAACAGAAAAAAATAGCCACATTCTGCTGGAGGATATAACTACGAAGTATGTATATTAATTAATTCCTCAAGAGTAAACATTTGTCCATCAGAGTAAGCTATTATTTCTGTGACCATCAATCCCAAGCTTTTATGCCATAAAGTCTTCCTAGCCCAACAGTTTCCAATTTGTAAGGTGCACCTTAAAAGTCCCTTAATTCACATCATGAATAGCTTATCACTATTGTGAAAAAATACTACACTTGTGCTAATATGATGCACTTCCTATTGTGGAAAGTACACTACACTAAACTTTGCTGCAACATTTTTCTGATTTCTAGAAATCAGAACACTTGCAAATATTATTTATATTTTTTATCTATCATAGATATTCAGGAGGCTAAGATCAGAATATTATGGTTCAAAGCCCACCTAGTCAGGAAGATTCCTTAGATTCTTATCTCCAATAAACTTCTCAGGAAAAGCCAGACTCAAGTGGCACTGAGGTTGAAGTGGTAGTGCATGAGCCTTGAGCACAAACCGGCTCAAAAAGAGTGGCCAGGCCCAGAGTTCAAACCTGAGGACAAACCAAAAAATAAAAACCAACTCCAACCTTAGCATTTTTCTCATTGTATACAGAAGCATGTAATTAAGGAAATTTCTTCTGGTATTACAAGTAGATAGAAGAACCAAGACCTCACACAATTACTCTCTTCATACCAGGATACACTAAAGCCTCAAAAAATTGCTTGTTCTAAATTTATAAATTAATATCATCCATTTGTTGACAACTCTGTCTAGATTATTCACACTATCATTTTATATATGAACTGTTGGAACTATCAATTAACTAAGTTCTAGTTATACCTCGCTTGAAAGAATATTTTAGGCAAATAAAATGCCAGATTCATTTGTGAATTTGTCATTTAAAACCTCTATTTAAAAAGAATTTTGTAGTATCCTATAGAATATGAATTTACAAACAAAACCAAAATATTTATTTTAAATCTAAATTCTAATTTAGCAAGGTCTACAAAGTCCTATATTAGATGAACTTTGTATTTTTCCAGGCTTAAACTTTTGTAATCCTTCATTATTTCTTTGAAATCCAACAGAATGGTGCTTACTTTTTCAAATTTTTGATTGGGAATCATGAGCCATTTTGCATCTAGGAATGTTGTGTAATGAAGGGAGCATTTAAAACACAACTGAGGATTATATGTGAGTTGCATTTCAATAGGAAACTTGCCTCCTCAAAACATAATGACAAAATTAGCCCAAACTTCCAACTGTGTATTCCTTTCTTGTTGTTTGGCTTGTTTCATTGAGCCAAAATTATACTACCCGGTCCAGGGAAGGTATCACTATGTAATCCCCCTCTCTAATCTCCTGTCTTAGTCTGAGTGCTAGAATTTCAGGCTTGTATCAAATTGCCCTGCCATAGTTTGGTGGTTTATTTAATCTAGATACCGACTAGCAATTCTGAATTTCTCCTATGATCTTATCCATTAGACTGATTTTTCACTCTTTATGTACTATTTTCTTTTTTTTTTTTAATTTTATTTTATTTGAGAACATACTGTACAGAGGGGTTACAATTACATGGGCAGGATAATGCATACATTTCTTACCAAGCATTGCAGCCTCCTCCTTTGTTTACCCTTCACCTCCCTTCCCAGCTTCCCCCCTCCCCCCCACCCAATGGTTCTATCATTTGACACAGGACATGAACATTTTCAGATGCACCTGCAGGGGTCTTTGATTCATTCTTCCATGGATCCAATCCCTTTAATAATGATTACTTGACTTTCTTATTATCTTTGGTCCCTAGGTAGGTAATATTCTCAAACTTCTTTGAAGAAATTTCACTTGAGGACTTTCTAATATTAAAAACTATCACTTGATCTAGTCTTACTCAGGATATATTTTCTATTGTTTTCTAACATTTCTCCATATTCTGAGAGTTGTTTCATTTGTGCAGGAGTGTTTGCACATATATGTGCCTCTGTGTATATGTGTATGTTTGTATATGTGTATGCAAAACCCTCAGCAACTTTATTCAGCAATCTTGCTCATGACTAGTATTCCATCACTTGAGCTCATGCCTATAATTCTAGCTACTCAGGAGGCTGAGATCTGAGATTTGCAGTTCAAATCCAGTACGAGTAGGAAAGAAAGGTTCTGAGACACTTATCTCCAATAAACCACCAGAAAACTGGAAGTGGGGCTGTGGCTCAAGAGGTAGAGCACTAGTCTTGAGCTTAAGAGTGGAGAGATATTGCCCAGGCCGATTTCAAACCCTGCCACAACCATCAAAAAAAAAAGATAAAAAGATAAAAGAAAGAAAAAGAAATTAGATCTTGGCCACCAGTTCATTGCTAGTATAATTCCTGCTTTCTCACCATGGACTTTTTTCCAGTTAAGTCCATGCTCTTATATCTAACTTGCTTTGGAACCAGAATAATTCTTCCATTATGCATTTTACAAATTTGCGTGATTAGCAACCATGATTTAGAGACGGAAGTTGAAAGAGAATGGCCTCATCGTTCATGTTCCTCTTAGTATTAATTATTTCTCTATGTCACTCCCATGCATCTACATAATGGCCTTGCCTTTATTGGTTCAATGTTGTCTTATTTTCAGAGTCTTCTATAGTATATTGAACCATTATACTTAAACACAGAACTTTTCTTTCTCTTATTATTCCTATTGTTTCTTCTACTGTATACTTGTGTACACATAGGAAATAATGCACAACACACACACACACACAAATAAACTTTTCTGAGAATCTTCTCCCAGTTTAATTTAAGAGCACTTATGAAATTTGAACTTAATGTACTCCTGGATAATGATTTCTTTTATGTTTTTATAGTAAAAATAGTGTACAGAGGGCTTAGAGTTACATAAGTAAGGTAATGAGTACATTTCCTATTGTTACATCCTCTTTTTTTTTACTGTGTTATCCGTTCCCTCCCTATCTACCCAATTCGCCCTCCCCTCCCCAAGTTGTAAAGTTTGTTTTCTACATAGTGTCTTGTTCATATCAGTGTTAAAATAGGTCATCCTGAATCTTTGTTTCCCCACACTAGAAAAATGTATTTGCAAGATGTAGGGCATCAACATCATATCCAGTGAAAACAGGAATTATATCATGGGGGAAGAACATGGAGGAGAAATGAAAAAATCATATAGTACATTTTAGATACATTTAAAATCCATTTCAATAAAGAAAAAAAAACAAGTTGTGTCCCTATCTTGGGGTTCATTTTACTTAACATTATCTTATATGGTCATATGTACATGAATAATGTTTTTATAAGCCATTTAAATTTTATATTTTGTATTTACTAAGTTGTCTATGAAAGGCGTGTTACCTCATGTCCAAAAATGTCTTTGTGCTAGTTCAATGAAGCCTGAAAACATTCATTTTACCTCGAGCAGTGCCATAGATTGTTTTTGGAAGTAAATGGAAGGAACTGTTACTGCAGGTGGAAACTGATCCCAAAAGAGGAATTGAACATAGAGAAATGACAAAGTGGAAGTTAATTCGTGTGATCCTTTTTGCTATACAAGAAAAGAATCCATTGTCCAAATTCAGAAACATTGAAGTTATACCTTGCATTCTCTCAGACCACAAGGGAATAAATTAGAATTCAACAAAAATGCCATCACAGAAACTCCTGTGTCACATGGAGGTTGAAGAATACACTGCTGAATCACGAGTGGGTTATGGAAGAGATTAGAAAGGAAATTCAAATGTTCATAATATTCAACAAAAATGAACACAGAGATTATCAGCTCCTCTGGGACACAGCAAAGTCAGTACTCAGAGGCAAGCTTATAGCTCTGAGTTCCTTTATCACCAAATTGGAGGGATCTGAAACCAACAATTTAATTAGACATCTGAGCCTCCTTGAAAAATACCAGCAAGATAAACCTCAATACAATAGATGGAAAGAAATAATTAAAATTAAATCAGACTTACATGAATTAGAATCCAAAAAACCATAGAAAGAATCACAAAACAAAGAAATGATTCTTCGAAAAAATTAACAAAATTGACAGACCCTTAGCAAATCTTAATAGAAAAAGAAAAGTACACACCCAAATAAATAAACTCAGAGAGGAGAAAGGACACATCATCACAGAAACAACCAAGATTCAGAACATTATAAGGGAATACTTCTCAAAACTTTATGCTAATAAATTTGAGAACTTGGCAAAAATAGACCTTTTCCTAGGAAATACTCAGATGCCGAAACTCCACCAAGATGAATTAAAACATCTTAAGGGGCCCGTATCAAGCATTGAAATAGAAACAGAAATAAGATACCTCCCTCCTAAGAAAAGGCCAGGCCCAAATGTTTTAACAACGGAATTCTACGAGGCCTTCAAAGCAGAGCTCACACCAATACTCCTCAAACTCTTCAATGAAATGGAAAGAGAAAGTTCACTACTGAACTCATTCTTTGAAGCCATCAAAACCCTCATCCCAAAACCAGGAAGGGACTCATCAAAGAAAGAGAACTATAGACCAGTTTCTTCGATGAATATTGATGCAAAACTTCTCAACAAAATTTTGGCCAATCAACTTCAACAATTCATCCAAAAAATCATACACCACGATCAAACAGGATTCATTTCAGGGATGCAAAACTGGTTCAATATACACAAATCAATTACTATAATTCATCACATCAACAGGAACAAGGATAAGAACCACAAGGTTATCTCAGCAGATGCAATAAAAGCGTTTGACAAGATCCAACACCCCTTTATGTGAAGGTTCTGGAAAAAACTGGGAATCCATGGAACATTCCTCAACACAATCAAGGCTATATAGGACAAACCTACAGCCAGCATTATACTTAATGGTGAAAAACTAAAGCCATTTCCACTTAATTCAGGAAGCAGACAAGGATGTCCACTCTCTCCATTTATCTTCAAACTTGTATTGGAATGCCTAGCTACAGCAATAAGACAAGATGCAAGTATTAGATGGATGCAAACAGGGAAAGAAGGAGTAAAACTCTCCATCTTTGCAGATGACACGATCTTGTATTTAAAGAATCCCACAGAATCCACTCCAAAATTACTCAAGCTGATTCAAAATTTTAGCAAAGTAGCAGGGTATAAACTTAACCCCCCAAAATCAATGGCTTTTCTGTATGCCAACAATGAGAAAAGTTTGGCTGAAATTAGGAAAGCAACTCCATTCAGAATAGCCCCACAAAAAAAAAATACCTAGGAATTAACTTAACCAAAGAAGTGAAGGACCTCTATGATGAAAACTTTAAAAACTTGAAAAAGGAAATCAAAACAGAACTTAGAAAGTGGCAAAAACTCCCATGCTCCTGTATTGGAAAGATCAACATCATGAAAATGGCAATACTTTCCAAGGCTATCTACAAATTCAATGTGATACCTATCAATATTCCAACCTCATTCTTCAAGGAAACAGAAAAGGCAATCCAAAAATTCATATGGAACAATAAAAGACCCTGAATGTCTAAAACGATCCTTAACAGAAAGAACAGTGCTGGAGGAATATGAATACCAAATTTGAATTCAACTACAAAGCCATAGTAATCGAAACAGCTTGGTACTGGCACAAGAACAGACCTCAGGACCAATGGAATAGAATTGAAAACCCAGAAATGAACCTGCAGAACTATAGCCATCTAAACTTCGATAAGGGAGCTAAAAAATAGAATAGAAGAAAGACATCCTCTTCAGTAAATGGTGCTGTCAAAATTGGTTAAATACTTGTAGAAAATTAAGCTAGATCCTTATATATCACCCTGTACTAAAATCAACTCCAAATGGATCAAAGACCTCAGAGTCAAAGCAGACACCCTGGAAACATTACAAGATGGAATAGGAGAAACACTAGGTCTCCTTGGCCCAGGCCGAAATTTTCTTAATAGAGACCTAGAAACACAACCAATCAAAGAAAGGTTGGACAAATGGGATTTCATGAAATTGCAGAGCTTCTGCCTGGCAAAGGACATAGCTAGCAAGATCAATTGAAAGCCCACAGACTGGGAGAGGATCATCACTAGCCATACAACAGACAATGGTCTCATATCTAAAATATAACTGGAACTCAAAAAATTAAATCCCCCAAAAACAAATCTTCAAAGAAACAACTGCCCAATAAATAAGTTGGCTAAATACTTAAAGAGGAACTTCTCTGAAGAGGAAAGAAGGATTTCCAAAGACATATGAAGAAATGCTCAACCTCCCTAAACATAAAAGGAATTCAAATCAAAACAACATTGAGATATCACCTCACCCCAGTTAGAATGGCTATAATCAAGAACTCTAATAACAACAGATGCTGTAGGGGAGGTGGACAGAGGAAACCTTACTGCATTGTTGGTGTGAGTGTAAACTTGTTCAACCACTTTGGAAAGTAGTATTGAGGTTCCTCAAAAGACTCCACATAGAGCTCCCCTAAGACCCACCAATCCCACTTTTGGGCATTTACCCAAATGTTCAGAAACAAGGCCACACTAGCGTTACCAGCACGACTATGTTTATTGCAGCCTTATTTACCATTGCTAAGGTATGGAACCAACCCAGATGCCCCTCAGCAGATGAATGGATCAAGAAAATGTGGTATATATACACAATGGAATCCTATGCCTCCATCAGAAAGAGTGACATTGCTCCATTTGTTAGGAAATGGAAAGACTTGGAAAAATTATATTAAATGAAGTAAGCCATGCCCAAAGAAACATAGGTCCCATGGTTTTCCTTATTTGCAATATCTAGTATATGTCTGAGTCAAACAGAAAAGGTCAGATAAGTAGATGTTAGGGAAATGAACCCTAAGATATGTATTCGAATGTTTTTTTTCTTTCATGTGATTGTTTCTAACACATTTATAAGATGATATCCTTGTTGCTTTGTATGTCCCTTCCCCACGGCATAACGATAACCCCTGCTTTCACTGTATTTGATGTCATTACGATTTGTGGAGGGGAACGGAAAAAAACAAATCATTTAAATATGGATACAGGTTGACCCATTGCAACAATGAGATGTACAAGTCCTTATGTTGAAAACGAACTTTACAACTTTTTTGGTGGGGGGAGGAGGATTGAATGAGTGGGAGAGGGGAGGATGAGAAGGTATGGGAAGGGGAAACCAAGGAGTAGGTTACAATGCTTGATAAAAAATGTACTCATTATCTTGCCCATGTAATTGTAACCCATCTGTACATTATTTTCACTATAAAAATATATATTCATTGTTAGAAAAAAAAGAATCCAAGGCTTGAAGGAAACTCTGTCCCTGAAATTTTTCGAGTATGTTCTTTATTCATATAAAAATTGTCTGTAAACTTCTTCTTGAAAGTATTACAAAAGGAAACATTGGGCTATTTGAAGGCCGGCATAGAACAAAAGGAAATAAATTTCTTTTAAAAGTGTTCTATTGAAAGGAAACAACGACTTGGAGGTTTTAAATTGTCTTATGCATGGATATTTCACTACTGAGATGATTCTGTTGTTGCAGGAGTAACTTATTAATTCCTTTAATCTTGTCCTGAATTCTGGAGTGCAATTAGTATTCCAAAAAAGCAGAATCGAGTGAGTATGATCAGCAAAAGGAGCCTGTTCTCAAACCAGTGCTTTAAGGATGGTCCCTAAGAAATACGTGCGTTTTTTTTTTTTTTTTTTTTTTTTTTTGCTTGTTTGTATGTTTAGTTTGTTCTAGTTCTGGAGCTTGAACTCAGACGCTGGACCATGTCCCTGAACAAATGTCTTCCTTGGCCAACTTCCCCCAAAGCTAGTACTCTACTGCTTGAGCCAAAACTCCACTTCTGGCGTTTTAGGTGTTTAGTTACAGATAAGAATGTGACAGACTTCCTGCTTGGGTTGGCTTTGAACTGAGAAAGTAAGAAAGCCAAGTGACATCAACTGTATCAAGATTTCTGTTTTGAACCAAGAAATACTAGACAAAATTTATTATAAAGCTAATATTTGACAATTTTTGAAAGAAAAGAATATGTCTAACAAAGAAGCCATAACTTAAATAACTCCACAAATGTAGGTGCACTGAATTATTTTGGAAGCATTTTTTCAACTGCTTGGGAAGATAACTATTGACTTCATCGATCCTTTTGGGGAAACTTAGTGATATTTTCCTGTTGTCACTGGCTTTGTACACATGTATGCTGTACTTCTAAGGGCCTTACCTAAAGGAAGTCTTGAAATTCTCAACAATATTTAAATAAGATGCTCCCTATATTTATTTTCACATTTGGGGATCACTAAGTACCAAAGTTTTGTAGAAGGCTAGGGTTAGAAGATGGACATGAAATCTGTCTCCTAATATTATAAAGATAATTTATGTCATTTTGAGTTACAGTTTCTAAAGTAATAAAAAAAAACAAGGTAAAACAGTAACAGAAACACAATTTTCTATCTTTCCTAACTTTCCAACAGAAATTAGGGAATCCAGTAAAGTTACAGCAATCCCAGGATGGTATAGGATTTTATAGGATCATTAGATGGTGAAAAAGAAGTTAAAAAATGGTTCCCCTGGAACAATGGGAAACTAAATCTATACCTACAGATTTTGATATAGCTGTAAAATAGTTTCCACTATGCTATGTCTTTGATATTTTAGGTTTGTTTACACAGTAACTTTCCTCTCTCAGGAAATGACTCTATTCCTACTTAAGGTATTGCAGCTTATAATCCAGCAACAAATAATGCTTCTAAATATAAACAAGCATGATACTAAGAGTAACCAAGGCTACTTCTGTTGCCATAGGTGATAAATAAGAATGCTCTTGGGGAATAGTCAAACAATTTTGAACTTTTTCATAACTTTCCTCTTCTCCAACATGAGAAGTCCTAGTCATTATATGTAAAACATAAATAAAGGATTTTTATATTTTTCATTGTTCACACTAAAGCAAATACACTTTTCCTCCTATCAATACTGACTTTGAAAGAGTCAGACACTCACAATTATTTTATAGACAAAAGTTTACTGCTTTGGCTTAGGTGTTTTCCTGCCTTTGGGTGTTGCTCTCTATTATTTTGGCAACTATATAGAAAAACAAGAAAAATCCATTATGCTTTTGTTGAATTTTTCAAAGTCAAGCTGTCTTCAAACACCGTTTTCTGTTCCCTTCTTCACTGCTAATTAAAGTTTAATTATTGCTCTTTAAATAACAAAAACATACTTTATTGTATATTCTCACTGAAACCGATGAATACAGACCATTGCTTTTTAAATTGTTTCCAAGTATTTTCCTTGGCTATTTTCATTATTGCCTTTGTTCCATTCTTCTAGTCAGGAAAACAGTGTTACACAAAATGATGTTCCTAATATATAGGATGTTAGGCAGAAAAAAATAGATATATAATTAAAGATTTTCATCTCTTAAGAGACTGAAAAGCTCAGAAGACATTTTGCTATTACTGGCATGGTTCTTAAACTAAGTGAAATGCATGTAAATGTGACAGTTATTCCAAACAATAATTATGGCTTATACTTTTCTGCTCCAATGAGATGAGTAATTTTACTGTCAATGAAATCTCTGACAAGGTTGGAGGGCATACTGATTTTAGGGTAGGAAGGTTAATGTTAGAAAGCCAAGGGAGATTCCTAAAACAGCACTGCCTTTCAATTATCAGTTAATTATACTTATGGTATATAAGTATATAAGTACATAAATATGAGTTGATTGAGAAATTTGTGACTTACACAATTGACTCAATGGTTACCAAAACCAGAAAACACTTCTCATTTATATAAACTGTTATATCTAGTGAGGATTTAAAAATTTTTAGAATTATATTTTAACATTTATGCCAAAATATTTCTTTATTTTTAACAGTTTATTTTTAAATTTTGTCGGTCGTGGTGCTTGAAATCTGGGCCTGGACGTTGTCCCTCAGTTCTTGACCTCAAAGCTAGTGCTCTACCACTTGAGCCACTGCCAGTTTTCTGGTGGCTCATTGAAGATAGTCTCAAGAAGCCTGCGCCAGTGGCTCACGGCTGTAATCCTAGCTACTCAGGAGGCTGAGATCTGAGGATTGCAGTTCAAAGCCAGCTGGGGAAGGAAAGTCTGTGAGACTCTTGTCTCCGATAAAACCACCAGAAATCCAAAGTGGTGCTGTGGCTCAAGTGGTAGAATGCTCACCTTGAGCTGTAGAGGGTAGGGACAGTGCCCAGGCCCAGAGTTCAAGCCCGACGATCGACAAAAATTAAACAAACAAGTCTCGCAGACTTTCCTGCCTAGGCTGGCTTTGAACCATGATTCTCAGCCCTCAGACTCTTAGTAACTAGGATTACAAGCATCAACCACTTGCCCCTAGCTACAAAATTATTTTTTACACATTTATGAAGTATGGAGTTGTAATCCCATTCATTTATATGTTTTGTATTGTTCAAGCTATATCATATCCATTAGTTTCTATATGTAACATTTCTTTTTAGTGAGACTGCTCGAAAAGTTATCTTTTGGCTGTGATGAAATATCAATTCTTAACTATAATCACTTTGCTCCTTATGGTATAAAATTAATATATTTACTTTTAGGATTGGAAGTCTGCTAATTAAACTCATAGAAAACATGAATTGTTAGGTGAGAGAAGTTCATGGTTCCATTACTTGTTTTAGGAAAACAATTACGCCTTTTGTTTTCAATTATATTTCTGTGGGAATGTAAACTATTCATTGATTTAACTGTTAAATTTGATAACTGTTACATTATATCAAGTTGATCCCAAATTGTATTTGAAAATTGCACATTTAACACAAATATGCTTCCACTTTCTTCTACCACATAACTAAAATAACAGTAAAGCAAAGCTTGGTGTTAGTGGCTCATGTGTAGAATCCTAGAAACTCAGGAGGCTAAAACCTGAAGATTTTGGTTCAATGTCAGTCTAAACAGACAAAAATGTGAAAACTTATCTCCAATTGTCCAGCAAGAAGGAGAATATGAGGATGTGGGTCAAAAGATAGAGTGTGATCAGCCATGAGCAAAGAGTACAAGGAAGACAATTAAACATTGAGTTCAAGCCCTAAAAATGGCATAGACACACAAGACAACAATAAAAACTACTATGAACATCAATAATGAAGACAAAGTAGTAGAAAAGATCATGAGAAATATTGCATAAACAGCTGAAAGACAGAAATCATTTGACAGAATTTTGATTCAGGAGAGGGAAAAATCAGTCTCATTTGTACAATCTCATTGTACTCATTTGTGTTGAAACCTGGCTACTGGGTAACATGAAAGAGTAGATTGGATTACCTGACATAGCAGACATTGCCTGTGACTAACTATGCACCATCCCACTCTGCAAAAATCTAAAATTGTGCTTGCTATTTTAAATAAAACCTTATATTAGATGCTGTCTGGTCCACACAGACTGGGGTCCTTATTTTGAGGCTTCAGACATATGTGAGCCTTTTGTTAATAACCGGTCCTGTTGTACCCTTTCCTTTGTGCACCTATACCTTACAAATCTGGCACCAAGCCAAGGCTTTGAACTAGACACCACAGCCTTAATCTCTCCCTTTGTCCATCTACAAATCTTTTCACATGCTATCTCTGTCTTAGTATTAGTTGTTTTCTTACTAATCCCCACCAGAAAACTCTTATATTCATGTAAACTCACTATAAATATACTAGTTCAAAAAGGGATTAACGGTTTACCATTGGCTGAGGCTCTCATCTGTAGGTTTGCTCTCTAATAAATGTGCTACAATATCTCTTTATTTTTCGTCTCTTTTGAGTCTGACAAATGATTGATTCGGTTTGATGGAATCCCATTTATCCAGCCTTACTTTGGATGTTTTGACCTGTCCCAAGGAGCCCTCGTGTTTCCCCTAACTCTTCCTGTAAAATTCTAAGGTATCTGGACTTACATTTAGGGCTTCAATCCATTTGGAATCGATTCTGGTGCAGGAGGATGTATAAGGACCTAACTTCAGTTTTCTGTGTACAGACAATTCCATCAGCACAAGTTTTTGAAGAATTTGTCTTTCTTCCATCCTGTGGTTCTGGCTCCCTTATCAAAGATTATGTGTCTATAGGAGTGGATTCATTTCTGGGTCTTCAATTCTGTTCTATTGAGGAAATCTGTGCTTCTGTTGGAAAGAATGGCATTACCACATTTCTGAGGAAATTGAGTTCTCTGTAAACGGAAAAGCAAAATTCTAAGTTTAGAAGATAAAATTGAGGAAAGTTTTGAACACATAAACTATAATATATAGAGGAAAATGTGGCAGAGAAAAGATAAGATGAAAAGTAGAGTAGCTATCAATTGAAGAACTTATAAACAATTACCAAAACTATACAAGAGAGCTGGGGTAAAGCTCAGTTGGAGGACTAGACTAATATATACAAAGCCATGGGTTCAATCTCCAAGAAGATCTAATAATAAGTTAATAAATAGTAATAATAAGATAATTACTTGAAATAAATGCTTTCATATTAGAGAGGCCTGAATCTGAAAACAGTAAACAAAATACCCTCAATTCTTGAATCCAATGATATGAAACTACAAGAATGAAGAGGAAATAGTTTTCCTTTTCTCTCATTTCTTTTCCTTTCCTGTTTTCTTCTTTTCTTTTTTCCTTTGCCACTACTGGTGCTTGAAGTTTCTAAGGCTCTGACCACTTCATATTATTTTTCAGATGAGGTATTACTTTTTGGCCAAGCCTTCCTTGAGCAATAATCTCTTACCTATGGCTTCTACAAACGAGAGATAACAGGGAAATTACCCTATATCTTGCTTTCTTTTTTGTACTTTGTCACGAATTTTTTTGGTTAGAACCGGCCCTCCATATCAGTCTTCTAAATCTCTGCCGTCTAATTAGCATGGCATAGTTCATCTAAAGCTTGGACCTATACTATTTTTCATTGTAAACATTCAATATTGACTTCTGTTTTCTAGATATAATTAAATTCTATTGAGGTTAGTATGGATCTTTATGATGTTATAAGAAGAACATAGAGAAATCCCTTGAATAGTTTTTCAGTTTCTCAAAATATTTATAGTATGACATTAAAAGTAGGACATTAATATTTCACAAGTACCTTATGCAGACTTCAATCATTTTATTTTGTGCACACAATAAGTTCAATATAATTTTATCAATTCTATATGAATAGTTACAGACACGTTTCTTTACACATTTCTTTACCAAAAATAAATCTGTCTCATGCTTCCCTTCTATAATTAAACCCACTATTTCTCTTGGTCCCATCCCAAACCTGTTTCATCCTGGAAACCAAAACACTTTTTTTCTCCGACTTCTAGATCATGCAATAAATAAGCTTTTAGAATTGCCTTTAAATCTATGGTAGATTATTCAATGTTTTTGTGTGCCTTAATATTGTATTGTATTCACTCGATTAGCCTTTTGGTTCTGTTATTACAGAATGTAGCACAATTTGTTTCCCATTCACCTGAAGAAAGCCTGAATTGATTTCCATTTCTTTAACTAGAGGAAATAATGCTGCCATAATCCTCTGTGTTTTGGCCTTTGGGTTAATGTTACGGTTTATTTCTATGAGACAAAGCTTGAAGATCTCAATTCCTGTGATATACTCTAGGTGGTTTGCATATTTCATATTCTAGGAACCTGTCAACATGGTTTCAGAAGTGGCTTTACCATTTGAGATTCCTGCCAGCATCCAGTTTCTCTGTTTCTTGATAGCAGTTAGTATGGTCAATATTGTATTATGTGCAGTAATTCTCATACATGTTTTATGATGTCCTTTTTGTTTTAATGTGTGTTTATTTGATGACTGATGATGCCTTTTTGGGCTTATTTTTCACAAGATGTATTTTGCTAGTTTCTAATTGATGCTCTTTTTAACAATAGTTTTTGAGAATTCTATGTAGAGTCTAATTTGAGACATTCTTCAGGTATAGGATTTGCAAATATTTTATCCTTGAATATGGGTACACTTCATCAACATTATCTTCATCATCATTATCATCATCATTATCATCATCTGGTGGGTCTTCGTCCATCCCACGAAAGACAGAAGGGGTCCGAGGAAAGGTAAGTGTGGCCGCTCGCCCGTTACCCAGCCTCCCTCAGCCCGGGAAACAATCAGATCAAGCAGGGAGCGAAGTCAAGCAGGAAGAAACTCCTTTATTAACACAGAGGAGCCCTTTTTAAAGCAAAAAAGAGCAGGTGGCATGGCAAGGGAGGAAGAGGAACCAATCACTGTCAAGGTCACACCCTATCATGAACCTAAGCTTCCACGGGCTGGTTACGCACTGAACGTAAAGGAAATTTGGCTCTTCCCACTCAACTCCCTCTCAGTACCATCTTTGCTGCCGATGTGCCCTACAATCATCATCATCATCATCATCATCATCATCATCATCATCATCATCACCATCATCACTATTAGTATTACTACTGTTAGTTTTGTACATGTAGGTATGGTCCTGGGACATGAACACAGAGTCTCTAAGATTAGTTGCAATTCGTTAACAATTTACCATTTCAGTCATGCCTCACTTCTGGCTTTTTTGCTGATTAATCAGAGATGAGGTTTTTCAGGGACTTTATTTTGTGGGCTGCCATCAAACAGCAATACTCACATCACAGCTTACCAAGTATTTAGGTTGAGATACATGAGTCCCGTGCTCTCAACTTCTATTCACTAGTTGCATATGAGCTTTCACAGACTAAATTATGTTATACTTTTTTGAATTCTACTATATTAAGTTTTCATTTCCTATAATTTTAATGCCAAATTTAAGTACGCTTCATCTCCAAAATTGTCAAGGCATCTTCTCTTGTTATACATTTACATCACTCTTTTTGTTTTATATGCCAACTTCAAAGAATGCTTGAAGTGAATATTTGAATAAATTGTTAAGTCAATGTTCACTTTTTAATTCTCCCCAATATTGTCTAACCTATCACCACTTATTTAAAAGAATGTCACTCCACAAGTGTTTGGTTTTACACTTTTATTAAATATTCCTTGATAGTAATTATGTGGCTCTAATCTGGTGCCCTACAGACACATTGAGCTATATAATCTTTCCTCTACAAATATAACAATTTTACACTAACAGCTTTAATATTGGACAGAGAAATATATTCCAGTTTATTTTCCTTTGTCAATGAGTCAAAGAGTGATGGTCAGGTGTTTTTAGGAATTTTCATATACTTATAACTAAAGCTGTGAAGCTAGGCACTGTTAGCTCACACTTATTGCATTAGCTGGATAGGAGGCTGAGATCTGAGGATTGCGGTTCAAGGCAGCTGGAACATGAATGTCTGTGAGACTCTTATCCCCAATTAACCACCAGAAAACCAGAAGTGGCAGAGTTGCTCAAAGGGTAGAGCACTCACTTTGAGCTGAAGAGCTGAGGAACAGTGCCCAGGCCCAGATTTCAAACCCCATGTATAAGCCCCAAAAAGGGGGGGGGGTGAGGACAATTAATATCTTTGCTCAATTTTATCCTCCAATCCATAAAAAGTATATGTCTCCATTTACTTAGATTTTTGCTTTTATATTCAGCATTGCATAATGTTCAATGAGGGTGAGTCAACAACACTTTAATACATTTTGACGATGTGTGAAGATGGCACAAAGAAATTCACAGAGAACAGTTGAAAAATAAGGGGCAATGGGAACGGAGAAAGACAGAAATGGGTTAATCAGGCCCTTGATCAATATGTGAGTGTGTAAAATATTTCAATAAGATTTCTTTGTACAACTAATATACACCAATTAATAAATATCTTCCAAAGGCATTGATATTCGAGTATGTCATAAAGGATAAATACAGATTTTGTGGTGAATTGAAAGATAGATGAGAAAATACATACTTATAGTAATTGTGTAAATAAACTAAGAAATTTGGTCAACATTCTGAGGGCTCATGGCTCATTAGAATAGAAGGCCCTTGGTATCTAAGATAAGACTAAAATGTTAAACTTGAGCCTATCTTTAAGACTGCTTAATGCTATTGCCTTTTTAGTAAGTATTCTCTTTATTGTTGTTGTTGTTGGTGGTGGTGGTCGTGGGCCTTGAACTCTGGGCCTGGGTGCTGTCCCTCATCTATTCGGCTCAAGGCTAGATCTCTACCACTTAAGCCATAGCGCCACTTTGTTTTTCTGGTGGTTTATTGGAGATACGAGTCTCATGGACTTTTTCTGCTCAAGCTGGCTACAATTATAAAATGAGCCACCGGCACTGGGCTTGAATCAGTATTCTTAGAACAAAGAAAAAATACAAGTGATTTGGAACCAAGCTGTAGAAGGCTGGCTTTTTGGCTTCAGAAGAGAGCTGGCTGGTATCTTATGAGTAGATAGATTTAGGAAAAATTGAACATATAAGTCCACATGGAAGGCTACAAAACATTTTAGTGAAGTTCCAAAAATGATAAGGACATGAATTACAATAACTAGCTTGGTAATAAGGGACATGTTTGGGAGTTCTGTCTCTATTGTTACTGTTGTAAATGTACAATATCATTTTATTCATTTTTGTTGTTGTTGTGTCCTTAGTATGTTCTTTCCCCTATGGAATATCCCCTGTTGTCACTGTACTCGATTTTGGTACCTTGCATCTTGTATATACATGTCTAATCTGGGGAGGGTAAAGGGAAATACAAAATGCTGAAATAAGGACACAGGATGACCCATTGCAACACAGATACCAATAAGACTATATTGGAAATGAACCTTACCACTTCATGCTGCGAAGAGTGTGGAGAAAGGAATGTGAGAGCTGGGGGAGGGAAGGGATAGTGGTACTACAACAAGAAAGGAAAGTGGTAATAATGATCAACAAATAATGTACTCATTGCCTTACTCATGTAACTGTAACCCCTTGGTACAACATTTTAACAATAAAATAAAGTAAAGTATAGTCAATAAAGGACAAGTTTGGCAAATAAAGTACAATGCTAACTTACAGATAAATGAAAATAATAATAACCATTTATGTCTATATACATGTATGTACACATCCGTATATTCATATATATGTATACATATATAGGTATTTGTGTATGTACACATATAAGTATGAATATATGCATATGTACATAGTGTGTATACATATACATTTATTTAAAGAGACTTGAATAAGAAATATATTAATGGCTATGAAAAACTTTAACCATCCTGCCTATGAAAAGCTTTAACTATCCTGAATATGTTATCAAAAAATCCAAATACATATTTTCATAATAATATACCAAAATCCAAAGAATATATGGAAAAATCATACCATACCTATACATTGCATACATATAGAGATTAGTGGAAATAGAAAAACAATAGATTATCAGTGCAAACCAATATGTAGAAATTGGAATCCTTATATATTGGTGCTTGGCACTTAAAGTGATAGAGTCAGTTTGTTAAACATATTGGCAATCTAAGATACTACACATAGAGTTACCTCTATGATCCAGCATTTTGAATCATAATTTTATATACAAAATATATTTCAACATATGTCCAATGAAACACATGTACAATTATATACATAAGAAAACCTTTTATAATAACATATAATAAAATATTGAAATGGACATTGAGGGCATTATAGAATTATACACACACATACAAATCAATATGGTATATCCCTGGGAAAAATTTATATGGACTTGGTTTGGAAACAAATTTTACTTGGGAGGAATGGATAAAATAGAATTCAATTTCTAATTACATGAGCTTTTTAAAATGGACACAGCCGTGGTGGTAGGCTATGAAGTAATGGTTGGTCAAGTGAAGGGTAGATTGAAATGATGACAGGAAGTGACTAATAATAGATATTGGAGTACTTTGAGAGGGTAGTGATGATAAAATATTCTAGAATTGAAGGTGATATTCATACTCCAAATCTTTAATCATTGTACTTTATCGAAGAATTACATATTGCATTTGCATTATCCTTAAGAAAAATTTTAGAATTGTAATGCGTGAATATGAGTGATAATTTAAAATTTAAAATCACAGAATTCTATAATGCACACGTATATTGATGGATAAGACTATCAATAAAATATGATCTGTGATATATCCTCTGAGTGACTGTATATGACATTGCAAGTCAGTGAATACAAAATTATGTAAATTGAGGAATGAGATAGGACTGAAAAGAATGAAGGATAATGATCATCAAGATGCATTGTATTGAAACTTCTCTGAAGAAGAAAGAAGGATGGCCAATAGACACATGAAGAAATGCTCAACCTCCCTAGCCATAAAAGAAATGCAAATCAAAACAACATTGAGATACCACTTCACACCAGTTAGAATGGCTATAATCAAGAACTCTAACAACAACAGATGCTGGAGGGGATGTGGACAGAAGGGAACCTTACTTCATTGTTGGTGGGAGTGTAAACTTGTTCAACCACTTTGGAAAGCAGTATGGAGGTTCTTGAAAAGATTTCACGTAGACCTCCCCTATGACCCAGCAATCCCACTTTTGGTCATTTACCCAAATGTTTATGAACAAGACCACACTAAAGCTAACAGCACAACTATGTTTATTGCAGCATTATTTACAATAGCTAAGATATGGAACCAACCCAGATGCCCCTCAGTAAATGAATGGATCAAGAAAATGTGGTATATATACACAATGGAATTCTATGCCTCCATCAGAAAGAATGACATTTCCCCATTTGTTAGGAAATGGAAAGGCTTGGAAAAAGTTATATTAAGTGAAGTAAGCCAAGCCCAAAGAAACATAGGTCCCATGGTTTCCCTTATTTTCAATATCTAGTATATGTGTGAGTCAAGCAGGAAAGGTCAGATAATGTGATTTTAGGAAAATGATCCCTTAGATATGTATTTAAATGTTTTTTTTCTTTCATGCATTTGTTTCTAACTCATTTATAAGATTATTTCTTTGTAGCTTTGTATCCCTTCCCCACAGTATAACCCCTACTTTCACTATATTTGATGTTGGTATAATTTGTGGAGGAGATGGGGAAAACCAAGTCGTTTAAGGATACAAGTAGACTCGATGCAACTATGAGAAGTACAAGTTGTCATGTCAAAAATGAACTTTACAACTTTGGTGGGGGGCGGGGATTAGGTGGGGAGACGGGGGGAGACTGGGAAGGGATGCGAAGGGTAAACAAAGGAGGAGGCTGCAATGCTTGATAAGAAATGTACTCATAATCTTGCCCATGAAATTGTAACCCCTCTGTAGAGTATGTTAACAAAAAATAAAAATTAAAAAAAAGATGTATTGTATTGAGCTGGCAATATGGCTTAGTGGTAGTCTTAGGGGAATAGTGTGAAGCCCTGTGTTTGATTCCTCAGTTCTACATTAACAGAAAAAGCTGGAATTGGCACTGTGACATTAGTCGTAAAGTGCCAGTGTGAGGAAAAGAAGTTCTTGGACATTGCCAAGGCCCTGAGTTCAAGCCCCAGGACTGGTCAAAAAGAAAAAGATGCATTTTATTAAGATAGGCACTAACGGCTCATGCCTGTAATCCTAGATATTCAAGAGGCTGATGAATGAGGTTTGAAGCCAGCCCAGGTGGGAAAGTCTGTGAAATTCTTATCCCCAATTAAATGTCAGAAAAATCTGAAAGTCCTACTGTGCCTCAGGTGATAGAGTTCTAGTGTGCATCGAAAGGAGTTCATGCACAGCGCCCAGACCCAGAGTTCAAACCTCAGGAGAGAAGAAAGAAAACAAAATAATTCACTAAAAACTGTTCATAAACTGCATGGTCAAACAGCAACTCCCATGCTACTACTTAAAGTCAATGAAAAATATGATTAAAATAGAATACAAGTCATTTTGTAGACCAAACATAGATAGAATACAAAGGTTGTTTACAGGGACAAAGTAAATTTTATCTCTTAGGTAGAGTTGAAATTTGTTCTTCAGTCTTCTTAAATCATTTATGAAATTGACAATACTGCCAATTATAGGTCAATTTCCTTGAGGAACAGATTGAATTCTGTTGTCTTTTCATAGCAAACCATAGAGGTGAATTTTTTGCCTCTTGTTGAAATATATCTGATGTTTTAAAGTAGATTTGTCCTAATATAATATTAATTTAATCAATCATTTCATTAGGGTGATGTTAGATTTTTTTCCAGTAAATCCTATCCCTTATAATAAATGAGAGCATGCTGTGTCAGTCTCCTATTAATATGACAAAATATTTTATAAAGTTAATTAATAAGGGGGAAAGATTAATCTTGGCATCTGATTTTACACATTTCAGTTTATGTTTCTTATCCTCATTGCTTGGTTTTGGTGGTGGCACAGAACCCAATGTCAGGAACATGTGATGGAGCATGTGTATTCATGGAAGACAGAAAGTAAAGAAGAGGAGGAATAGGAGTGGGAGAGAGAGAAAGAGGAGGAGGGGAAGAGGGAGAGGGAGAAGGAAAAGGAGAAGGAGACAGAGAAGGAAAAGAAGGAAGAGGAGGAAAGGACTTTGATCTTAACATCTTCTTTGATCACAAGTTCTCAGTGACCATACCTCTACAACTGAGCCCACTTGAAAAGGGTCACCACCTATTTATGGCAACATAGTGAAAGCTAATTATTAATCCCAATCCTATATGATTTCAGATTTATTTTCTAGAATGGTGGGTAAATACGTCTATACAAGTGTGATAACTTCTGTTCCTAAATATTTACTTGAATTAATCAGATAAGCTATTTGGCATGGAGTTGGTTTGGTTATACCACTGTAGGAGAGATGAATGAAATATTTTAAATGCAAATACATTTTATTTAACAGATAAAGAAGCTTCAAGAGATTTCATTTTGTGACCTTCAAAAATGACTATTTCATTCAACTTATAGTGACTTGAACTTTTCATAATTTTATGGCATTTCCATTGAAGTATTTTGTCGCCTTTAGCATGGTTCATTTTTTCTAGTGAAGGAAAAATGAATGCTATCACGGTCATTTATTTCTTAATTATTCTATAGAGAGTAGGTATAATATGAATTTCCTGCCATTCAATAATAAGTTATATTCAAGTCTATAGGAATAATTGGAAAAGTCATGGAATATCTTGCTTGAGTTAGCTCATATTAAGATTGATTCAATTTCTCAAAATCACTGTTGACATAAAATACATGAAATTCAATTTTTCTCTGAAATGACTTGGTACTCAAACCTGAGAAATACATGACCATTAACTATGATTTCTGTATACACAAAAATGTATGAATCTGCATTTTCATGTCAAAAAATTAGGGTAAAAAGTAGAGAAAATCATGTAACTCCTGTAGATAATAATCAAAGTTAATGACAAATTGCTTCATTCATCCTGACAGAGCCTATTGTTTTTATCTTACATGAGAAATTTGATTAATAATCCCTTTGTCGCTTTTGAATAATAGGGTATTTCAATTTGCCCAGATTCTGTCATTTAAACCTTCAAGTGTATATTTTTTTCATAAAAATGAGAAGTATTTTTCCACAGTGCAGGTTCAGATTTAATAACTAAATAAATATCTAAATGTTAATTTATTAAATTGAGCCTCTAGAATTCAAATAATAAATTTATTTTATTCTTAGATATATTATATCTATGCTGAATATGAGTGTCTCAAGCTTGTAATCCTTACTACTCAGGAAGCTGGGGTCCAAAGCCAGCTTTGGCAAGAAAGTTTGTGAGACACATCTCAATCACACACACACACACACACACACACACACACACACACACACACACACATCGAAGTGGAGTTGTGGATCAAACGTTAGGACACTATCCTTGAGTGAAAAAACTAAGGCATAGACCTTGAGTTCAAATCACAAGAATAACACCCACCCACATGCACACACATGGACATTATGTCTAAATTCTTATTTTAGTTTGAAGAAATAAACAATATCATGAATAGTAATATTTGTTTCATATCCTGCAACTTTTGTGAAGTGGTTTTTAGTACAATTTGCTTTAAGATATAACATGTCATTAAAATTAATATTAATCTAGTTAATATTTATAATTGCTTATAACACGTTGGTATTTTATGTATACACTTAAGAAATATTATGAGTAAAAGAAAGAAAGGAAGAATAGAAGAAAAGAAAGAAAAAAGAGAAAGAAAGAAAGAAAGGAGGAAAGAAGGAAAGAAAAAAGAAGAGAGTAAAAGAGAGAGGTAGGGATGGAGGGAAGGAGGGAGGAAGGAAAGACGGAAGGAAGGAAGGAAGAAAGGAAGGAAGGAAGGAAGGAAGCGACAAAAACACTTTAATTTATAAAATCTGTTATTTAGCCCAACATAAACTTAAGTTAACCCTTTTGTAAACGCAAGGTTCCAATTTTCACTTCTCTGCATGTTCTCCATGCATGAATGAAACCAACAAAGGAAGGATCAGATATAATCAGACGAATCTGTTTGCATCTCTAGTAAATATGTACACAAATCTTTTTCTCATTTTCTATACATCATCAAATAAGTATTTGCAAACTATTTACATTGTTATAAATATTCTGAAAATTGATGTAACCAAAGGATGTCAATATATTATGTAATGTGAACACTAGTATTTATAATGATATTAATGTTACAGTCTTCATATTATATTAATTATAAAAATTATATGTTTTACCAGAGAAATTAGCATCCTCTAATTTTAGTGTCTGTGGGAGTCTTAATAGCAGACAGCAATTAAAATCTAAGGAGATCTGTATTTCTGAAAGCAGTTAACTCATTGGAGATTGTTCAAATATATCAGAAGGACCTTAGAAAGGCTGAACATGTTTACATGATTATCTATGATGTGATTCAACAGCATTAAAACAATCATACTTCACTTTGTCATCACTACAATTATTCCCATTGTAAGTAGAATCATTCACATAATTTACACGATATATGTTTGTCCTTAAGTTATTATTTTCTATGACATAATATCCAAATGAGTTAAAGAAAAAGTTGCAAAATGTATTGGACACTCTAACTCCTTCCAATTACACATATTGAAATTCTATTCCACTTTCTGGTGACATTAGAATCAGCCTTTCAGAGATGACCCTGCAATAATGATCCTGATAAAAGAAGCCCAATATAACTAGTCTGCCATGTGAATGTCCAGCAAACAGATTATAATTAACCAGAAAGTAGACCGCCATAAGACAAAGATTTGCTTTGAATAACCATTTTTGTAATCAATGTTCAAGCTTCTAGATTACGGGTAATATAGTCCTGATGTTTTTAATGCACTTACTTAGATATATTTTCTTAGAACAGCCCAATAGCGGACAAAAAGCAAAGTGGTATTGATTTAAATTTCAAATTTTTGAAAAAAAACTATTCATAATGTTTTATTATTTGAACTTTATTCTCCAAACCTCCAGGTTGCAAATATTATTAAATGGGAATTCAATTGAGGTTCAATGCTCTATTCAACTACCATAATTAACCTTTTGAATGTTTTTATTATCTTTACGTATTTGTACAAAGGAGTTGCCATTCACTGAAACAGTGTATGTATACAGTGCATCTTGATTAATGTCACCCCTTCCCACATTCTCATCCACACTCAACTCAATATTATATTATGTATTGAATTCCTTACCATGAAACAAAACATTTTATGTATACAATACACCTGGAATTGTATTACCACTTCAACATCTTCACCCCCATTTCACACTACACATTGCTTTGTATATATCAATTCTGGGAAGTATACAATGGATTCTTGCCTGTATTCTATCCTTTTCAATTTCCTACCCCTCTCACCTTACCCCCACGGCCCTCTCTTGTAGTACACATTGACTGGTATTTATTTTGTTGGGTTTTGACTTAATCTTTTAAGAGAACTATACTATTTTCACTTTCCATGGACTCTGACACTTCAGATAATTAATTTACCTCCTTGCATATCATCCAGTGTATTTACTTTTACATTAATACGCACCTTCTGTCTACCACACATAAAGAAAGTCATACAACCTAACTTTCTCTGGGTAAAGTTAATTTTACTTAATATGACTATTTCTAAGTCTTTCATTTTCTTTAAGAATGGTGCAATAGGGCCTGGGAAGGTGGCTCAGTGGTAGAGCACTTGCCTTGCATGCATGAGGCCCTGGGTTCGATTTCTCAGCACAACCTAAGCAAAACGAAAGAATCCGGAAGTGGCACTGTGGCTCTAGTGGTAGGGAACTAGCCTTGCATGCGTGCGGCCCTGGGTTCGATTTCTCAGCACCACTTAAACAAAAAGATAGAATCCGGAAGTGGCACTGTGGCTCTAGTGGTAGAGCACTAGCCTTGCGTTGAAGAGCTGAAGAATAGCACTAGAGCCCCAGAGCTCAGGCCCCACAACTGGATCCCCCGCCCCCCAAAAAAGAATAGAGCAATATGATTCTTTCTGATTGATTAATAAAATTTGATTATGTATGTATATATATATCCATACTTGTAAATAGAGATCAATGAAATTATATATATATATATATATATATATATATATATATATATATATATATAATTCATATACACGAGCACGCAATTCTTGATCACTTTTGTCAGTGAGAGGCATCTGGGCTGATTCCATATATTGGCTACAGAAAATAATGCAACAATGAACATGATTGTGCTGGCAGCTTCAGTGTGGCCTTGTTTCTGCTCTATTGGATAAATGCCCATAAGTGGAATTGCTGGAGCTCTCTATTCAGTTTTGTGAGCAACCTCCATCGTGTTTTCCATAGTCGTTGAACAAGATTACATTTCCACCAACAATGAAATAGAGTTTCCTTTGGACCACATCCCTATCAGTATCTGTGATTGTTTGTTTTTTCATAATGACATTGTAACAGGGGTGAAAAGAATCTCAGTGTTGTTTGGAATTGCATTTCTTTCATGGAGACAGATATGTCTATTTGTCATTGTTACTTTTCTTCTAAGAAGTTCTCTTTAAGTCATTATCCCATATATTAATTGGGCTCTTGTTTATTTGAGGGTTTATTTGATCTGTAAATATGGGTTAGTTATGTAAACCCTTGTCTAATGCTTAGTTAGTAAAAATCTTCTTTCATTCTGTTCTCTTTCTATATACCCTGCTAACTTTTTCCTTTGCTATGAAGAAACTCTTTAGTATAATGCAACTCTATTCACCCAGAAAAAAAATGATATTACACCATTCATAAGGAAAGACTTGGAACAAACCTATATTAAGTGAAGAAAGTCAGACTCAAAGAAACATAGGTTGCCCGATTTCCCTCATTTCTTGTATTAGAATGTGCCTCTAATTCTACAGCTTAACACACTTGGATGATAAAAGACAAAACATTACATTTGGATATTATAAATTACATGGGATTCTAAACATTTATACAGTGAGATCAAAGGAGGATGCCCTTTGGAGAGGATCACAAAGGCTCAATAGGTATATGAATATTATCATATAACATAATGTTCATCAAATTGATCTCCAAGAAATGATATTGAGAGTTTTTTTTTATTATTTTGCTTTTTCCATCTGAATTCCGATGCTGTTATTTTGTTTTAATTTCTGCACCTTTGGTCTTATATGTAAGTTTAGAAAGGGCAAGGGGAAACACAGAAATGGTGGGAAAGGGTGAACAAATGTTGCAGTGCCACTCAATAGACATTACCTTGTAAATGAACTATACAATTTATGAGGGAGGGAGGTTGAAAGGGAAAAACTGGGAGAACATGAGGGAAGAGGTGACACTGTTGAAAAAGAAATGTGCTCATTATCTGACTTATGTAATTGGATTCCTCCTGTACATCATCTTTACAAATTAAAAATGGACCTCATAAACAAGCCAGAATAGTTATATTAATATTAGATAAGATTGGCTTTAAATTAAAATTGGTATAAAAGTAAAAAGAGACTAAAAAGAACATTAAATGTTGGTAAAGGAAAGTCTGAATCAGGTGGATATAACAATGCTAAATATCAATGCCCTGAATCCTAGATCTCTCAAATTCATCAGACAAATACTACTTGCCATAAATATATGCATACATCCAAACACATTGTTGGTTGCTTGAACACATCATTCTTACCTCTGGACAGGCCATCCAGGTCAAAATCTCGAAAAAAAAATCAAAACCAAATTCCTGGTTTGATAAGCTATACCTAACAGCCCATGGAACGTTTTCCAAAATAGATCATATCTTAGATCAGAAAGAAAATCTGTGAAAATTCAAAAATAAAAATGAAATTACCTCTTGTATCCTGTCAGACCACAATGGGACCAAATTAGATCTCAACATCAAAAGGCATCACAAAAAGTTCTGAAACTCACAGAGACTGAATAACACATTGCTAAATCATCAGTGAGTCACTGAAGACATATGGAGGGAAGTTCCAAAGTTTATGTAGTTCAGTGGAAGTGAACAGACAAAATACTACCTCCTCTGGGACACAAGAACACAGGCAATACTCAGGAAAATTTATAGCTTTGAGTATGTACATCAACAAATTAGAACAATTTTAAATCAGCACTAATAATGCACCACTATGTCCTTGAAAAACAGGAACAAGCCAATTCAAAAACTGGTAGATAGAAATCATACAAATTAGATTAAAGAAATAAATGAATCAGAGTCTCAGAAAAACATACAATCATAATTGACTTTTATCTACTAGTAGCTCAAAAATTCGCCCAATAAATATATATGTAGCTATTTTCAGAGATAGACTCAACCAGCTCAAACCAGTGAACAAAACATACTTGTAAGATTCTAAGGAACAATGTTGTTTGCCTTTTTAAAATAAATTTACTGTTATTAAGTTGATTTATAGAGTTATTACAATTACATGAGTAAGGTAATGAGTACATTTCCTTTTATGAAATGTCTTCAGTTCCCTCATATTTTCCCATTCCCTCCCTTCTTTCCCCACCCATGTGTTAAATAGTCCTCTTTTATCAATGTTCAAGGAAATCCACTGCTTCATTTTTTCACCCTTTCCCTAAAGCTCTTTGCCCACCCACACCTTCCTGAAGACGTAGAATGAATATACCATGCATAAGGTAAAGAAGACAGAATCATCACAAACTATAAATTAACAACAACATACACTAACCAAAAAATGGAGTATTCTGTTTCCATACCTCATAGTTTGTTTCAGGATGTTTATCATGTTATATAAATGTAATTGTTTTTATCATAAAATCAATTCAGGGATTAAGGTGTGATAAACTTATAATTTTTTTTCTATTTAGTAATGCTTTTATTTTACATTAATGTTGTAAGTAACACAATTCAAATCCTAGTGAAACTTGAAGGTTCAGATTTAAAGTTAAATATTCAAAAGGTCTAATAATTCCATTTTGGCAACCAAATTGAAAAACAGGCATGGTTTATCCTCAGGAATGTCATTATTTCATATGCAAAAAGTAATTTTACCTACATTTTCTCTTATATGATAACATATTATCTGTTAATCAGAGAGATACAAAAAGATTTTTAATTATGATATGAAAAATGCATCGACATGTATGAATGAAATCAGGGAGTAGATGGCTCAGAGCAGGGTGGTTCTGTTAAATATTCTCATTATTTTGAATGATCTGGTGTTTTTGTATGTGTGGAATTATGAATGTTTTTTATGTCTAGACAAGAAAATTTGATTAATAGATCATTATCTAATACCCAATGTCTAGAACCTAACCTGAGTCAGAGTGGTGTGTGTGTGTGTGTGTGTGTGTGTGAGTGTGTGGTTGTGTGTATGTGTGTGGGTGTGGGTGTCTGTCTGTCTGCTTGCAAGTCTGGATTTAGAAGGAAGTATCTTATTTCCCTGAAGGTATGTACTTAATTCTATTAGGTGTACTCCATTAATGACAGCAGATAAAGTTAATTAATATTTTGTGCCATATATTTATGGTCCTATGACTGCATGGACAAAATAAAAATTATGTTTGTGGTATGAGTTTTGTAAAAGATCAGCTGAAATTATAAACATTTGGAATCTTGAGAAAGATATCAATGGCAATCATTTCAGTGTAGATAAATTTTGACAACACTTGCAGTGATATGTAATCCTATATCAAAATTTAATATTTATTGATTTTCCATATCTTCACTATTCTATAAATTTGTAGGAAAACAAGTTAAATTAAGGAATCATAAAAGTAATGTGATTATTTATTTCGAAGAGTTCTACAGTTAGACCCTGATTGTAAGTGCTAGGATCAATAGAAAAAAAAACACAATATACAACATGGAGTTAGGTATTTTATAATGAAGCGCATTTTAATATACTCTACATTGTTAGAAAGACTAGAACTTTGGGTTAGCTTTATAACCTACCATAAGAAGTGATATTGCCATTTATTAAGCAGAAAGGCTTACTCAGATATACAAGATTGAATGGTTCAGTGTATGTTCAGCTAGTTTTATTGCTTTGGGGGCCAGTGACAAGACAATGTCAAGGAGGGGAGTATGTCAAAGAGAAATGATTTTTACCTAGAATGATTAAAAGATAAAAGAAGAAAGAAGATGGGAGTCTATTTTCTAATGGGTTTCACTCTGAAGAACTTAATCTCCAGAAGAACTATTCAGGTATGCTCCACAGTCTGGGAGGAATTGGAATGTCATTTTTCTTTAACATATAGGTCTGTCTGGGGCATTCTAAAATCAAATAGCAACATCTTCACCAATGATAATAACTTGTCCAGGGGTGGAAGCCACTAGATATTTCTATAAATTCTAATCAGATCTTAACAGACTAAATATTTTATAGAATTCCTATTAAAATATTTTCTTGCAGACTGACTGGGTCTTCATAATGTGTATCTGTGTGTTTATATGTGTGTGTTTGAATAAACTAATAAAACAATGTGGCAGATAAAAGTATTAGTATGGCCTTTGGTTTTTCTTCTCATATTATGAAAGCCTGTCACAATTCCCAATCAAATCCCATCCAAGATTCAAACATTAATGCTGTCCCAAAATTTCTTTATGCTAACCTAAGTATATACATCTCATTTCAGATGACCATTGTATAGGAAAATTTTAAGTCTTCCAATTACGTTGTCACCAAGGAAACAACGTACAATATTTCTTTTAAAAATACGTAGATTGTAGAACATGTTAACCAGAAAATTGAAGGAGTATACATTATAGG
The DNA here is from genome assembly GCF_019054845.1 of Dipodomys spectabilis. Lineage (NCBI taxonomy): Eukaryota > Metazoa > Chordata > Mammalia > Rodentia > Heteromyidae > Dipodomys > Dipodomys spectabilis. The sequence continues at coordinate 968,469 of NW_024871191.1, forward strand.
ATTTAATTTAAATATTTAGTCACATAAATGGATATTCTTTAACCTCAACTCAGAGCCCTTTTAAACTACATAAGTGCTCAACTCATCTATTACCATCTTCCATGAAGTCAGTCCTTGCTGTAAACAAACCAGATGTGGTGAACAAATTAACATATGCACCATTGTAACATGCTGCTGTTCTAAAGCATGGAAGTGAAAGAGCATTTAATGCCTGTGAAGAGCTATGAAAAGTGATTACTTTGCACCATAAATAGAAAAATCCACAGATGTTTCCAGTTGTGTTTTGTTGTTGGCATTTATGAGATATATTTTGGAAAGCACAATGAATGAAAGCAGGCTATTTTGTAAAACATGCCCTTGTTTAGGTTTCATAGGGAGCACAATTTACTCAGCCTCTAGATCATTGTTGTAATCTTAGCTGTTCACAACGATGGGATCTGAGGATCACAGTTTGATGCCAACCCAAACTAATAAATCCTCAAATTCTTATCTTCAATTAAGTAGAAAAAGTCAGAAGTGGAGATGTGGTTCGAGGGGCACAGTGACAGCATTGAGCAAAGCAATCTAAGCAAGAGCTCCAGAACCTCAGTTCAAGCCTGAGTACTGGCCCCCTAGTACTTCAAAAGCCAAACTCCCCCAAACACCAAACCAAAATTATGTGAAAATATTTTGTAACTTGTGAAGCAAAATCAAACGAGGCAAAGGAGTCAGAAGTAGTCCTAATATTCTTGTTTAGCCTTTTTGCTCAAAGCTGACACTCTCCCACGAGAGAAACATCTCCACTCCTGGATTTTGGTTTCTCAATTGGAGAAATATCTCAGATTTTTCTTCATAGGCTGCTTTAAACCAGGATCCTCAGATTTTTACCTCTAAGTTATCCAGGTTTTAAAATATGAGCCATAGTTGGACAGCACTACATTAATATTTTTGCATGTTTGAATGAATTTTAGAGTAAGACATATGTTACTTTTGAGAATGTAGGAAAATGTAATTAATATTCAAGAGATTTTAAAGCATACAAAGCAGAGAATAGAATTTAGCTGAGAATAGAATGGAGTAAATTATAATTACCAATGATAGTTTTCAGTCTGTGCACAGAAATGATTGAATTGTTGGAGCCCAAGGCCATCAGATAGCTGAGCTCCAGCTGGCTGCTATGCTCATGAGGCCAGCTATTGCTATTCACAAGAATGTGATATTATTGGGTGGCAGGGATCAGCTTCAAGTTCAGAACCTTAAATAGTTCTATTGATCTAAAAGTGGAAACACACCAGTACAAGAGTGTGATTAAAATGCTGAATGGAAAAACCATAGAGTCCATGGAAGACAGAATAACTCTTTCTATATCTAAAAGAGTATTTTCTCACAAAGAATTCTGAGCCGAATATGGTGGTCAATGTTTGTAATCTCTGAACATGAGAGGAAGATTAAGAAGTTAGCTTGAGACCAGCCTATGTTTTAGGCCAACAGAAGGACACATAGTAAAAGGCTATCTTAAAGCAACAACAACAACAACAACAACAACAAAAGTCCCAATAACTAGGAATGTGGTTAGTGGTAGAGTGCTGGCCTCCCATGCATGAAGCACTTGATTTGATTCCTCAGTATGACATAAGCAGAAAAATTGGAATTGGTACTGTGGCTCAATTGGTAGAGTGCTAGTCTGGATCAAAGAAACTCAGGGAGAGGGCCCAGGCCCTGATTTCAAGCCCCAGCGCTGGAAAAATTAAACAACAAAAACCAAATGCAAAATGCTCTTTGTTGAAATAAATATGTTGAAGATGTGTTGATGCTCACTAGAAAATTGTGATGTTGCCATTCATGATGAATTTTGTTAGAAAAAATTAAATAAATTAATGAAATATTATCTGACATTAGACAGGACATAGTGAGATCTAAAAATGATTGCTGCCGATGGCGACTTGACACAACTAACATTACATATACACTTTCTAGATTGTAATGTTTTTCTCTTTTTTTTATTGTGAACATACTGTACAGAGGGGTTACAATGACATGGGAAGATAATGAGTACATTTCTTATCAAGCATTGCAGCCTCCTCCTTTGTTTACCCTTCACATCCCTTCCCAGTCTCCCCCCCGCCCCACCACCAAAGTTGTAAACTTCTTTTTGGACATGACAACTTGTACTTCTCATTGTTGCAACGGGTCCCCCTGTATCCTTAAACGACTTGTTTTCCCCTTTCTCCTTCACAAATTATACACACATCAAATATGGTGAAAGCAGGGATTATACTGTGGGGGAGGGACATACAAAGCTACAAAGAATCTTATAAATGCATTAGAAACAAATGCATGAAAGAAAAAAGAACATTTAAATACATAACTAAGGGTTCATTTTCTTAACATCACATTATCTGACCTTTTCTGCTTGACTCACACATATACTAGATATTGCAAATAAGGGAAATCATGGAACCTATGTTTCTTTGGGCTTGGCTTACTTCAGTTAATATAATTTTTTCCAAGCCTTTCCATTTCCTAACAAATGGGGCAATGTCATTCTTTCTGATGGAGGCTTAGAATTCCATTGTGTGTATATACCACATTTTCTTGATCCATTCATCTACTGAGGGGCATATCGGTTGGTTCCATATTTTAGCTATGGTAAATAATGCTTCAATAAACATAGTTGTCCTGGTAGCTTTAGTGTGGTCTTGTTTGTAAACATTTGGGTAAATGCCCAAAAGTGGGATTGCTGGGTCATAGGGGAACTCTATGTGAAGTCTTTTTAGGAACCTCCATACTGCTTTCCAAAGTGGTTGAACAAGTTTACACGCCCACCAGCAATGAAGTAAGATTCCCTTCTGTCCACATCCCCTCCAGCATCTTAGAGTTCTTGATTTTTTCCATTCTAACTGGTGTGAGGTGGTATCTCAATGTTGTTTTGATTTGCATTTCTTTTATGGCTAGGGAGGTTGAGCATTTCTTCATGTGTCTATTGGCCATCCTTCTTTCTTCTTCAGAGAAGTTTCTCTTTAAGTCTTTAACCCACTTATTTATTCGGCAGTTGTTTGAGGATTTGTTGTTGTGGGATTTAATTTTTTGAGTTCCAAATATATTTTAGATATGAGACCCTTGTCCATTGTATAGCTAGTGAAGATATTCTCCCAATCCGTGGGCTTTCTATTGATCTTGCTGGCTATGTCCTTTGCCATTCAGAAACTCTGCAACTTCATGCAATCCCATTTGTCCAAACTTTCTTTGATTTGTTGTGTTTCCAGGTCTCTATTAAGAAAATTTAAGCCTGTGCCAAGGAGACCTAGGGTTTATCCTATTCCACCCTGCAATGTTTTCAGATTGTCTGCTTTAACTTCGAGGTCTTTGATCCATTTGGAGTTGATTCTGGTGCAGGATGATATCTAAGGATCTAGCTTTCGTTTTCAACAAGTAGTTAACCAATTTTGCCAGCACCATTTACTGAAGAGGCTGTATTTCTTCCATTGTATTTTTTTAGCTCCCATATGGAAGATTAGATGGCTATAGGTGTATAGGTTCATTTCTGGGTTTTCAATTCTATTCCATTGGTCCTTTGGTCTGTTCTTGTTCCAGTAACAAGCTTTTTTGAATTCTATGGCTTTATACTAGAGTTTGAAATTTGGTGTTGATATTCCTCAAGCAGTGTTCTTTCCGTTGAAGAGCTTTTTTGCTATTCGGTGTCTTTTATTGTTCCATATGAATTTTTGGATTGCCTCTTCTATTTCCCTGAAGAATGAGGTTGGAATTTTGATAGGTATCGCATTGAATTTGTAAATAGCCTTGGGAAATATTGCCATTATCAGGATGTTAATTTTTCCAATTCCAGGAGCATGGGAGGTTTTGCCATTTTCTAAGTTCTCTTTTGATTTCCTTTTTCAAGTTTTTAATGCTTTCATCATAGAGGTCCTTCACTTCTTTGGTTCAGGTAATTCCTAGGTATTTTATTTTTGTGGGGCTATTACAAATGGAGTTGCTTTCCTAATTTCAGCCACACTTTTCTCATTGTTGGCATAGAGAAAAGCCATTGATTTTGGGGGGTTAATTTTATACCCTGCTATTTTGCCAAAGTTTTGAATCAGCTTGAGTAATTTGGGAGTGTAGACTATGGGATTCTTTAAATACAAGATCATGTCATCTGCAAAGAGGGAGAGTTTTATTTATTCTCTCCCTATTTGGATCCCCTTAATGTTTGCATCTTGTCTTATTGCTGTAGCTAGGCATTCTAATATGAGATTGAAGAGAAGTGGCGAGTGTGGATATCCTTGTCTTGTTCCTGAGTTAAGAGGAAATGGCTTTAGTTTTTCACCATTAAGTATAATGCTGGCTGTAGGTTTGTCATATACAGCCTTCCATGGATTCCTAACTTTTCCAAAACCTTCATCATAAAGGGTATGTTGGATCTTGTCGAATGCTTTTTCTGCATCTATTGAGATAACCATGTGGTTCTTATCCTTGCTCCTGTTGATGTGATGAATAATATTAATTGATTTGCATATATTGAACCAGCTTTGCATCCCTGAATTGAATCCTGTTTGATCGTGGTGTATGATTTTTTGGATAAAGTGTTGAAGTGGATTGGCCAAAATTTTGTTGAGAAGTTTTGCATCAATGTTTATCAAAGAAATGGGTCTATAGTTCTCTTTCTTTGATCAGTCCCTGCGTGGTTTTGGGATGAGGGTTATGATGGCTTCATAGAATGTGTTCAGTAGTGAACTTTCTCTTTCAATTTCATTGAAGAGTTGGAGGAGTATTGGTGTGAACTATGCTTTGAAAGCCTTGTAGAATTCTGCTCTAAATCCATCTTGTCCTGGATTTTTCTTATCTTGGAGGTCTCTTATTGCTTTTTCCATTTCAATTCTTGATATGGGCCTGTTAAGATGGTTTCACTCGTCTTGGATTATTTTTAGCATGTCAATATTTGCTAGGAAAAGGTCCATTTCTGCCAAGTTCTCAAACTTATTAGCATAAAGTTTTGAGAAGTATTCCCTTAAAATGTTCTGAATCTTGGTTGTTTCTGTGGTGATGTTTCCATTCTCATCTGTGAGTTTATTTATCTGGGTGTATTCTCTTCTTTTTCTGATAAGATTTGCTAAGGGTCTGTCAATTTTGTTAAGTTTTTCGAAGAATCAACTCTTTGTTGATTCTTTCTATAGTTTTTTTGGATTCTAATTCATTTAATTCTGTTTTAATTTTAGTCATTTCTTTCTGTCTACTTAATTGGAGTTTATCTTGCTGCTCTTTTTCAAGGAGGTTCAGATGTCACATTAAATTGTTGGTTTCAGATCTCTCCAATTTGTTGATGTAGGAGCTCAGAGCTATGAACTTGCCTCTGAGTACTGCTTTTGCTGTGACCCAGAGGAGCTGGTAATCTGTGTGCTCTTTTTTGTTGAATAGCATGAACATTTGAATTTCCTTTCTAATCTCTTCCATAACCCACTCGTGATTCAGCAGTGTGTTGTTCAGCCTCCATGTGTTACCGGATTTCTTTGGTGGCGTTTGGTGTTCAGTTCTAATTTTATCTCCGTGTGTTCTGAGAGAATGTAAGGTTTAATTTCAATGTTTCTGAATTTGGAAACATTTGCTTTGTGGCCTAAAATGTGGTCTATTTTAGAAAATGTTCCATGTGCTGCTGAGAAAAACGTGTATTGTGATGCTGCTGGGTTAGTTATTCGGTAGATGTTTGTTAAATCTAGTTGATCTATGCAGCTGTTTAGGTCTGTGGTTTCTCTGTTGAGTTTTTGCCGAGTTGATCTATCTAGAGGGGAGAGTGGTGTGTTAAAATCCCAACAATTAATTTCTTTGGATCTATGTGGGATTTGAGGGAAAGTAGTGTTTCTTGGATAAATTTTGGGTGCTCCGTTGTTTGGCGAATAGATATTTAGAATTGTAATATCCTCCTGAATGAGAGATGCTTTATTTCTTCTCACAAATTCTAATTTGAAGTCTATTTTATCTGATATTAGGCTTGCAACTCTCGTCTGTTTATGGGGGCCATTTGCTTGGTAGATTTTGTTCCAGCCTTTATCATTGAAAATGTGTTTGTTTTTACGGGCAAGATGTGACTCCTGAAGGCAGCAGTTGAACGATCTTGTTTTTTATTCCATCTAGACAGTCTATGTTGCTTAATTGAAGAGTTAAGTTAATGTTGATAGATAGGCCTGAGAGGTATTTGGGAGTTCCTGCCATGTTATCCACCTTCTTGGAGGGCTGCAAAAACTGGGTTTTTCCTATGGTTCTTGGATTCTCAGTTTGGGTGCAGTTTCTTGGCCTTTATTTTATCTTGTTGGTTTTCTATATGTAGGACATCTTTAAGAATCTTTTGTAAGGTTGGTTTGGTGGAGATGTATTGTTTCAATTTTTCTTTGCTATGGAAGGTTTTGTTTTTGGCCTTCAGTTATTAAGGAGAGTTTAGCTTGGTACAGTATTCTTTGTTGATAATTGTTTTTTTTAGGGCATGGCATACATCATTTCAGGCTTTTCTTGCTTTGATTGTCTCTGCTGAGAAATCTGAGGTGATTCTAATTGGTTTCCCTTTATAGATGATTAATCTTTTCTCCTTGACAGCTTTATGGATCTTTTCCTTGGTCTGAATTGATCCTGTGTGGCTTATAATATGACGATGAGATGTCCTATCCTGGTCTGGTCTATTTGGAGTTTTAAAAGCTTCTTGTATCTGAATAGGCCTATCTTTTTGCATGTTTGGGAAGTTATCTGCTAGGATCCTGTTAAATAAATTTCCTAGGCCATTAACTTCTGTTTCTAGGTGCTCCTCTACACCCATTATCCTTAGATTAGGCCTTCTGATGGTGTCTTCCAGGTGTTGGATAGTTCTATCATATTTCTTGGACTTGTCCTGCATGGTTGTATGTTCTTTCTCTATAATATCTAGGCTGTCTTCAATCCCCGAGATTCGATCTTCTGCATGGTCTAACCTGCTGTCAAGACTTTCTACTTTGTTTTTTATTTCTTTTCCTTCTAAATGGTTAGCTTTGATGGCTTCAAATTTTTTGTTGAAGCTTTGTTTTAGATCTTGTATGAACTTCTTTACCTCCTTAATTTGGTGTTCAGTGTTTATTCTCAAATCACTTAGTTGATTGGTTATGGTTTCCTTGGACTCCCATTTCTTCTGTTGGGTTCCATTCAGCATTCCCTTTGTGGTCTCCCTGACTTCGTTCAGCTCTTTGTTAATGGACCCCATGAATGCCTTTAGTGATCTTTGTGTATTCTCATCCTGCTTTCTCAATTCCTGTATTACTTTTTGCTTAGCTTCTTCCCATTCATGTCATTCCTGTAGTTCTCTTTGAGTGTTCTCAGCCTGTTTACACCATTCCTGCCGTTCTCTTTGAGTATTCTCAAGCTGCTCACCAAAATGCTGTATCAGTTCTTGAGTAGCTTCCTCACACTCAGAATATTCCTGTATAAACCTTTTGATTGCCTCCATTCTCTTTTGATCACGATCATACAGAGTCCTTTGTATGTTTTCAATCTTTTCATTTATCATGTTTGCCAGCAGTGTTTGTAGAGCTATTTGGGAAGTCTCCTCTGGATTATTCATTATCTGTTCTATCCCTTGGTTATCATGAGTGGGAGTTGATATATCTATGCTGAATATGAGTGTCTAAAACTTGTAATCCTTGCTACTCAGGAAGCTGGGGACCAAAGCCAGCTTTGGCAAGAAAGTTTGTGAAACACATCTCAAATAACCACACACACACACACACACACACACACACACACACACACACACACACACAAAGCCAGAAGTGGAGTTGTGGGTGAAACTAGCCTTGAGTGAAAAAAACTAAGGCATAGGCCTTGAGTTCAAATCACAAGAGTAACACACACCCACATGCACACACATGCATATTATGTCTAGATTCTTATTTTAGTTTGAAGAAATAAACAATTTCATGAATAGTAATATTTGTTTCATATCCTGCAAATATTATGAAGTGGTTTTTAGTACAATTTGATTTAAGATATAACATAGGTCATTAAAATTAATATTAATCTAGTTAATATTTATAATTACTCATAACACATTGGTATTTTATGTATACACTTAAGAAATATTATGAGTAAAAGAAAGAAAGGAAGAATAGAAGAAAAGCAAGAAAGAAAGAGAGAAAAAGGACGAAAGAAGGAAAGAAAGAAAGAAAAAAGAGAGCAAAAGAGAGAGGTAGGGATGGAGGGAAGGAATGAGGAAGGAAGGACAGCAGGAAGGAAGGAAGGAAGAAACAAGGAAGGAAGGAAGGAAGAAAGGAAAGAAGGGACAAAACCAATTTAATTTATAAAATCTGTTATTTAGCCCAACATAAACTTCATGTAAGTTAACCCTTTTGTAAACGCAAGGTTACAATTGTCACTTCTCTGCATGTTCTCCATGCATGAATGAAACCAACAAAGAAAGGATCAGATATAACCAGATGAATATGTTTGCATCTCAAGTAAATATGTACACAAATCTTTTTCTCATTTTCTATACATCATCAAATAACTATTTGCAATCAATTTACATTGTTATAAATATTCTGAAAATTGATGTAACCAAAGGATATCAATATATTATATAATGTGAACACTAATATTTATAATGCTATTAATATTACAGTCTTCATATTATATTAATTATAACAATTTATATTATATGTTTTATCAGAGAAATTAGCATACTCTGATTTTGGTCTCTGTGGGAGACTTAATAGCAGACAGCAATTAAAATTTAAGGAGATCTGTATTTCTGAAAGCAGTTAACTCATTGAAGATTGTTCAAATACACCAGAAAGGCCTTCGAAATGCTGAACATGTTTACATGGTCACCTATGATGTGATTCAAGAGCCACAAAACAGTCATACTTCACTTTGTAATCACTACTATTATTCCCATCATAAGAAGAATCATTCACATAATTTACACGATATAGGTTTGTCGTTAAGTTATTATTTTCTATGAAATAATATCCAAATGATACACTTCACTGAGTTAAAGAAAAAGTTGCAAAATGTATTGGACACTCTAACTCCTTCCAATTACACATATTGAAATTCTATTCCCCTGTCTGGTGACATTAGAATCAGCCTTTCAGAGATGACCCTGCAATAATGATCCTGATAAAAGAAGCCCAATATAACTAGTCTGCCATGTGAATGTCCAGCAAACAGATTATAATGAACCAGAAAGTTGACCCCCATAATACAAAGATTTGTTTTGAATAATCATTTTTATAATCAATGTTCAAGCTTCTAGAGTATGGGTAATATAGTCCTGATGTTATTAATCCATTTACTTTGAAGTATTTTCTTATAACAACCCATAGTGGACAAAAAGCAAAGTAGTTTTGATTTAAATTTCAAATTTTTGAAAAAAACCATTCATAATGTTTTATTATTTAAACTTTATTCTCCAAACCTCCAGGTTACAAATATTATTAAATGGGAATTGAATTGAGGTTCAATGCTCTACTCAACTATCATAATCAACCTTCTGAATACTTTTATTGTCTTTAAGTATGTGTACAAAAGAGTTGCCATTCACTGAAACTGTTTATGAATACAGTTCATCTTGATTAATTTCACCCCATTCAACATTCTCATCCACTCCTCCCAAACAACCAAGTCCATAATTATCTCAATAATACGTTATGTAGGGAATTACTTGCCATTTAACAAATCATTTTGTGTATACAATGCACCTGGAATTGTGTTACCACTTCAAAATCTTCACCCCCATTTCACACTACCCATTACTTTGTATATTTCAATTCTGGCAAGTATGCAATAGATTTTTGCCTGTACTGTATCCTTTTCAATTTCCTACCCCTCTCACCTTACCCCCTCTGTCCTCTCTTGTAGTCCCCATTTACTGGTATTTATTTTGTTGGGTTTTGACTTAATCTTTTAAGAGAAATATACTATTTTCACTTTCCATGGACTCTGACACTTTAGATAATTAATTTACCTCCTTACATAGCATCCAGTATATTTAATTTTACATTTATAAACACCTTCTGTCTACCAAACATAAGGAAAGTCATACAACCTAACTTTCTCTGGGTCCAGTTAATTTCACTTAATATGATTATTTCTAAGTCTTTCGTTTTCCTTAATATGGTGCAATAGGGGCTGGGAAGGTGGCTCAGTGGTAGAGCGCTTGCCTTGCATGCATGAGGCCCTGGGTTCGATTTCTCAGCACCACATAAGCAAAAAGAAAGAATCCGGAAGTGGCACTGTGGCTCTAGTGGTAGAGTGCTAGCCTTGAGCTGAAGAGCTGAAGGACAGCGCCCAAGCCTTAGATCTCAGGTCCCACGACTGGACCCCCTGCCTCCCAAAAAAGAATGGTGCAATATGATTCTTTCTGATTGATTAATAAAATTTGATTATGTATGTATATATACATACATATTTGTAAATAGATATCAATGAAATTATATATATATATATATATATATATATATATATAATTCATATACACACGCACACAATTCTTCATCCCATTTTGCAGTGAGAGGTATCTGGGCTGATTCCATAAGTTGACTATAGAAAATAATGCAACAATGAACATGATTGTGCTAGCAGCTTCAGTGTGGCCTTGTTTTTGCTCTATTGGGTAAATGCCCATAAGTGGAATTGCTGGATCATAAGGAGCTTTCATTTCAGTTTTGTGAGGGACCTCCATCGTGTTTTCCAAAGTCGTTGAACAAGATCACATTTCCACCAACTATCAAATAGAGTTTCCTTTGGACCACATCCCTATCAGTATCTGTGATTGTTCGTTTTTTCATAATGACATTGTAAAAGGGGTAAGAAGAATCTCAGTGTTGTTTGGATTGGCATTTCTTTCATGGAGAGAGATATGTCTATTTGTCATTGTTACTTTTCTTCTAAGAAGTTCTCTTTAAGTCATTATCCCATATATTAATTGGGCTCTTGTTTATTTGAGGGTTTATTTGATCTGTAAATATGGGTTAGTTATGTAAACCCTCGTCTAATGCTTAGTTAGTAAATATCTTCTTCCATTCTATTCTCTTTCTATATATCCTGCTAACTTTTTCCTTTGCCATGAAGAAACACTTCAGTATGATGCAACTATATTCACTCAGAAAAGATGATATTACATCATTCATAAGGAAATGGAAAGACTTGGAATAAACCTATATTAAGTGAAGAAAGTCAGATTCAAAGAAATATAGGTTGCCCGATTTCCCTCATTTGTTGTATTAGAATGTGCCTCTAATTCTACAGCCTAACACACTTGGATGGTAAAAGAGAAAACATTACATTTGGACATGATAAATTGCATGGGATTCTAAACATTTATACAGTGAGATCATAGGAGGATGCCCTTTGGAGAGGATCACAAAGGCTCAATAGCTATATGAATATTATCATATAATATAATGTTCATCAAATTGATCTCCAAGAAATGATATTGAGAGTTTTTTTTTTATTATTTTGCTTTTTCCATCTGAATTCGGATGCTGTTATTTTGTTTTAATTTATGCACCTTTGGTCTTATATATAAGTTTGGAAGGGGAAGGGGAAACACAGAAATGGTGGGACACAGGGTCAACAAATGTAGCAGTGCCACTCAATAAACACTACCTTGTAAATGAACTATACAATTTATGGGGGAGGGAGGTTGAAAGGGAAAAACTGGGAGAACATGAGGGAAGAGGTGACACTGTTGAAAAAGAAATGTGCTCATTATCTGACTTATGTAATTGGATTCCTCCTGTACATCATCTTTACAAATTAAAAATGGACCTCATAAACAGGCCAGAATAGTTATATTAATATTAGATAATATTGGCTTTAAATTAAAATTGGTATAAAAGTAAAAAGAGACTAAAAAGTACATTAAATGTTGGCAAAGGAAAGTCTCAATCAGGTGAATATAACAATGCTAAATATCAATGCCCTGAATCCTAGATCTCTAAAATTCATCAGACAAATACTACTTGCCATAAAAATATGCATACATCCAAACACATTGTTGGTTGCTTGAACACATCATTCTTACCTCTGGACAGGCCATCTAGGTCAAAATCTAGCAAAAAAAATCAATACCAAATTCCTGGTTTGACAAGCTTTCCAAAATAGATCATATCTTAGATCAGAAAGAAAATCTGTGAAAATTCAAAAATAAAAATGAAACTACCTCTTGTATCCTGTCAGACCACAATGGGATCAAGTTAGATTTCAACATTAAAAAGCATCACAAAAAATTCTGAAACTCACAGAGACTGAATAACACATTGCTAAATCATCAGTGAGTCACTGAAGACATATGGAGGGAAGTTCCAACGTTTATGTAATTCAGTGGAAGTGAACAGACAAAATACTACCTCCTCTGGGGAACAAGAACACAGGCAAAACTTAGGAAAATTTATAGCTTTGTGTATGTACATCAACAAATTAGAACAATTTTAAATCAGCACTAATAATGCAACACTAGGTCCTTGAAAAACAGGAACAAGCCAATTCAAAAACTGGTAGATAGAAATCATACAAATTAGATTAAAGAAATAAATGAATCAGAGTCTCAGAAAAACATACATTCATAATTGACTTTTATCTACTAGTAGCCCAAAAATTCGCCCAATAAATGTAAATGTAGCTATTTTCAGAGATAGACTCAACCAGCTCAAACCAGTTAACAAAACATACTTGTAAGATTCTAAGGAACAATGTTTTGTTTGCCTTTTTAAAATAAATTTACTCTGTTATTAAGTTGATTTGTAGAGGTATTACAATTACATGAGTCAGGTAATGTGTACATTTCCTTTTATGAAATGTCTTCAGTTCCCTCATATTTTCCCATTCCCTCCCTTCTTTCCCCACACATGTGTTAAATAGTCCACTTTTATCAATGTTCAAGGAACTCCACTGCTTCATTTTTTTCACCCTTTTCCTAAAGCTCTGTGCCCACCCCCACCTTCCTGAAGACGTAGAATGAATATACCATGCATAAGGTAAAGAAGACAGAATCATCACAAACTATAAATCACAACAACATACAGTAAACAAAAAACGGACTCTTTTGCTTCCATACCTCATAGTTTGTTTCAGGATGTTTATCATGTTATATAAATGTAATTGTTTTTATCTTAAAGTCAATTCAGGGATTAAGGTGTGATAAACTTATAATTTTCTTTCTATTTAGTAATGCTTTTATTTTACATTAATGTTGTAAGTAACACAATTCAAATCCCAGGGAAATTTGAAGGTTCAGATTTATAGTTAAATACTCAGAAGGTCTAATAGTTCCATTTTGGCAACCAAACTGAAAAACAGTCATGGTTTATCCTCATGAATGTTATTATTTCATATGCAAAAAGTAATTTTACCTACATTTTCTCTTATATGATAACATATTATCTGTTAATCAGAGAGATACAAGAAGATTTTTAATTATGATATGAAAAATGCATCGAAAAGTATGAATGAAATCAGGGAGTACATGGCTCAGAGCGTGGTGGCTCTGTTAAATATTCTCATTATTTTGAATGATCTGGTGTTTCTATATGTGTGGAATTATGAATGTATTTTATGTCTGGACAAGAAAGTTTGATTAGTAGATCATTGTCTAATACCTGAATCAGAGTGGTAAGTATGTGTGTGTGTGTGTGTGAGAGAGAGAGAGAGAGAGAGTGGGTGTGTGTATGTGTGTGGGTGTGGGTGTCTGTCTGTCTGCCTGCAATTCTGGATTTAGAAGGAATATCTTATTTCCCTGATGGTATATACTTGATTCTATTAGGTATACTCCATTAATGACAGCAAATAAAGTTAATTAACATTTTGTGCCATATATTTATGATTGCATGAACAAACTAAAAATTATGTTTGGGATATGAGTTTTGTAAAAGCTCAGCTGAAAGTATAAACATTTGGAATCTTGAGAAAGATATCAATGGCAATCATTTCAGTGTAGATAAATTTTTACAACACTTGCAATGATAAGTAATCCGATATCAAAATTCAATATTTATTGATTTTCCATAGCTACACTATTCTATAAATTTGTAGGAAAACAAGTAAAATTATGGAATCATAAAAGTAATGTGATTATTTATTGTAAACAGTTTTACAGTTATGCCCTGATTGTAAGCGCTAGGATCAACCGAAAAAAAAACACAATATACAACAGGGAGTTAGATATTTTATAATGAAGCACATTTTAATATACTTCACATTGTTAGAAAGACTAGAACTTTGGGTTAGCTTTATAACCTACCATAATAAGTGATATTGTCCATTTATTAAGCAGAAAGGCTTACTCAGATGTACAAGATTGAATGGTTCAGTGTATGTTCAGCTGATTTTATTGCTTTAGGGGCCAGTGACAAGACAATGTCAAGGAGGGGAGTATGTCAAAGAGAAATGATTTTTACCTAGAATGATTAAAAGATAGAAGAAGTAAGAAGATGAGAGTCTATTTTCTCATGAGTTTCACTCTGAAGAACTTAATCTCCAGAAGAACTATTTAGGTATGCTCCACAGTCTGGGAGGAATTGGAATGTCATTTTTCTTTAACACATAGGTCTTTCTGGGGCATTCTAAAATCAAATGGCAACATCTTCACCAATGATAATAACTTGTCCAGGGGTGGATGCCACTAGATATTTCTATAAATTCTAATCAGATCTCAGCAGACTAAATATTATATGGAATTCCTATTAAAATATTTTCTTGCAGACTGACTGGGTCTTCATAATGTGTATCTGTGTGTTTATATGTGTGTGTTTGAATAAACTAATAAAACAATGTGGCAGATAAAAGTATTAGTATGGCCTTTGGTTTTTCTTCTCATATTATGAAAGCCTGTCACTATTCCCAATCAAATCCCATCCAAGATTCAAACATTAATGCTGTCCCAAAATTTCTTTATGCTAACCTAAGTATATACATCTCATTTCAGATGGCCATGGTATAGGAAAATTTTAAGTCTTCCAATTACGTTGTCATCAAGGAAACAACGGACAATATTTCTTTTAAAAATACGTAGATTGTAGAACATGTTAGCCAGAAAATTGAAGGAGTATACATTATATGATTTAATTTAAATATCTAGTCACATAAATGGATATTCTTTAACCTCAACTCAGAGCCCTTTTAAACTACATAATTGCTCAACTCATCTGTTACCATCTTCCATGAAGTCAGTCCTTGCTGTAAACAAACCGGATGTGGTGAACAAATTAACATGTACACCATTGTTACATGTTGCTGTTCTAAAGCATGGAAGTGAAAGAGCATTTAATGCCTGTGAAGAGCTGGTTCTAAGGATTATGAAAAGTGATTACTTTGCACCATAAATAGAAAAATCCACAGATGTTTCCAGTTGTGTTTTGTTGTTGGCATTTATGAGATGTATTTTGGAAAGCACAATGAATGAAAGCAGGCTATTTTGTAAAACATTACTGGCTGGCACTTTTATTGAAATGTTTCAAATGAGAAGACAGACAATAGGGTGGGTAAGATGTGGTATGCAGCTTTAAATACAGACAAGCAAAACAAAGAATGGGATTTTTTTTTTCTTAACAAATGCTTTCTGGTTATATTGTGCTATACACTATAATGATGAAATAATCATTTCTATGGAAAAGTAAGGAGAAAACACTGTCACCTGTTGAATTTCTTTTTAAAATGAATCTTAAATGTCAAGGTCAAAGAAATTTAAATGCCTTAAGAAAACATTATCAAGTATTACTTTCATTTTTGATAAAAAGTCAAAACAAACTGACAGACTGTTCGTCCATTAAGATTTATAAGTTTCCTGCTATATATTTCCTATTGTTCCTCTTTTTGGGGGGGGGGGTGATATATAATTTTTTAGAATGGCAACCTGGTCTTAACCATTACCCACAAAATTTTTGCTGTCATAGAATCAGAGAGTTTTTGTTGTTGTTGTTTTTTTGTTTTATTTGATCGTTCATGGGGCTTGAAGTCTGGGCCTCAGCACTGGTCATACACTCTTCAGCTCAAGGTGAGCTCTCTACCACTTGAGCCATAGTGCCATTTCTGGTTTTCTAGTGGCTTATTTGAGATAAGAGTCTCACCGACTTTCCTGCCTGGGCTGTCTTTGAACTGAGGTCCTCATATCTCAGCCTTTTGAGTAGCTAGGATTACAAGCATGAGCCACCAGTGCCCATCCACTGAGTTTTATTTTATTAAATTAAGACAATAGTAGACTCATTTTATGCCAACACAAAATATAAACACCAATGACATTTTTCCCTAAAAAAAAACCACTCATAAAAAAATCATGAGATTCGGGGGAAGATGGCAGGGGAGAAGCTGAATGCTAAACAAACTCTCCCATAGAAAGCATTTTAGTATTCCAGTGAACAGTCTTGTGCTACAGAGTCACACCAAGTGTTTCATCTCAATACAGAGAGTTTGGACAGAGAGGAAAAATCCAAGCAAGGAAACAGATCTGAACACATGCAGCTAGCCATGGCTGCAGTGGCAGAGTTGGTAGCAGAGACACTCTTGGCAGCCATAACTACAGAGAGAATCGTGGACAAAGGCGCCAGATGTGGCGGGCAAGCAGATTCTACCCAACGCAAGCAAGAACTGACAAGGAGCAGATATCTTCATCCTGCAGATCACAGATCAGAAACTGCCCAGGAACAAGACTCTGGCATGAGTAGAACCCTGATCTCCTCATTCCTTCTCAGGGAGCAGAGGAGGGAAGGACGCCCCCTACCACTGGACGCCTCCTACCACTGGAGATCTCTGTCTTTGATACTAACAAAGGCCAAGCTGAGCAACTAGCTCCAACTCAGGCCTTGGAAGAAAACAAAAGAGTCATTTAGCAGGTCACAGGAACTTGCTCTGACCTGCAGGCTCAGCTCCACCCAGGGGAAAGTCAAACAACCCAGACAGAGAAAAATCTGCCCCATGAGGAGTGACTTTCATCACTGGGTAAGCAGAGCCAGAGGCTGCCCCTCCCTACAGCAGCCTAGACAAACAATTGAAACTCAGTAACATAAACCATGAGAATGACTCCAAGCTGGGCTCTCTGAGAGTCTCAGGAGCTAGCCCAGCAAGGAAAAGCTACTGATTGCTGGAAGGCCTCAACTCTACACATAACCTAATCTTATCACAGCATCTCCAAACTAGAGGAAACTCCCATCTCCATCTTTTGGAATACTCAAAGCAAATCTACCTCCCACTGAACTAGCCTGGGAGGAGGATCACAAAACAATGGGTTAGGCAAAGCATTTTTCTGACTGTTCAAACAAACTGACTTAAGAAAACAATCAAGCCACAGGAAAACCAAACACCACAAGCAGACCAGAGACTCCATCAAGAGACTGGTTATGGACACGGAGATACACAATCATAACATTGCCCCCATCCCCCCCACCAAAAAAAAATCAAAGAACTCTTTTTTAAAATTTAATTTAATTTTTTTATTTTGGGAATACAGTACAGAGGAGTTACAATTACATGGGCAAGATAACGAGTATATTTCTTATCAAGCATTGTTGCCTCCTTGTTGTTTCACCTTCCCATTCCTTCCCATACTTCTCCCCTCCCTCCACCGATGCTCCCCCATCCCCCAACAAAGGTGTTAAGTTCGTTTTTCGACATAATGAATTGTACAACTCATTGTTGCAATCAAAGAACTCTTATTTGAACCTTTAAAATTTTTTTTTTAATTTTTAAAATTGTTTTCTATTAATCTTATTTTCCTCCCATAGTTTTTATTTTAGGTGTATACATGTGTGTGTGTGTGTGTGTGTGTGTGTGTGTGTGTGTGTGTGTGTGTGTGTGTGTGTGTGTGTGTTTATCTCTTCTGAACTTTTGGTCCTTTTTAAGTATTCTTTTCATTTTTTTCTGATTCGGTACAGGATGATAGATAAGCATCTAACTTTAGTTTTCTATGGGTGATTAACCAATTTTGCCAGCACTTTTACTGAAGAGGCTTTCTACCATTCTATTTTTTTATCTCCTTTATCAAAGATTAGATGCCTATGGGTCTGTAGGCTCATTTCTGGGTTTTCAATTCTATTCCATTGGTCCTGAGGTCTGCTCTTGTGTCAGTACCAAGCTGTTTTGTTTGCTAATGCTTTGTAGTAGAGTTTGAAATTTGGTATTGATATTACTCCAGCACTGTTTTTTCTGTTAAGGATTTTTTATGCTATCCATTGCCTTTTATCGTTCCATATGACTTTTTGGATTGCCTCTTCTATTTCCTTCAAGAATGAGGTTGAAATATTGATTGGTAATGCATTGAATTTGCAGATAGCCTTGGGAATTATTGCCATTTTCACGATGTTAATCCTTCCAATCCAGGATCAAGGGAGTTTTTTCACTTTCTAAGTTCTGTTTTGATTTCCTTTTTCAGGTTTTTAAACTTTTCATCATGAAGTTCCTTTACTTCTTTTGTTAATTCATTGCTATTCTATTTTTTGTGGGGTTATTAAGAATGGAGTTGCTTTTCTGATTTCAGAAACTCTTTTTTCATTGTTGGCATACAGAAAAGCCATTGATTTTTGAGGGTTAATTTTATACTCTGATACATTGCCATAGTTTTGAATCAGAATGAGTAATTTGAGATTGGAGTCCATAGGATTCTTTAAATACAAGATCATGTCATCTGCAAAGAGGGAGAGTTTTACTTCATCTTCCCCTGTTTGGATCCCTTTTATGTTTTCGTCTTTTCTTATTGCTGTAGCTAGGCATGCTAATAGTAAATTGAAGAGAAGTGGAGAGAGTGGACATCCTTGTCTCGTTTCTGGCTGCAGGTTTGTCATATACAGCCTTTATTTTATTGTGGAATATTCCCTGGATTCCTAGTTTATCCAGAAACTTCATCATAAAGTGGTGTTAATTAATTGATTTGTGTACATTGAACCAGCTTTGCATCCCTGAACTGAATCCTGTTTGATCATGGTATGTAAAGTTTTGGATGAATTGTTGAATTGTTTGGTGAAAATTTTGTTGAGAAGTTTGGCATCAATGTTCATCTAAGTAATGGGTGTATAATTCTCTTTCTTTGATGAGTTCTAGCCTGGTTTTGGGATGAGGGTTATGATGGCTTCATAGAATTAGTTTGGTCGTGAACTTTCTCTTTCAATTTTATTGAAGAGTTGGAGGAGTATTGGTATGAGCTCTGCTTTGAAAACCTTATAGAATTCCGCTGTAAATCCATGTGGTTCTGGGCTTTTCTAAGAATGGAGGACTCTTACTGCTTTTTCTATTTCAATGCTTGATATGGGCCTGTTAAGATGGTTTAACTCATTTGCTCCTTTTCAGTTGTTGCTGGTGTTGAGTTGAATCTGCTCACCCATTGTGTCTGGTGCCTTTGTTCTGGACCCTCTCTGTTGTAGGTATGGTGGGGTGGCTATGGCCACCACCAAAGCTGCCTCAGCCATGGCTACAGCAACTGCTCAGATGTGTCTGCTTCCCTGGATTTTCCCTCTCTAGCCAAACTGTTTACTGTGATGGCACACTTATTGTGATACTCTATCCTAGTACTGATCACTGGAACACTAAAACTGCTTTCTATGTGAGAGATAGTGTAGCCTCCAGGTTCTCCTCCACCATCTTCCCCCACTTCTCATAAACATTTTCTTATTACAGGATTATTCTAGATTAGTTATATTATGATTGATAATGACCAAGATTGACAGAAAGGTGAAGGAAAATTGTCTACACTTCCATGAGGTTCTGACTTGTCTTTCACAAAATGTTATAAAAGCTCTCCGTGAGAAATCTAGCAGCTGCATTTCTAAATAGTCTGTGCTTGCTTACACTTTCTGATAATGTTTCAATTCAAGTACTTCTTAGAGTCCCATACCATTCAATGATGCTGTATTAGATCTTTTGTACATCTTGAAGACAGCTCTTGCTGATTAAATTTGTGCTTTTCAAATTAGCTCTCGCAATTCCATCCACAAAATGCAGACAAAAAATATCTGAAATAAATTTGTATCTGTTTATAGTGAATATATTTTATTTTCCATTACAAACATAGAATGTAGTAAAAATTTTCACAGAAATTACACTGCACTAGGTTGTTGGCAGATTCTAATGAAAATTTTATACAGTGTTTATGTAGAGAATTTGAGCATCCAAAATTTTAGTATGTCTGTGGCCCTAAAACCAATACTTTATTTATATTGAGTGACAAATACAACTTGCTATATGTACAGTTTTTCTTGTATGTTTTTAATATATATTTTATCGTAAAGATACTGCACAGAGGGGATACAATTACATAAGTAAGGTAATGAGTACATTTCTTATTGAGCATTGTTACTACCTCCTTTGTTTTTCCCCTACTATTCCTTACCTTCACACATCCCCAACACCTCCGTCCACCCCCCTCTAATAGTATCTTGCAAATCTCATTGTTACAATGGGACAACCTGTATCCTTTCCTTGTATCTTAAATGAAGAAATGCTGGCTTGTTTCATGTTGATTCTACTTGGGTAGACACACTTAAAAACACTTTCCAAGTACAAAAGCACATAAATGAAACGCACATCATCTTTTGTCAGTTGGTATAATTGTGTTCTACACATTTATTGACAGGTTACAAATTATTCTCAAATTTAATACATAAAAAAACTTTCTTTGATTCTCATTTTCGTGGCCAGGACATCAGCACGACCTCAGTCACCATTTCTCACTTTAGACTTTTCATATGGGTTAGTTAAATTTTGACCTGTGCTCCAGTCTTCTGGGGAGTCACTCATCTGCTTAGGAATTGATGCTGGCTGTGGAAAAGAGCCCAAGGAAGGATGCCATTTAAAGCCTTATACCTTTATTCTTAACAAGGATATTGTCCTACTACTTTGGATGTTGAGAGTGTCTACAAGAGCAAGCATTCCTTGGGGAGCAGGGAGACACCATATGACCTATACTTATTGAGATTTCCGAGTGACTTGTTATCACTTGTACTGCATTTTTCAAGTCGAATCTCTCTAAACCTACCAGTTGTAAGAGATAAGAGGAGTGGTAAAAGAACTCTTAGAGACAAATATATCTTCAACACATTTGTTACCAAGCATTCTGTCAAAGGCATATTTAACAACTAGTGAAACTTTTGTTGGCTATATCTATGTGTCTTTCTCCATTTGTGCATGTGTACATCTGTGTATGTATGTGTGTATTTGTGGGTATAGTAACATTCATGTGTACATATATGGGCCTATATACACATATATGCATATATAAATAAATATACATATATAAATATATGTGCATATTTTACCCATATAATATCATTAACAAAGTAATTAATGCAAAACACTGATATGAAGATATTTTGAAAAAGTGAGTGTGTGTGCATTCCTGCGTGTTTGCATGCTCAGAGTTTGAAATCAGGGCTTCAACGTCTCGCTACATCTTGCTCTCTAGATTGGTGAGCTACTATATGAACTACATCTCCATTCCTGGCCCTTTGCTAGTTCATTAAAATTTTTGAAAAATAATCTCATGAATTTATTTTGCCCTGATTGGCTTCCAAATGTTATCCACAGATGTTAGGCTCTTGAGTTGGTATCTCGAGTAGTTAGGATTACAGGTGTGACAAACCAGCACAAGGCTTTCAGAATAATTTTAAAAGTAGAAGAAAATTTACTTTACAGAGGCCTGTTTTATCATCTCCTAGCTTTAAAGCATTTTGGAGTCATTATATGTGAATTTTTTCATTCTTGAATTCTTAAAATACAGTAAGCCATAACTTACAATGACCTGAAAGATGTATTCAAAATGAAGAAAAATGTTATGTTCTGATCTTTGTAAACACACACACACACACACACACACACACACACACACACACACACACACACACACATACACACACCATCCTCAAACATTAAGACAGAATTTAAAAAAAAAGTAAAGCAAAGTGGAACTTCTGGGGCATTTAGTTCAAAATGCATAAGATACTAGACATACATTATGACCAGGTATAAAGTTGCAATGTACAACATGAGGATACAGGGGACAACACTGGCCTTACTTATAAATGAAGCTAAGTAAGTAGGAGTTGTTCTTCCCAGTAGTGGTTACTCTTTTAGTTGTTCTTCCTTCAATAATGGATGAGATGAATGTAATTCTTTAAGTATACCTGCCTATTTTCAGAAATAATAACAAACAATATAGCAATAATGTTGCACGCTCAACGTAGAACAAAATGTCAAATTAACATACATGAGATTATCCTTGATGTAAACTAATAAATACAAATGAGGGAAACCATGGGACCTATGTTTCTTTAAGTCTGGCTTACTTCACTTAATATGATTTTTTCAAAGATCTTCCATTTCCTTACAAATGACGTGGTCACATTCCTTGTGTTGCAAGCGTATTTTTCCACGTGTGTTTATCTGTATGTGTGTGTGTATGTGATTTTTGGTAAATATTACTGTGATACACAGTAGTAGCTTTACTGTGTCCTTGTTTGTGATCACCTGGTTATATGCCCAGAAGTGGGATTACTGGGTAATAGGGGAGCATTATTTTGTACATCAAGGATAATCTTAGTAGATGAGCAGAATAGCTCAAAAAATAGCTATGTACATATGATCGTATAAGGTGATTCCAAGTGAAATGAACTCTAAGACATGTTCTTTGTTGTTGTTGTTCTTACTGGACTATGTGATTTCTTTTTATCCTTTTTTTGTTTTCCCCACCTATGGTTAATCTCCTGTAGTCACTGTATTGGATTTTGATACCCTGGGTATTTTAAATATGTTCATATGAACTAGGGAAGGGAAAGGAAAAAAAAACAAATTGGTGAGACAAAGGACAAAGGGGGAACCTATGCAACAGTAGTACTCACAAGACAATATTTTGTAAGTAATCTCGGGGGGGGGGCGTTGGGAGTGAAGCAGGAGAAAAATAGGGGAAGGGTAACAATTTAGAAAAGAAATAAATTAATTACCTTACTTATGTAACTATATTCTATCTGTACATTACCTTGACAATAAAATTTAAATAAAAAATAAAATAAAATATATGAGAGCAGCAATACAGGAGATGGGAGTGGGGGAAATACTGTAGTATCGTAGTGTAGAACAGCTGTGGAAAGCAGTAATTTTACATTAACATAGCAAGTAATAAACTAGCATACAGATTTTCAGCCTCATGTCAATCATTAAAAAGGGAAAACAAAATGCACAATCAGCAAACCAATAGAGATAAAATAGAAAACTAAACAATAAAGATGAAGAGATGACTTGGACCAAGAATAACAAATGACACAATTAAGAAACAAATAACAGGGAGTTCCGGGAAGATGGCGGAGGAGAAGCTGGAATCTGAACAAGCTCTCGCATAGAAAGCAGTTTTAGAGTTCCAGTGAACAGTCCTAAGCCAGAGAATCACACCAAGTGTGCCATCACAGGACAGAGAGTTAGACAAGAGAGGGGAAGCCAAGACAAGGAGACACATCTGACCGCCTGCCAGCAGCCGCGGTGGCGGCGGCGGCAGGGTCGCAGCGGCTACCGCAGCCGCGGCCATACCTGAGCGCTCACACAGAGAGTCCGGGACGAAGGAGCCAGACGCAGAGGGCGAGAGGATTCTACTCAACACCAGCAAGAACCGACAAGGAGCGGACAACTTCATCCTGCACTTTGCAGACCAGAGACGACCCAGGATCCAAGACTCGGCGTGAGTAGCCCCACTTCCTCACTCCTTCTCAGGGAGCAGAGGAGGGAAGGCCACCCCTCCCCCCCCAGCACCGGTGATCTCCATCTTGGATACCGACAAAGCTCAGAGGAGCTGCTAGCTCCAACTCAGGCCTTGGAATAAAACGAGTCATTTAACAGGTCACAAGAACTTAACGGCGAAGTGACCTGCCAGACTCAGCTCCATCCAGGGAAAAGTCACCCAGCTCAGGCACCAGCCATTGGAGTGGCTTTCCTCACTGGGTAACCAGAGCCAGAGGCTGCCCCTCCCTCTAGCAGCCTCCACAATCAATTGAAAAACAGAAACCCTGAGAATGGCTCCAGGGTGGGCTCTGTGAATTTTTCACAAAATAGCCCCAGGGAAAAGCTACTGTTTGTTGAAAGGCCTCAACTCTACCAGAACCTAGCCTCATCACCCCTCTTTTGTGATTCTCAAAGCAGATCACCCTCCCATTAAACTAACCTGGGAGGGGGATCTCAAAATCTTGGGTAAAGCAGAGCATTTTTCTGCCTGTTCGAACAAACTGACTTAAGAAACCAATCAAGCCACAGGACCTCAAGCTGACCAGAGACTCCAACAAGAGGCTGGTAACAGACAAAAGGGAGATACAGGATTCTTCCCAAACCTCCCAAAAAAAAAATCAAAAAAAAAAAAATCAAAGAACTTTTTTTTTCTTCTTTTCTTTTTTCTTTTTTTTTTTTTTTTTTTTTTTTTTGGTACCTTATATATATAAAATTTTTTTTTCCTTTTCTAAAACTTTTATTAATCTTTAATTTTTGCCTTTTTTGAAAAAATAATTGTTTTCCAGTAACTTTTTTTTCCTCTTATAATTTTTATTTTAGGAATACGTGAATGTACGTTTTCCTTTCTTTTCTTGTCTTCTCTCTTTTTATTTCTTTCTTTCTTAATTATTTTTTTGTTTTTTGTCTAGCTCTACTGAACTTCTGATCTTTTTTTTTCTCCCTTTCTTATCCTTTTCACCTTTTCTTTTCTTTTGTTCTTCTGTATGTGCCTTAACTCTTGTCCTGCACATCCTGATAAACCCATAGTTAACTAGTAGACCCTATCCCCCATTGTGTACACACTTAATCCACAAATTTATTACTCAATCCAAAACCTCTGAGACTTAAATTCCTTAATAGCAGTACTACCTCTTTATACCTATATAATATTTTAAGCATTTTTTAAGTTTTTCACATCTCCTCTATCTCCCTCCTGTTTTCTCATTATATTCACATTCCTCTCTAAATAGATGGTCTTTCAATCTCCATAACTATATTAATTTTTACGTTTCTAATTTTTTTTCTGGTCTCTTTTCATTTCCCTTTACCTTTCTTCTTTTTCTCTCCCTCTCTACTTGCATCCTACCCAACCTATTTCCTGCATTGAGATTAGGACATAGTTAACTCTCCCTGTGCCTCCCCACACCAATCTATTCCTAATTTTTACCCACATCTCTCCCTAACCCTAAAAATTTCTGGTTTCCCAAATTCTTCTCTGCGGTTCGAAGTCCATTAACATATAGTTGTTTGATGTTGAATAGATGTATCTGTTGAACTAGATTGTATCTGTAGACTATTGACTGTATAAATGCAAACGTTGGTTGATGGTTGCCTTAAGATAGTGTTCTAGCACAAAACTGGTGCTATTTTCATCTCAAATGGGCAGAGTAAGCCGAAAAAACACAAGAAAAATGGCAAATCCAGGTATCTCAATTCCCAATCTTGATAATCAGGGGTCAGATCAGATAATGAACAATCCAGAGGAGAGTTCCCAAATAGCTCTACAAACACTGGTGGCAAATATGATAAATGAGAAGTTTGACAACTTACAAAGGACTCTGTATGAGCGTGATAGGGAGAGAGAGGAGGCATCCCAAAAGTTTATGCAGGAATATCATAAGCGTGAGGAAGCTACTCAAAAAATGATACAGGATTTGCGTGAACAACTTGAGAATACTCAAAGAGAAAGGGAGGAATGGCGTGAGCAGGCTGAGAACACTCAAAGAGAACTGCAGGAATCCCAGGAACGGGAGGAAAGAGAACTGCAGGAATCCCACAAACGGGAGGAAGCTAATCAAAGAGTAATTCAGGAATTGAGAGACCAGGTAGAGAACACACAAAGATCAGTAAAGGCATTCATGGAATCCATTAACAAAGAGCTGAAGGAAGTCAGGGAGACCACAAAGGGAATGCTGAATGGAACCCAACAGAAGGAATGGGAGTCCAAAGAAATCATAACCAATCAACTAAGTGATTTGAGAACAAACACTGAACACCAAATTAAGGAAGTAAAGAAATTCATACAAGACCTAAAACAGAGCTTCAACAAAGAACTTGAAGCCATCAAAGCTGACCAATTAGAAGGAAAAGAGATAAAAAACAAAGTAGAGAGTCTTGACAGTAGGTTGGACCATGCAGAAGATCGAATCTCAGGGATTGAAGACAGCCTAGATATTATAGAGAAAGAACATACAACCATCCAAGACAAGTCCAAGAAGTATGATAGATCTATTCAACACCTAGAAGACACCATCAGAAGGCCTAATCTAAGGATAATGGGTGTAGAGGAGCACCTAGAAACAGAAGTTAATGGTCTAGGAAATTTGTTTAACAGGATCCTAGCAGAGAACTTCCCAAACATACAAAAAGATAGGCCTATTCAGATACAAGAAGCTTTTAGAACCCCAAATAGACCAGACCAGAATAGGACATCCCACCGTCACATTATAATCAACACAGGATCAACTCAGACCAAGGAAAAGATCCTTAAAGCTGTCAAGGAGAAAAGGTTAATCACCTATAAAGGGAAACCAATTAGAATCACCTCAGATTTCTCAGCAGAGACAATCAAAGCAAGAAGAGCCTGGAATGATGTATGCCATGCCCTAAAAACAAACAACTATCAACCAAGAATACTGTACCCAGCTAAACTCTCCTTCATAACTGAAGGCCAAATAAAAACCTTCCATAGCAAAGAAAAATTGAAACAATACATCTCCACCAAACCAGCCCTACAAAAGATTCTTAAAGATGTCCTACACATAGAAAACCAACAAGACCGCAACAAAGGCCAAGAAACTGCACCCAAACTGAGAATCCAAGCACCATAGGAAGAACCTAGTTTTCGCAGCCCCCAAGAAGGTGGATAACATGGCAGGAACTCCCAAATACCTCTCAGTCCTATCTCTTAATGTTAACGGACTGAATTCTCCAATTAAGCGACATAGACTGTCTAGTTGGATTAAAAAACAAGACCCTTCTATCTGCTGCCTGCAGGAGTCACATCTTGCCCGTAAAAACAAACACATTTTCAATGTTAAAGGCTGGAACAAAATCTACCAAGCAAACGGCCCCCATAAACAGGCGGGATTTGCAATCTTAATATCAGATAAAATAGACTTCAAATTAAAATTCGTGAGAAGAGATAAAGAAGGTCGCTACATACTAATTAAAGGATCTCTCCTTCAGGAGGATATTACAATTCTAAATATCTATTCGCCAAACAATGGAGCACCCAAATTTATCAAAGAAACACTACTTTCCCTCAAATCCCATATAGATCCAAAGACATTAATTGTGGGGGATTTTAACACACCACTCTCCCCACTAGATAGATCAACTCGGCAAAAACTCAACAGAGAAACCGCAGATCTAAACAGCTGCATAGATCAACTAGACTTAACAGACATCTACCGAACATTTCACCCAGCAGCATCAGAATACACGTTTTTCTCAGCAGCACATGGAACGTTTTCTAAAATAGACCACATTTTAGGCCACAAAGCAAACTTGTCTAAATTCAGAAACATTGAAGTTATACCTTGCATTCTCTCTGACCACAAGGGAATAAAATTAGAACTCAACACCAAAAGCCACCAAAGAAAGTCCAGTATCACATGGAGGCTGAACAACACACTGCTGAATCAAGAGTGGGTCATGGAAGAGATTAGAAAGGAAATTCAAATGTTCATGCTATTCAACAAAAATGAACACACAAATTACCAGCTCCTCTGGGACACAGCAAAGGCAGTACTCAGAGGCAAGTTTATAGCTCTGAGCTCCCATATCAACAAATTGGAGAAATCTGAAACTAGCAATTTAATGACACATCTAAACCTCCTTGAAAAAGAGCAGCAAGATAAACCCCAATCCAGTAGACGGAAAGAAATAATCAAAATTAAATCAGAATTAAATGAATTAGAATCCAAAAAAACTATAGAAAGAATCAACAAAACAAAGAGTTGGTTCTTCGAAAAACTTAACAAAATTGACAGACCCTTAGCAAATCTTATCAGAAAAAGAAGAGAACACACCCAAATTAATAAACTCAGAGATGAAAATGGAGACATCACCACGGAAACAACCAAGATTCAGAACATTATAAGGGAATACTTCTCAAAACTTTATGCTAATAAGTTTGAGAACTTGACAGAAATGGACCTTTTCCTAGCAAATATTGACATGCCAAAACTAAACCAAGATGAGTTAAACTATCTTAACAGGCCCATATCAAGCATTGAAATAGAAACAGCAATAAGAGACCTCCCAGCTAAGAAAAGTCCAGGACCAGATGGTTTTACAGCGGAATTTTACAAGGCCTTCAAAGCAGAGCTCACACCAATACTCCTCCAACTCTTCAATGAAATTGAAAGAGAAAGCTCACTACCGAACACATTCTATGAAGCCATCATCACCCTCATCCCAAAACCAGGCAGGGACTCATCAAAGAAAGAGAACTATAGACCCATTTCTTTGATGAACATTGATGCAAAACTTCTCAACAAAATTTTGGCAAATCGACTTCAACAATTCATCCAAAAAATCATACACCACGATCAAACAGGATTCATTTCAGGGATGCAAAGCTGGTTCAATATACGCAAATCAATTAATATTATTCATCACATCAACAGGAGCAAGAATAAGAACCACATGGTTATCTCAATAGATGCAGAAAAAGCATTCGACAAGATCCAACACCCCTTTATGATGAAGGTTTTGGAAAAATTAGGAATCCATGGAACATTCCTCAATACGATAAAGGCTGTATATGACAAACCTACAGCCAGCATTATACTCAATGGTGAAAAACTAAAGCCATTTCCTCTTAACTCAGGAACAAGACAAGGATGCCCACTCTCTCCACTTCTCTTCAATCTAGTATTAGAATGCCTAGCTACAGCAATAAGACAAGATGCAGGCATAAAGGGGATCCAAATAGGGAAAGAAGAAATAAAACTCTCCCTCTTTGCAGATGCCATGATCTTGTATTTAAAGAATCCCATAGACTCCACTCCCAAATTACTCAAGCTGATTCAAAACTTCGGCAAAGTAGCAGGTTATAAAATTAACCCCCAAAAATCAATGGCTTTTCTGTATGCCAACAATGAGAAAAGTGTGGCTGAAATTAGGAAAGCAACTCCATTTGTAATAGCCCCACAAAAAATAAAATACCTAGGAATTAACTTAACTAAAGAAGTGAAGGACCTCTATGATGAAAACTTTAAAATCTTGAAAAAGGAAATCAACACAGAACTTAAAAAATGGCAAAACCTCCCATGCTCCTGGATTGGAAAGATTAACATCGTGAAAATGGCAATACTTCCCAAGGCTATCTACAAATTCAACGCAATACCTATCAAAATTCCACCCTCATTCTTCAAGGAAATAGAAGAGGCAATCCAAAAATTCATATGGAACAATAAAAGACCCCGAATAGCAAAAACGCTCCTCAATGGAAAGAACACTGCTGGAGGAATATCAATACCAAACTTCAAACTCTACTATAAAGCCATAGTAATCAAAACAGCTTGGTATTGGCATAAGAACAGACCTCAGGACCAATGGAATAGAATTGAAAACCCAGAAATGAACCCACAGACCTATAGCCATCTAATCTTCGATAAGGGAGCTAAAACAATAGAATGGAAGAAAGACAACCTCTTCAGTAAATGGTGCTGGCAAAATTGGTTAACTACATGTAGAAAACTTAAGCTAGATCCTTATATATCACCCTGCACCAGAATCAACTCCAAATGGATCAAAGACCTTGAAGTCAAAGCAGACACTCTGAAAACATTACAGGATGGAATAGGAGAAACCCTAGGTCTCCTTGGCTCAGGCCGAAATTTTCTGAATAGAGACCTGGAAACACAACAAATCAAAGAAAGATTGGACAAATGGGATTGCATAAAGTTGCAGAGCTTCTGCAGGGCAAATGACATAGCTAGCAAGATCAATAGAAAGCCCACGGATTGGGAGAAGATCTTTACTAGCCATACAACGGACAAGGGTCTCATATCTAAAATATACTTGGAACTCAAAAAATTAAACCCCCCAACAACAAATCCTCAAAGAAACAACTGCCCAATAAATAAGTGGGCGAAAGACTTAAAGAGAAACTTCTCTGAAGAAGAAAGAAGGATGGCCAATAGACACATGAAGAAATGTTCAACATCCCTAGCCATAAAAGAAATGCAAATCAAAACAACATTGAGATATCACCTCACTCCAGTGAGAACGGCAAAAATCAAGAACTCTAACAACAACAGATGCTGGAGGGGATGTGGACAGAAAGGAACCTTAATTCATTGTTGGTGGGAATGTAAACTTGTTCAACCACTTTGGAAAGCAGTATGGAGGTTCCTCAAAAGACTCCACATAGAGCTCCCCTATGACCCAGCAATCCCACTTTTGGGCATTTACCCTAATGTTTACAAACAAGACCACACTAAAGCTACCAGCACAACTATGTTTATTGCAGCATTATTTACCATAGCTAAGATATGGAACCAACCCAGATGCCCCTCAGTAGATGAATGGATCAAGAAAATGTGGTATATATACACAATGGAATTCTATGCCTCCATCAGAAAGAATGACATTGCCCCATTTGTTAGGAAATGGAAAAACTTGGAAAAAATTATATTAAGTGAAGTAAGCCAGGCCCAAAGAAACGTAGGTCCCATGGTTTCCCTTATTTGTAATATCTAGTATATGTATGAGTCAAGCGGAAAAGGTCAGATAATGTGATGTCAGGAAAATGAACCCTTAGATGTGTATTTTAATGTTTTTTTCTTTCATGCATGTGTTTCTAACACATTTATAAGATTATCTCTTTGTTGCTTTGTATGTCCCTCCCCCACAGTATAACCCTTGCTTTCACTATATTTGATGTCAGTATAACTTGTGGAGGAGATGGGGAAAAACCAGTTGTTTAAGGATACAGGTGGACCTGTTGCAACAATGAGAAGTACAAGTTGTCATGTCCAAAACGAACTTTACAATGTTGGTGGGGGGGGGGGGGCTGGGGGGAGGGAGGAAGGAGAAGGATTGGGATTGGGGGGGAGGGGGGAGGCTGGGAAGGGATGTGAAGGATAAACAAAGGAGGAGGCTGCAATGCTTGGTAAGAAATGTACACATTATCCTGCCCATGTAACTGTAACTCCTCTGTACAGTATGTTCACAAATAAAATTAAATTAAATTAAAAAAAAAAAAAAAAAAAAAAAAAAAAAAAAAGATTCAGAACAGTATAAGGGAATACTTCTCAAAACTTTATGCTAATAAGTTTGAGAACTTGACAGAAATGGACCTTTTCCTAGCAAATATTGACATGCCAAAACTAAACCAAGATGAGTTAAACCAGCTTAACAGGCCCATATCAAGCATTGAAATAGAAACAGCAATAAGAGACCTCCCAGCTAAGAAAAGTCCAGGACCAGATGGTTTTACAGCGGAATTTTACAAGGCCTTCAAAGCAGAGCTCAAACCAATACTCCTCCAACTCTTCAATGAAATTGAAAGAGAAAGCTCACTACCGAACACATTCTATGAAGCCATCATAACCCTCATCCCAAAACCAGGCAGGGACTCATCAAAGAAAGAGAACTATAGACCCATTTCTTTGATGAACATTGATGCAAAACTTCTCAACAAAATTTTGGCCAATCGACTTCAACAATTCATCCAAAAAATCATACACCACGATCAAACAGGATTCATTTCAGGGATGCAAAGCTGGTTCAATATACGCAAATCAATTAATATTATTCATCACATCAACAGGAGCAAGAATAAGAACCACATGGTTATCTCAATAGATGCAGAAAAAGCATTCGACAAGATCCAACACCCCTTTATGATGAAGGTTTTGGAAAAATTAGGAATCCATGGAACATTCCTCAATACGATAAAGGCTGTATATGACAAACCTACAGCCAGCATTATACTCAATGGTGAAAAACTAAAGCCATTTCCTCTTAACTCAGGAACAAGACAAGGATGCCCACTCTCTCCACTTCTCTTCAATCTAGTATTAGAATGCCTAGCTACAGCAATAAGACAAGATGCAGACATAAAGGGGATCCAAATAGGGAAAGAAGAAATAAAACTCTCCCTCTTTGCAGATGACATGATCTTGTATTTAAAGAATCCCATAGACTCCACTCCCAAATTACTCAAGCTGATTCAAAACTTCGGCAAAGTAGCAGGTTATAAAATTAACCCCCAAAAATCAATGGCTTTTCTGTATGCCAACAATGAGAAAAGTGTGGCTGAAATTAGGAAAGCAACTCCATTTGTAATAGCCCCACAAAAAATAAAATACCTAGGAATTAACTTAACTAAAGAAGTGAAGGACCTCTATGATGAAAACTTTAAAATCTTGAAAAAGGAAATCAACACAGAACTTAAAAAATGGCAAAACCTCCCATGCTCCTGGATTGGAAAGATTAACATCGTGAAAATGGCAATACTTCCCAAGGCTATCTACAAATTCAACGCAATACCTATCAAAATTCCACCCTCATTCTTCAAGGAAATAGAAGAGGCAATCCAAAAATTCATATGGAACAATAAAAGACCCCGAATAGCAAAAACGCTCCTCAATGGAAAGAACACTGCTGGAGGAATATCAATACCAAACTTCAAACTCTACTATAAAGCCATAGTAATCAAAACAGCTTGGTATTGGCATAAGAACAGACCTCAGGACCAATGGAATAGAATTGAAAACCCAGAAATGAACCCACAGACCTATAGCCATCTAATCTTCGATAAGGGAGCTAAAACAATAGAATGGAAGAAAGACAACCTCTTCAGTAAATGGTGCTGGCAAAATTGGTTAACTACATGTAGAAAACTTAAGCTAGATCCTTATATATCACCCTGCACCAGAATCAACTCCAAATGGATCAAAGACCTTGAACTCAAAGCAGACACTCTGAAAACATTACAGGATGGAATAGGAGAAACCCTAGGTCTCCTTGGCTCAGGCCGAAATTTTCTGAATAGAGACCTGGAAACACAACAAATCAAAGAAAGGTTGGACAAATGGGATTGCATAAAGTTGCAGAGCTTCTGCAGGGCAAATGACATAGCTAGCAAGATCAATAGAAAGCCCACGGATTGGGAGAAGATCTTTACTAGCCATACAACGGACAAGGGTCTCATATCTAAAATATACTTGGAACTCAAAAAATTAAACCCCCCAACAACAAATCCTCAAAGAAACAACTGCCCAATAAATAAGTGGGCGAAAGACTTAAAGAGAAACTTCTCTGAAGAAGAAAGAAGGATGGCCAATAGACACATGAAGAAATGTTCAACATCCCTAGCCATAAAAGAAATGCAAATCAAAACAACATTGAGATATCACCTCACTCCAGTGAGAACGGCAAAAATCAAGAACTCTAACAACAACAGATGCTGGAGGGGATGTGGACAGAAAGGAACCTTAATTCATTGTTGGTGGGAATGTAAACTTGTTCAACCACTTTGGAAAGCAGTATGGAGGTTCCTCAAAAGACTCCACATAGAGCTCCCCTATGACCCAGCAATCCCACTTTTGGGCATTTACCCTAATGTTTACAAACAAGACCACACTAAAGCTACCAGCACAACTATGTTTATTGCAGCATTATTTACCATAGCTAAGATATGGAACCAACCCAGATGCCCCTCAGTAGATGAATGGATCAAGAAAATGTGGTATATATACACAATGGAATTCTATGCCTCCATCAGAAAGAATGACATTGCCCCATTTGTTAGGAAATGGAAAAACTTGGAAAAAATTATATTAAGTGAAGTAAGCCAGGCCCAAAGAAACGTAGGTCCCATGGTTTCCCTTATTTGTAATATCTAGTATATGTATGAGTCAAGCGGAAAAGGTCAGATAATGTGATGTCAGGAAAATGAACCCTTAGATGTGTATTTTAATGTTTTTTTCTTTCATGCATGTGTTTCTAACACATTTATAAGATTATCTCTTTGTTGCTTTGTATGTCCCTCCCCCTCAGTATAACCCTTGCTTTCACTATATTTGATGTCAGTATAACTTGTGGAGGAGATGGGGAAAAACCAGTTGTTTAAGGATACAGGTGGACCTGTTGCAACAATGAGAAGTACAAGTTGTCATGTCCAAAACGAACTTTACAATGTTGGTGGGGGGGGGCTGGGGGGAGGGAGGAAGGAGAAGGATTGGGATTAGGGGGGGAGGGGGGAGGCTGGGAAGGGATGTGAAGGATAAACAAAGGAGGAGGCTGCAATGCTTGGTAAGAAATGTACACATTATCCTGCCCATGTAACTGTAACTCCTCTGTACAGTATGTTCACAAATAAAATTAAATTAAATTAAAAAAAAAAAAAAAAAGAATTTAAAATTTTACAGCTGAAATCATCTAAACACAATTTTGAGCCAAAAGTCATAAAGAATAGAGTTTATATTTTTAACTTTAATGAAATTAGAGTGGTTTTACAGCTCTTTGATAATTATGAAAAAAAATCTTTTTCAGTTAATGTATAGCATTTTCTTCCTATATTCTAAAGAAATAAATGATAATACTATATCATAAAAAAAAAAAAAAGAAACAAATAACAAGCTGCTGGGCTGGGAAGGTGGCTCAGTGGTAGAGTGCTTGCCTTGCATGCCTGAGGCCCTGGGTTTGATTCCTCAGCACCACATAAGCAAAAAGAAAAAAGCCAGAAGTGGTGCTGTGTCTCAAGTGGTAGAGCACTAGCCTTGAGCTGAAATGCTGAGTCACAGCGCCCAGTCCAGAGTTGAGGCCCCATGATCAGACCCAAAAAATAAAATAAAAAAATAACAAGCTGCTAAGTTTAAAAATGATCACCCTTAATTCTATTGACTTGTTTACATCACAATTTGTTAGAAGTACAATTCAAATCACAATTTAATAGTATGTTATTTTAATAATAGTTTATTTATTATTGATTTCTTAATATTGAATGTTTAATATATAATTTTAATTTCAGCAGCTATAGAAAAAAAGAAAGTGAAAATAATTTCAATAATATATTTAATGAATTGTAAAATTGAGAAGCATTAGAATTCAAACAAATAACATATCATTATTGCTTCATTTCTGTGAGTTTATGTAATAATTCAAAGTGTATTCTACACTTAGCACTCATCTTAACATCAAATAATAAATTATCGCACATGACTCTTGGTATTAGGTGGAAGGGTTCATCACTTTGGTAAAATTCACACCACATAGTACACGAGAGTATGACCCCTCTCATATAACTTAAATTGTGGAAATTTAATTTCTACATGCATGTTAAATTCTTTTCTAGGTGACATCTATAAAATTATTTACAATTATATACATGAGGACTATTTCAGATAATACTTAAAAGTCAAATTCATTAATTAAATTTTTATTATTTCATACCAAATAAATATTTACAGAGACTGAATTTTTGAGTAGATGATGGTGTGTGTGTGCCAGATTATACGTATTAAGGCTTATTTTATATTCATGACATTGTTTCTAGAGTTGGATTTATTTGTCCATTACGGGTTAAGTGTATTATATTGGATCTATGAAAGTAAACTGAATGTTTATTCCTTTAATCCTTTGTCTAATCCCAATATAAATTATCCATGTGTTTGAATTAATGAAAATAACAACAGATAAAAGCAAGATAAATCAGTCTGTAGTTGACAAGTATTTATTACCGTTATTTTGAAAGTTGGTACTGTTTTACACTACAGAATATTCTTGGGAATATGTGCTCCAGGTTGGCCACAACTGAAGAATATTATGGTTTGATCTATCATAAGAGAAGGAAGGAAGGGGAACCTTCCTTCCAAAAGTCTGATCCCAGGAATGTGATCTGCTTTATGGTGACTACTTGGAAATGAACATTTTTCACAGTCAACCTTGAAAGGCCATCTTGATAGACGACTTCTGTAAGTGGTTACAAAGCATTATTGATGGCTTTGCAAGGATGCCTGATTGCTTCATTTTGAGACAATTAACAGGAATTTAGTCAGTTGTTCTTTGTATCTTTAGGAGAAAAACCCATTGACTCTAGGCCAGGGGATCACCGGGGCCCAGAGAAACTACTACCTAGACATCTAAAACAACACACACACACACACACACACACACACACACACACACACACTCCAGTAAGCACAGACAAGCAGGGTTGCTATCACAGCCTACATGAAGTCAGGCAAAAAACAGAAGCTGAGAGTCATTTAACTGATAACTAATATATTTTTTAAAAGGTAGACTCAAATGAGACTCCAAAGAGAGGATCAGAATGACTGATTAGAGAGACTAAAACTGGTCACACAAAGATTGGAAAGTATAATTCCTTGTAGAACAAGTAAATCATAGAAAGCTTGTGCATGTAAGAACAAGACAGAAGACCAAATTCCACAAATGCACATTTTCTTAGAAGTCAGCTTAATCAATTATCAGTGCAAATCTTTGAATTCTTAAATATTTGACCACATGTGGGAGAAGGTTGAAAAGAAAGAAAATTTCATCACTCTATTAGGAAGTCCAATATCACATTAGGAAGTAATCAAGCACAGTTTTGTAATAAAAAGAGAAAACAATTATTCCAAATGAGGGTTTCATTTCTTTTGATGTAAAAGTTCTTAAATTAGGTGCTAGCAATTATCATACAATTGATCCAGTCCCCCAGCTGAGTTGATATTGACTGCAGTATTCCCACATGAAGGAAAAGAGAAAATTTACAAATGTCTGATGAAATGAGGTGAAGGTGAAGTGTTCTAATAGTAATATCTGAGGTTTAGACACTGGTGAAGAGGTGGATTTTCTTTTCTAAAAAGCCCCCATTTTTAC
The DNA here is from genome assembly GCF_019054845.1 of Dipodomys spectabilis. Classification (NCBI taxonomy): domain Eukaryota; kingdom Metazoa; phylum Chordata; class Mammalia; order Rodentia; family Heteromyidae; genus Dipodomys; species Dipodomys spectabilis. Next base: position 1,005,252 of record NW_024871191.1, read on the forward strand.
CTAGGGCCAGTTGCTCACAGCTGTAATCCTAGCTACTCAGGAAGCTGAGATCTGAGGACTATGGTTCAAACCAGCCTGGGTAAGAAAGACCCTGAGACACTTACTTCCCTTTAATCATCAGAAAACCAGAAGTGGCACTGTCGCTCAAGTGGTAGAGCACTCACCTTGAGTTGAAGAGTTCAGGGACAGTGTCCAAGCCCAGACTTCAAGCCCCTCGAACAACAACAACAAAAAATCTCCCTTTTATCAGTAGATAAAAGATTCAACAAAGGAGCCATTTATCACCCAGTACATATAAGTCTTAATCTAGGTACTGCAAATAGATTGATTTGGTATCTTATATAAAATGGTTCATATTTGTGGAAACAAATACCAGGAGTGGTAACTTTTTTCCAGTCCTTGAACTCTGGGCCTGAGCCCTGAACATGGTTATGCTGGTAGCTTTCATGTGAGCTTGTTTGTTATTTATTGGATTACTGCCCATGAGGTGAATTACTGTGTCTTAAGGGAGATCTATATTTGCTCTTTTCAGGAAACTCCGTACTGCATTCCACAGTGGTTGAACATGTTTAATAATTTCCCACCAAAAGTATAATAGAGTTCCCAATTGGCTACATCCATGCCAGCATTTGCTATTGTTAGTGTCTTAGTAATGCCCATTCTAACAGACAAGGTAGAATCTGTCTTGTTTACTTATAGATTTGTATGCATCTTCTAGCTACAATAAATGAATGAATCCATGAAACCTATATTGCTGCATTCCTTTCTCTTTTCTCTTAACATAATTTTCCCAAACCTTTCATTTTCCTTACCACTGGTGAAAAGTCATCTTTCTGATGGGTGAATATAATTCCATTGTGTGTGTGTGTGTGTGTGTGTGTGTGTGTGTGTGTGTGTAAGATGACTATAGGCAGATGAATTCAATTCTAAGCATGCTGTTTCATCTGTAATTTTGTAATTCCATATTATATTTGCATTGCTTTCTCTTCTACATTGAAGAATATTGTTGGGATTTTGATGAGTATTGCATTGCCAATTGTTTAGGGGAAGTATTGCAGTTTTGAAAATGTTAATTCTTCCAACCAGGAACATTGAAAGACTTTCTATTTCCTTGAATCTCTTTCAGTTTCCCTTTTTATATTTTTAAAGTTTTCACATATAGGTCCTTCACAATTTTAGTTAAATTAATTAATTCCTAGTTTTGTTGTTGTTGTTTTGTTTTGTTTAGATTTGATTTGATTTTGAGGCTAGTACATATGAGGTTGTTTTTGGATTTCAGCGTGGATCTTCCCATTTTTGGTAACAGAAAAACTACTGATTCTTGTGGTTTTTATATCCTGCTACATTGCTGAAGGTTAGCATCATCTTTACTAACTTTAGGGAGGAATCTACAGGGTCTTTTAAATACAGGGTCATTTCATTTGTAAAAAGGGATAGTTTTACTTGTACTCTATTTTGATCTGCTTTATGTTTTCTCTTGTCTATTGCTCTTGCAAGAAAGTCCACTACCATATTGAAGAGTAACAAAGAGTGGACATCCTTTTCTCATTCCTCATGTTAATGTCTTCATGCTTCCACCCTTAGGTAAATGCTAATTATCTCTGTCATATACATACTCAGTTTAATATTGAGGTATGTTCCATGCATTCCTAGGTTCTTAGACCTTTTCATCATAATGGGGTATTGGAGCTTGTTAAAAGCAATTTCTACATCCCTATTGACAATCATGTGTTTCTTGTCCAGGTTCTGCTGATGGTTTGTATTATGTTTATTGACAAGAATATTGAATCAAATCGTATCCAAGATGAATCTTATTTGATCATACCATATGATTTTTTTTGTTAGTTGCTGAAATTGGTTAGTGAGAATTTTATTAAGAAATTCTGCATTAATGTTTACCAAAGAGTTTGGTTCATAGTTATCTTTCTTTGGTGGGTCCCTATGTGATCTGAGGAGGAGTCTAATTCTAGCTTCATAGAATGTGTTTGATAATGTGTCTCTCATAGATACTAGATGGATGCATCTTGGTTTTTGATACTACTATCTAATCTATGTCTTCTATTTGGAAATTTAAGTCTATTGATGTTGAGCTTTAAGACAGAAATATCTGATAAGTTCTGTTATGTTATACACCTGTTGTTAGGAGCTGTGCCTCATCTACTCTTAACATATTTACCTTGTTCTCTGGTAGGGAACATTTTATATAACCAGTTCCTCTTCTTCTTGATCTTCTCTATGTAGGATATATTTGATTATATTCTATCCTGATAATTTGGTGGACATACATTGTTTCAAGTTTTCTTTGTCATGCAATATGTTTATATATCCTTTAAATGTAAAGGAGAGTTTGGCTTGGGACTGTATTCATGGTTGGTAGTTGTTTACCTTTAATGTTTGTCATATATAATGCCAGGTTTCCTTTTTACCATATCAACTAAGAAATCTGTATTTATTCTGACTGCATGTCCTTTATAAATAATTAATCTTTTCTCTATGGCATCTTTAAGAACCCTTTCCTCGATCTTTAATAATCCTCTAATGGATTATGATGTCGTGGTGGATTGTTCAGTTCTAGAATTCTGTTTGGTTTCTACAGGCTTCTCTGAATGAGCCTATCTCGCTGGATGTTTGGCATGTTTTTTTTTGCTAGAATTCTGCAATATGCTTCCCATCCATTTAGCTTCTTGCTCTTCTCCTTCTTGATACCTATCTCCCCGAAATTTGATCTTCTGAGTCTTGAAGTTCTGGCAAGATCATTTATTTCTTGGATTTGTTCTAAATGATTATTTCCTCTTTCCTATTAGATCTATTCTGTCTTTGACCCTGAGATTATCTTCTATGTCATCAATTTGCTGTGGAGACTTTATACTTTGTTTTTAATTTCCCTGTCTTCTAATTGGTCATTTTTTAGGAGATCTGTCTCTTTATTAAAGCTTTGTTTTAGGTCTTGTATGGGCTTTCTGTACATTTTTTCTTTGGTTGGCGGAGATGTAAGGGTTGTTTTCTTAGCTGTGCCTTCTCTCATATCTTTTAACTAGACATCCATTTTTTCTTGGACTCCCTTGCCTTCTCAGAATTTATTTATCTTTCTGTTTGAAGTCTCCATGAATTATTTTGCTAATGACTGGTTGGTCTCATCTTGTTCACAAATTTCGTTGTAGAGGTTTTCTATCTTTCCATTAATCACATTTTTCAGCAGTATCTGTAATACATTTTGATAACCATCTTCTACATCCTTGATTGTCTGTTCTAATGCCTGGTTATTTACTGTGTGAATTATACTACTTTGACATCACTTTTCTTGTATTTTTCTGATTTGTTCTGTCCATTTGGAGGTTTTCTTTTGGGGGATCTATGATATTAATAGGTGACTACCTATGTTCTTGGTTGATTTTAAGGGTCTTGGTTTGGTTTCCTGTTATGATTTGTTTTTCTGGAATGGCATTTTTGTCGAGTCCATTAAGGAATAGAAATCAGTTGTGCTGAGATGTTGTGATGTTAATATTTGTGATTCCAGTGACCATATGGACTGTCCAGTGGTATGGTGAATTGTCTATGTGTATGGATGTGGCTCTCTCTGATGTATACTTCTGTTCCTGCTTTTTTCCATGTTGCCCTTTTATTTCCACACTGCACATGTGCTTTTGAATGTGCTGCTCAATGTGTTACTGGCTGGCACCATTTCATAGATTTCTGTTTTCTTGTGAAGACAGTATAAAATCTTCTTATGAATTGTATGTCTAAAATTATGTCTATATTTATAGCTGGATATCTATAATTATAGCTGATTTGATGTGACCCTCTAGATGTGGAGTACCTGCTAGTACTCTAAATCTCTGTTTCATTAGAGATTGCTAGGATAATTTTCTGTTGTTATTCTGTCATTGTTTTTCCTCTTCCTCAGATTTATTGTTTATATTTTGGATTTTTTCACATAATTTAGGATTTGTGATTGTTGTATCAGGTTATTTTGTTTTCCTGCTTATACTACTTTGAAATAGTGATTTCAGGCTTGTAAGAAGAAACAGAAAGAGACAGAAATGTATGTAATTAAATTGAGAGAAAGAGAAGATATTTAAAACTATGTCCTACAAGTAAATTAATATTAAGCAAAGCTAACGAAAATAATTTCTTATTTATTCTTCAGAAGATGAGTATAGTACTCTTGAATATCTCGGAGGAAAAGACTTTAGACTCATTACAATTGATGACTTACATTGAAAATACTGGCTAAACGTTCTTCTTCAGAAAGGGAAAAGCTCCATTACTTCCATATTAGTATTATAAAATCATAAAAGCTGCATGGTGAATTGTTTTGCCTGTGCTATTTTCAATTCCATTCTTCATCCATTATGTATCTAGGGCTTTGAATGACCAATTCCTTAAATACCTATATTGCTTATATTGTGATTTAAATCTCAGTAATCTAAATATGAATTTATCTATGAGTCACATCTTGAGCTACATTCATATGAAATTTATGCAGTCTCAAGCAAGAAACCTGACATTTTTACTCTATTCTATGTTTTAATCAATAAATCCATTCTCTTTAGAAATGCGTTCTCAGCTTTTAAATTGCTGCAGTAAACATCATGTGTTTCTAGTACTTTTACTGAAGTAAATATAAAGTTTGGAATATGAAGACAACTCCCCTATTATCACTTTAAAGTAAGCCCTTGGGGATTATTTTATATATAAAAATAAAATGCAATGCAATGTTTATACATGAATAATATAATGGTTAAGTCAATTAGACACAAGAACTACCATAGCAATTCTCAATTAACTTAAAGGCATCAAAATATTGTCTTCATGAATATCACTAATTTTAAAAAATGACTAGTCAATACAAAGTTTATATTATATTTGAAATTTACAAAATGAAAATTACACTCAGATTTGCTGTCAATATCCTGTTTCCAGGAATACATTTATTCAGCAAAAAGGGGAAAAAAATAAGGGTTTGTCATATAGAATGAAAAATGTAGAAGCAGACTGTCTTTCCTTAAGATGTTAAGTACCTAAAAATCGTGTGATTTATTCAAAGATACTATACACACTCATAAGAGAATTTGTGATCAGAAGTGATAGGTAAGCAAAGTAACTGAAAAACTCTATGCTTAAATTGAGCTTTCAATATAGGATGACAAGTTTTTAATAAATGAGCCTATTATTCTGTATCTCTAACACACATACAGCATTCTACATTTTCCCACATACTCCCATTCTCTTAGCTCAGTTCCTGATCGATATTCTTCTATTTCATGATTTCAATTCCTTCTAAAATAAAAAGGTGGACGTTTTTTTTTTGTCTCTAGATCCAATACATTCTAGTATCTTGGAACAGTAGTATGAATTCATGGAGTTTGATTTGAATGTCAAATTTGAGGATATTATATTCAGGGTACTCTTAATTGGCCTGAAGTATATAAAGATACTCAGTATACTAAGAACAAGGGACTGAATTCAGGGAAACATACAAGTCCAGGGAAGATCCTGAAGCAAAGAAAAGCAAGGGAGCACAAACATCAATCAACTATACTTACAAAGGAATGGAACTGATCTCAGATGTGCCTGGGTGGCAGCTCTATGTGTTTGTGTGTGTGTGTGTATGTGTGTGTGTGTGTATGTGTGTCAGTAGAGAGAGAGAAAGAGAGGAAGACAGAGAGAGAATTTAGTGTGGCTTCCATATTTACAGTACATAGAGCATTACTTGTTAGGGAGGAGGTGCTCATATCAGAGCTATGATACTACTGTCATCACTTCACTGCAAAAAAAAAAAAACCTCTTGCTTAATCTCTAATTAAATTGGGAAAATAAACTAACATCTTACACGATTGTTTTGACAATTGACTAGTATATTGAAGGCCAAAGGGAGGAATTGGAGATCAATACAATCTTTTTCCTCTCTTCTAAATATTACACTGAAATAGATGTAATTTCAGGAGTCTCCTGACATGTACTTCTTGTTGAATTACTAATATGCTTAATAATATGAAACATGTGATAGAGAAATAGATCAGCCAGCAAGCACAAAGAATTTGTGATAAGATTGAGTTTTTGAGCAGGGTTGCCACAACTTTTAGGAATGTAATTCCTTCTTATGAACTTCAAATTTTGTGGCTTTCCCTGTGTGATTAAATGGCAAGAAAGTGCTGTAGAAACAAGAATTCTTGTTCAGCCAAGTAGAAAGTGCTCATGTTCCTATCCTCACGTTGCAAATTTCCATTCCCTATAGACTCTCTGTTAGAGTGCTTCTATTTAGTTTATTTCAGCACTTCGTCCTTCCCTGTGGGAGACAAGAAAAAAGATACTTTTGTTTGTGTATTAAATTATGTAAATTAGCATGTACAGGCATGATTTGTATAATTACAGAAGTTTGTAATAAATATAAGTAGGGATCATTTCACAATAAAAATATAATTAATATCACATAATAAGACTAGAAGTCACAGAATTTTGTGCATGCAAACGTACATTAGATTAGATGCAGAATTTCTATTTTGAGGTAAACTTTATATTGAAGTATAATGGACTTTAAGGATGGAAACATTGTATTGAAAAATATATTTCCTCGAGATATTTTTGCTTCATAATTTTAGGGATACCGTTGGACCCATTGTAATAATGAGATGTACAAGACGTTATGTCGAAAGACAAACTTTACAACTTTGGCTGGCGAGGGTGTGGAGATGGGTAAGGATGGGAAGGGAAAACAAAGGAAGAAGAAACAATGCTTGATAAGAAATGTACTCATTACTTTGCCCATATAATTGTAACCCCTCTCTACGATATTTTCACAATAAAAAAAATTAGAAGAAAATGTGATTTATCTCCAATTTAGAAATCTAGATAGATAATTTAATTTAATTTAACCAAAAATATTATTGAGTATAAGATTCTTATACTCTCTACATTCTTCACACTGAGATCATCAAATATGGTGAGTTTGAAATGATTAGTCTCTGTTTGACCCATGTTAATATTATTTACAATTTGAGTGAAATGTTTAAAAAGTAGTATTTATTTTAGTAGCTCTGAAGAGACAATAACTGATATAATCAAAGGCTAAAAATGATTAGATTTAAAATTTAGAATTCAGGAAATGTTTTTGACCACACTGGTTACTGGAGCCTTCACAAAAACCTCATGAGACAATTTATATTGATGAAGCAAAAATCCCAGTTTAGAGATTTACGAATAGAAAAATCATGTCATTCTGAATATGTACAGCTACATAACAACATAGAAAATTTAGCTTTTAAATATCTGAATATACTAATACATTTAATTGCAGGGTAAGTACTTGTTCTGGAAGGAGAAAAAATTGCATTTATTTTGAAAAGTAAAGCTAAATATTCATTTGAATAAAAGACAATATTTAAAATATCACTCATCCAAGACACAAGATGTACAGTTCATTGGTTTTCATGCCTATTATGTTCTCTAAACTTCAAACAATTACTAGGTAACTGTTTTATATTTTTTGTCATGGAATCTTATTTGATAAATTTTTATTCAGTAAGTTAAATAATTGGTCAATAACAATATAAATTACGCATGAACAAAGTTTAGAACAAGTATTTCTTTCACAAGACATATCATGGCTCTCTTCAAGAACACTGGAAGGCAATGTGTTATTTATTTATTTTTAGTTATTTTATTAATGGTTATTAATTTTCAGAAGTGGCAGTTTGGTTGTTCTCTTTCCATAATATACTCCTTCTATTTCCTTTTTGTTACTCCTTCCTCCAAAAATCTTGTTTTTTACATAAAATTATATCTTTATATATGCACATATCAACTCATTTGGAAGATATAAGCTAAACTGCAACTTAATTAAAGATGTACAGAGGATTAACAGGATGAACAAAAACGAGTATTTTTTGTTAACTTCTGAGTTGAACTATCATTATTATTATGGTTAGGGTTAGGATACCAGACAGAATTAAAATTAGGGTTAGAGAAATAGCAAATTTAGGTTCAAAACAGGATGACCTATTGCAACAATAATACTCACAGCACACTGTACTGAAAATGAACTTTACAGCTTGGGGAGAGAATAGTGATGGAGATGGGAGAGGGAAGGGATAGTTGGACAACAACAAAGAAGGGGGTAACAATGGTCAACAAGAAATATACACATTACCTTTCACATTTAACTGTAATCCATCTGTCAGCCTCATTACCTACTCAGGAAGCTGATTTCTGAGGACCGCATTTCAAAGCCATCCCAGGCAGGAAAGTCTGTGAGAATTTTATCTCCAATTAACTACCAGGAAACCAGAAAGTGGTGCTGTGGCTCAAGTGGTACAAGCGCACACCTTGAGCTAAAAAACTCAGGGATTGTGCCCAGGCCCAGAGTTCAAGCTCCACGACCGACAAAAAGAAAAAAAAAAAAAGAAATGTGTTAAATGTTAAGTAAAGCTGAACTTTTTTAGCTTCTAGGAATTCAGGAAAATCTGGGATAATGGAAGTACAGTGTATTTCATAATATCAGGATTTGAGATCAATGAATATAATGATTTCTCTTATGGAACAAGATAGGTTCAGAGATAAGAGTGAGAAAATCTGTAGGGTTTAGGAAAACCTGCAATTTATTTCGAGGATTACAGTGAAATTTCAGTTAGGATTGCACAAAACGAGCATTTTTCATAAATTTTAGAATTGGGATACGATTTAGTGGCAAGGATATGGTTAAGATTCCAGCCATGGTTAGGGTTAGAGTGAAGGAGAAAAAAAATGAGGGTCAAATTGAAGGTAAATTTTAATATAAGTCTGGTAAAAATTAGAATGAATGTGAATTAGAGTATTGCTATTAATATTATAATCTACTTGCAATATTCAATATACCAGTTTAGTTTAAGTTTAGGGTTAGAAAATGACTAAGATATTCAAAAAAAAATGAAACCTATGTTTGGAAGGCTTATTTCAATCAAGTTAGGATGAATGAAAACTAGTGTAACACTAACTAGTTAGTGTTAGTATTGACATATAATTTGGATTAAAATCAGGGTCAGTATTTTGTTCTGATTATGATCAGTGTTATGAATAGGAAAATTTTACTATAAAATTGAGCTTTCACTAACAAATAGAAGCCAAAATGTGAGTGTGAATATTAACTAGAGCATTATCATTATATTTATTTCTCAGTGATCATTCTTGTAATGATTAATGAGAGTTTTCCAGCCAGGTTTAGGTTGAGAGTTAGCGTTAAGTAAAGTACTAGATGATATGTAAATCTGAAATTGTTTTAGGATACAGTGGTTCAGGAAAAGGTAGGATTAATGGAAACTACACTATTTTTCCTGGTAAGAGAATTTGAGGACAAGTAATATAATAGTTCATGTTAGGGAACAAGATCACTTCAGAGGTAGAGTCAGGAAATTTGTTGGAATTAGGGCAACTTGAAACTCATTTCCAGAGTGCAAACTGGAATATTCATTGCAATGAATAAAAACTAGAGTATTTTTAATATTAATTTTGGACTATTAGTAGGTTGAAAATTAGGTTTCAGTTCCAGCTGGGCTTAGTGTTAGCATTAGGGAAATGGAAAATTTAGGGTCAAACTGAAAGTAAATCTGTGAATAACAAGTCAAGATTGAATTAGAATGAATATGAAATAGGAAACTGTTAATAATATTAGGATTAAGGTATGATTAGTGTGAGGGTTAGCCTGAATGTTGTGCTAGAAAAATGGCACGGTATTGAGTAAAACTAGAAACTATTTTAAGAAAGATGAGTTGAATCAAAGACAGGATGTATAAATTTAATGTACTTTTGTCGCTTTTAGAATCCAAAGGCAATTGGTTCTAGGGTTAGGGTTACTTTTCTAATTAATGAACTAATGAATTAAACGCACAATTCTTTCATTCTTACAAGACAGTCACAATTTGGGGAAAAAAAATTTCTACATGAAAATGTGTCTTAAAATATTTTCGAACCAGGATTAAATAATAGTGAACAGGGTGTCATTCATTAAAATTAGGTATGTTGATGATAAAACTTTCAAAAATATCCAAACACATAAATTGTAACTCAGATATGTTATTGGGAAAACAGATACTTGCTCTTGCTGGGAATTTGTGTGTGTGTATGTGTATGTGTGTGTGTGTGTGTGTGTTTCTGTGTGTGTGTGTGAGTGTGTGTGTGTATACACCCACCACAAGTCTTCAAATGAGGCCTGGGCCCTGTTGTCAGCTTATTCTGTGGAAGTATGGCACTAAACCACATAGCACAGGCTTTCTTCTGGCTTTTTAGTAGTTATTTTGAGATTCATATCTCATGGATTTTCCTGTCTGGACTTAATCTTCTGATCTCCAGCAATCCTTGGGTTAGTGTTACTGTGGGTGCTACCACAAAGTGACAGTTCATTAAACTGGGAGCAATATGGAAGTACTCGTGCAAGATATGAAGTAACCAGTTCATTAATGTGGGAGTAACAGGATCAAGTTAGATTGCCTTCAAACACATTATTTCTGATGAGTTTAACTGAAGCCCAAAGCATAATCCACACTTATTAGCCACACTGTACGAAGTAGCACATATTCATGGTTTAGAATATGTACAATGAATTAAATCCTGAATCAAAAGACTTTGTTGGGTTTGCACCAAAGAAATAGAGTGTCATTGAAATGAAGTCAAGACTGGAGGCCTGTAGCGAGCAGTAGAGCATCTGCTTAGTGTCTGTCCAACCCCCAAGACCATAAAGAAGTAGAAGACAAAGTGTAAGAGAAAGAGGAAAGGAAAGGAGGAGGAAGGGGTAAGAGAGGAGAAGGACATAGCAGGAGGGAGAAGAAGATCGGACAGGGTGAAAGTAGAGGTAGGAGAGAAGGCAGAGGGAAACAGGACCCTGGAGAAGAGGAGCAGGAAAGGAGGCAGGAAGAATAAAATAAATGCAATATAAAAACAAGAGATGTTGGAAAACATTTTGCATAAGTGATCTGCAAATGCAGGATTATTTTCTAATCAGAGAGACAGCTAGCACAGTGACAATATGTGTGATACCTGTTGCTCAGTCATTTTATTCTCTTTCTTAAGTGAGGAGTTCAGAAGAAATGCTGAGTTCGGTGTTTTATAAATATACTTCAGGAATTCTTTTTCATGAATCAAACAATGGAAAGAACTAAATGCAACTTCCCTTAATTAAAAAAGAATAGAAGCTATATTTATTTGTATTACTATGCATGAAGAAATCCTGGAGATTTCTGGTTAATTCAGAGGGCCCCATGCAAAAATATAGGACAAGAGGAAAAGAAAACTGTTTTTAAAGTATAATAGGTTATCATTGCTTAAAAGTTTTACTGGACATTTTTCGTTTTTCTTTTTGTTTTGTTTTTGTTTTTGCCAGTTGTTCATTGCTCCAAGGCTGTGCCCTGGAGCCCTTTCCAAGCCACCACGTTAAACTCCATTTCTGTAGTCCCTGTGGGTGTGAGTGCCTCCTCAGGTCACCCGTTGAGATGTGTGGCCAACTCCTTTACCTTGGATGTGCAGTGAGTGGATTTGTGTGCATGTTCCCCAGCATTGCCAGATGAGCCCCGCCCACCCTTCCCACCTAACTTCCCAGTCTCAGTTGTTCCATTTCACCCAGGAACTGGCAGCCATGGTTCTGTAGTTGATGCCACTGCTGCCCGCTCCTCCTCCAGCTGTGCTGGTACTGGTCTTCTGTGCTCCTGAGTGCGTGGCCCATCCTACGGAGACTCTGTTCTGGGGTCACTGCCTGCCTCCATGAGTGCGGGATGGGGGACACCATGTTTGTACACTGAACAGTCCATGGGTAAAGGAAGGATGGGCATGAAATCTGCCCCCTTGGGGCCAAGCAGCCCAGCCTTGGTTCACCTCATCAGTCTTTAAGCGGGTCTGGGTACTGGAGCCATGTGTTGGCCCCTCTGCCAGCTTGCTTGTGACAGCTGCAGCAGCTCAACAACCTGGATCCTCTTCAGGATCTCTGTGGAATTCCATTTTCTGGTCCTTGTGGACTCGGTACAGGGCCAACCCTACATATGCCAATCAGTGCCAGAGAAGCCTGGACTTGCAGCACACCAGCTGCAGCACCGGGGGAATGAATCCCCTCTTGCTTTGCTGTGTAGACTCCTCTGTCACCCTTCTGGCCCACATGGGCCCAGCTCTGGGTGCCATTCTAGGGATACTCCATTTGGAGGCAATGGGCTCACCCCCTACCCTTGTTGTTCTCCAAAGCAGGAGAAAGGGCTTGGCCTTGGAAATGTAGGCTGCACAGATGGTAGCCAGGACTTGGCGTCTGCCCTGCCTTCCCCCCTGGATTTGGCACCTGAGTCTGGGTTGCTTGGTTTGGTCACTAATGGAACCTTGTTGGCTACAGCCCACCGCAAAGGTCCTGCACCTGCTGCTGCAACAATGTGGTGTACTGGACCCCCTTATGGTCACCACATGGACCTCTGATGGGTCTACTTGGGCAGGGTGTGGGTTTCATCTCAGGACTCCCATTAGGAAGTGCCACTCTCCGTGGTACTGAAAGCAAGAGGTGCCACATATAATTTCTACTGTCTAACATTTTCCTTCACTGAGATAAACAGAACTTGGAGATTGAAATAAGTTTTATAAAAACAAAATATATAACCTATATCACTTCAACGATTTAAACCATTGTAATATTTTTATCCAGTAGGAATTCTGTCTGTAATTACTTATTTTACATTTTAACATAACTAATGTAATGTATTTTGTGTGTATTTTACTATTCTAGTATAATTTTATTTGTACTACTAACATACAATTTTTTTCAAATTCTGAGGTTTAGTCACGTGTTTATGGATAAGAGTTTTGTTGTACTTTTATTTCAGTTTTCCATTATGGCCTTATGAATACAAGCAATAAAATCCATTCTTGCTAGTATAAAGTTTAGTGATTTTGGACTAGAGACTCAAGGATATAGCATTATATGTCATACAGTAATGTGTATCACTTTGTTTAATACTGGTCCATAAAATAATTAATAATTCAGGTAGCAGCCACTTCATCTGGCATGCTTGTCTGTCTGGTGAAGTAGGATCCTAGTGGCAGCCTGCCCATATCGGGCCATTGCGGGCACCTCGCCTTGGACTGTGGGAGAAGATTAGGGTGCACATGCTGTTCAGCTAGGGCAGCAACCCAGCAGCTGCTGTGTGAATGACAGTGTCACTGACTCACATCTAACACATGCCTGCCCCGTGGACTTGGGCCCTGAGGATCAGCCCCTGGGAGCCACACACACCGCGGGGCAGGCAGCACCTACCTAGGAAGGTGTGCAGACCAAACAGAAGCCACTCTGCAGATTGGCTGGTACAATATTTATTCTTCTTAGAGCAGGGGACAATTCTGCTCTGCTGTGGGGAGAAAACAAGAAAGACAGACCCAGGCGGGTGAAGCCATCTTTTTGTACTCAAGCTGGCAAGGAAACTTTCCACCATGCACTCTCCAGCAGACTCAGGAAGCCCTTCCATGCTCCTTGTACATGGAGTAGCAGCCAGGGACACTCACGTCTGGTGCTCCTGGCTGCTCTTTTGGGTTTGTTTGTTAATTTATACAGACAGTCCCTCCCTCAGACAGCAGAGTTATTCTGGATTTTGTAAAACGTTCTGCATCTGAGCATTCCCAATGTTTGGTTTTTGCATTGTTTCTTGTAAATGTTTTGTGAAATTTGTGTTTTAGGTGTTGAGGTGCGAGAGAAAGAGCCAGATTATGAACATAGTTTCCTACCAGTCTTTCATTTAAAAATGAAAACAGATTCTCTATGAAAATGCCTATCAGGAAATAAATTTGAGAGGGGAAAAATGCTGCTTTCTCATAAGATCAAAATATGCTAGTTTTATATGCATATCTTATGCACTCAAAATACAATTAATTAACACATTATCTAGGAACAATTGTCCAGAGCTAAGAGTTAAGTGTCTGGGAGCTAGAGGCAGGGTGTTTGTGAGCTTTATCCAAAGAGAGGGAAGAAAGTTAAAATTCATAAATGACTTTGTAGAATCAAGGTGGCAATACAAAATGAGTGTCACAATAAACTTCTTTGCTATTCGGGGTCTTTTATTGTTCCATATGAATTTTTGATTGCTTCTTCTATATCATTGAAGAGTGACATTGGGATATTGGTAGGTATCACATTGAATTTGGATATAGCCTTTGGCAGTATTGCCATTTTCATGATGTTAATCCTCCCAATCCAGGAGAATGGGAAGTTTCCCACTTCCATAGCTCTGCTTTAATTTTCTTTTTTCAGGTTTTTAAAGTTCCCATCATAGAGGTCCTTCACCTCTTAAGTTAACTCCTAGTTATTTTATTTTTTGTGTGGCTAGTAAAAAGGGGTTGCTTTCTTAATTTCAGCTGCACTCTTATCGTTATTGGAATACAGGAAAGCCTTTATTTTCTGAGGGTTAATTTTATTCTCTGCTAGTTTGCCAAAGTTTCTGATCAGCTCAAGTAACTTGGCAATGGAGTCCATGGGTTTCATTATATACAAGACCATGTCATCTGCAAAGAGGGAGAGTTTTACTTCATCTTTTGCTATTTGGATCCCTTTAAGATGGCATCTTATCTTATTGCCCCAGCTAGCATTCTAATACTAAGTTGAAAAGGAGTGGAGAGAGCAGACATCCTTATCTCATTCTTGAATTTATAAGAAATGGGTTTAACTTCTCACCATTAAGTATAATGCTGGCTGAAGGTTTGTCAATTCTTAGGAGAAAGAACAGCACTAGAGCAATATAAGTTCCAAATTTCAAACGCTACTAAAAAGCCATAGTAATAAGTACAGCTTGGTTCTGGCACAAGAACAGACCTGAGGACCAATGGAGTAGGACTGAAGACTCAGAAATGAACCCCCTGACCGATAGCCACCTAATCCTTGTCAAGGGAGTTAAAAAAAGAGAATGGAAGAAAGACAGCCTTTTGAGTAAATGGTGTGGGCAAAATTGGTTAAACACCTGTTAAACTAAAGCTGGATCCATATATAAAACCCTACACAAGAATCAACTCCAAATGGATGAAAGACCTCAAAATAAAAGAGGACAACATGAAAACATTACATGAAGGAATAGGATAAACTAGGGCTTTTTAGCACATACCGAAATTTTCTTAATAGAGAGCCAGAAACAAAGAGTAAAGAAAAATCAGTTAAGAAATTCATTCCTTAATTCATCTCTTTATGAAACAAGTAATTTACTATTACAAGATGATATGGAATTATAAATTCTAAGTGCTGATGCAGTCTGTATTTAATAAACATATTACAATAGTCAATAAAAAGAAATCAAAGAAAGGCTGGACAAATGGGATTGCATGAAACATGAGAGCTTCTGCAAGGCAAAGGTCATAGATAGCAATATCAATAGAAAGCACACATTCTGGGAGAAGATCTTCACGAGGTATAAAATGGACAAGGTCTTATATCTAAAATGTACTTACAACTCAAAAAATTAAATCCCCGAACAGCAAATCTTCGAAGAAACAACTGCTCGATAATTAAGTGGGCTAAAAACTTAAAGAGAGACTTCTCTGAAGAGGAAATAAAAATGGCCATTAGACACATGAAGAAATGCTCAACTATTCTAGCCACAAAAGAAATGCAAATCAAGACAACATTGCTATTGCACCTTACTCTAGTTAGAATGGCTATAATCAAGAAATTTAATAACGTGTTGGAGGGGATGTGGCTAAAATGGAACACTATTTCATTGATGATAGGAGTGTAAACTTGTTTAACCACTTTGGAAAGCAGTATGGAAGTTCGTCAAAAGACTCCATGTAAAGTTCCCCTATGTCCCAGCAATCCCACTTTTGGGAATTTAGGCATTTACCCAAATGATCACAAATAAGGTCATACCAAAGTTGCCTGTGCAACCATGTTTATTGCAGCATTATTCACCATAGCTAAGAGCTAAGATATGGAACCAACCTCGATGCTCCTCAGTTCATCAATGGATCAAGAAAATGTGATACACACACACACACACAAACACACACACACACACTGGAATTCTATTCCTCCATTAGAAAGAATGAAATTGTCACATTTGTTAGGAAATGGAAAGACTTGGTAAATATTATATTGAGTGAAGTAAGCCAGGCCCAAAGAAACATACGTCCCATGGTTTCCCTGGTTTGCAAGGACATGTCTAGGACAAGCAGAGAAGGTCAAAGGCTATGGACGTATAACCATATGAGATGATATTAAGGGAAAGATACCCCAAGTCAGACACACAAGTGATTTTTTCTTTCTTGTTTTTGTTTTTAATATACTTATAATGCACTATGTGATTCTTTTGTAGGTTCATCCCCCCATGGTATAATCCCTGTTTTCAGTGTATTTGATTCCAGTGTTCTGCATTTTTATATACATTTTTGTAATTTGGGGAGTGGAAAGGTTATAGCAGAATGCTGAAATGAGGATGCAGGTTGACCCATTGGGATGATTAGATGTACAGGACAATGTGTCGAAAATGAATGTACAATGTCGGGTAGGGGTAAAGGAGGGAGGAGTTGGAGAGTTGGAGAGGGAAAGTATAGTAGGGGAAAAACAAAGGAGGAGGTAACAATTCTCAATAGAAAATGTACTCATTACCCTACTCATGTAACTGTAAACCCTCTGTATAGTATTTTTACAATAAACAATATAAAACTCTCTTTCTGTATAGATTTCCAGTGCTATTCTCGGCATTGCATTTTTTGCCTTTTCTGGCTGTGGTTAGGTCCATCTGCCTAGTGGATCAGTAGTCTTCAATGCTTCTTGGTCTTGAAGTGGGACTGGATTATCCAGTGATGGTTGGAGCTAGGCCAAGAACAGGACAAAACCACTTCCAGGGCATGGCTTATTCAGTTCCCCCCCTCCCCCATGCAACTAGGATTTCAAGCAGAATTTCTCTGAATTTGACTCCAGAAAACAATCACTGAACCAAAAGGCAAGGTCAAAAACCACCTCCCCTCTTCCCCCCATTCCCTCCTTTCTTCCTCCTTGGGAAAATACAAAATAATTTTGCAGGTTTTAGCAAACACACAAATTGCCCACCACCTCCACTTTTAAACTAGGATTAAGTCACTAAGTCATGTAAATGGATAATGCTGCACTCATTCTGGACAACAACTTCAGGTTGTTTGATGCTTTAATTTGTTGTTGTTGGTGGTGGTAGGAGGGTCTGAACTCTGGGTCTGGTTGCTGTACCTGATGAGCTTTTCAGCTCAAGGCTAGTGTTCTACCACTTGAGCCACAGAGCCATTTCCACATTTTTCTGCTTATGTGGTGCTGAGGAATTGAACCCAGGACCTCATGCATTCAGGAAAAGCACTCTACCACTGAGTCTCCTTCCCAGCCTTAATGCTTCAATTCTTTAAATTTTTTTTTTGTCAGTCCTGGGGTTTAATCTCAGGGTGTTAACATATCCCTGAGTTCTTCAGCTCAAGTGGAGCTCTTTACCACTTGACCCACAGTGCCAATTCCTGTTTTCAGATAAGCGTTTTTCAGACATTCCTGCCAGGGTTTGTTTTGATCAGTGAATTTTTAAATTATATTTCTTCTATGTATTTCCTGGAATATTGCAGTTTATCTGAAATTAAAGTTTTCTGTAAAACTTTGTCTTCAACAATAGTATTAAATATTACATTTACAATCTATTCTGTAGCAATACATTTTGAAATTATTATGTTAAGATGAAAATCTTCTTGTTTGTAGAAAAATCCCATTAAAGTCCAAATGGGAAATATGCTCATTTCAGCAGCTTTGAGTCTCCTTTGTATTTATTTATTTATGAAAATACCATACAGAAGGGTAACAATTACAAGGGCAAGATAATGAGTACATTACTCATGAAGCATTGTTGCCTCCTCCTTTGTTTCCCCTTCTCATCTGTTCTCATCTGCCCCCCACCATGCTCTCCAGACACCCCTTTGCCCACCCCCACCCTCACCGGCCAAGTTTTAAATTTCGTTTTTCTTTTATTTTTTATTTGTTTATTTTTTTATAGTGAGAATACCAAAGAGACGAGTTACAATTACATGGGCAAGATAACGAGTACATTTCTTATCAAGCATTGTTGCCGCCTCTTTGTTTCCCCTTCCCATCCCTTTCCATACTACCCCCCTCTCTCCATCCGATCCTTCCCCTATCCCCCATCAATGTTGTAAAGTTCGTTTTCAACCTAACGACTTGTATATCTTATTGTTGCAATGGGTCCACCTGTATCCCTAGTTCAAAGATTAGTTTTTTCCTTCCCCTCCACAAATTATACCAATATCAAATACCGTGAAAGCAGGGGCTATACTGTGGGGGAGGGACATACAAAGCAATATAGAAATCATCTTATAAATATGTTAGAAACAATTGCAAGAAAAAAAACAATGAATCCTTATCTTGTGGTTCATTTCACTTAGCATCAACTTGTCTGACCTTTTCTGCTTGTCTCAGACGTATACTAGATATTGCAAATAAGGGAAACCATGGAACCTATGTTTCTTTGGCACTGGTTTACTTTACTTAATATAAATTTTTCCAAGTCTTTCCCTTTCCTAACAAGTGGGGCAATGTCATTTTTTTCTGATGGAGGCACAGAATTCATATATATATATATATATATATATATATATATATATATATATATATATATATATATATACCAAATTTTATTGATCCATGCATCTACTGAGGGGCATCTGGGTTGGTTCCATATCTTACCTATGGTAAACAATGGCTCAATAATCATAATTGTGCTGGTAGCTTTAATATGGTCTTGTTTGTGACCATTTGGGTAAAGGCCCAAAAGTCGGATTGCTGGGTCATAGGGGAGCTCTATGTGGAATCTTTTGAGGAACCTCCATACTACTTTCCAAAATGGTTGAACAAGTTCACATGCCCACCAAAAATGCAACAAATTTCCCTTATGCCCACATCCCCTATAGCATCTGTTGTTATTAAAGTTCTTGATTATAGCCATTCTAACTGGCGTGAGGTGGTATCTCAATGTTGTTTTGATTTGCATTTGTGTTATGGCTAGAGAGGTTGAGCATTTCTTCATGTGTTTATTGGCCATCCTTCTTTCATTTTCAGAGAAGTTTCTCTTTATGTCTTAAGCCCACTTCTTTATTGGGCAGTTGTTTTATTGAGGATTTGTTGTTATGGGATTTAATTTTTTGAGCTCCATGTATATTTTAGATATGAGACCCTTGTCTGTTGTATGGTAGTGAAGAGCTTCTCCCAATCAATGGGCTTTCAATTGATCTTGCTAGCTATGTCATTTTCCATGCAGAAGCTCTGCAATTTCATGCAATCCAATTTGTCCAACATTTCTTTGATTTGTTGTAATTCTGGGTCTCTATTAAGAAAATTTCAGCCTGTGCAAAAGAGACCTACTGTTTCTCCTATTCCATTCTTTAATGTTTTCAGAGTGTCTGTTTGAATCCGAGGTCTTTGATCCATTTGGAGTTCATTCTGGTGCAGGATTATATATAAAGTTCTAGCTTTAGTTTTCGACCAGTAGTTAACCAATTTTGCCAGCACCATTTACTGAAGAGGTTGTGTTTCTTCCATTCTAATTTTTTAGCTCCCTTATAGAACATTAGATGTCTATAGGTCTATAGGTTCATTTCTGGGTTTTCATTTCTATTCCATTGGTCTTATGGTCTGTTCTTCTGACAGTACCAAGCTGTTTTAATTACTATGGCTTTGTAGAAGAGTTTGAAATTTGGTATTGATATTCCTCCAGCTCTGTTGTTTCGGCTAAATATCGTTTTTGGTATTCGTGGTCTTTTATTGTTCCATATGAATTTTTGGATTGCCTCTTCTTTTTACTAAAAGAGGCTGGAATATTGATAGGTATGATATTGAATTTGTAGATAGCCTTGGGAAGTATTGTCATTTTCACGATGTTGAGCTTTCCAATCGAGGATCATGGGAGTTTTTGCCACTTTTTAAGTTCTGTTTTGATTTCCTTTTTCAGGTTTTTAAAATTTTTCATCATAGAGGTCCTTCTTTTCTTTGTTAAGTCCTAGGTATTTTATTTTTTGTGGCGCTATTACGAATGGAGTTGCTTTCCTGATTTCAGCCATACTTTTCTCATTTTTGGCATGCAGAAAAGCCATTGTTTTTTGAGGGTTAATTTTATACCCTGCTACTTTGTCAAAGTTTTGAATCAGCTTGAATAATTTGGGAGTGGAGTCAATGGGATTCTTTAAATCCAAGTTCATGTCATCTGCAAAGAGGGAGAACTTCTTCTTTCCCTATTTGGATTCCCTTTTATATTTGAATCTTATCTTATTGCTGTACCTAGCCATTCTAATACTAGTTTGAAGAGATGTGGAGTGAGTAGACATCCTTATGTCATTCCTTAATTAAGAGGAAATACCTTTTTTTTTTTACCATTAAGTAAAATGGTGGATGTAGGTTTGTCATATACATCCTTTATTGTATTGAGTAATGTTCCCTGAATTCCTAATTTTTCCAGAACCTTCATCATAAAGGGGTGTTGGATCTTGTCAAATCTTTTTTCTGCATCTATTGTGGTAACCATGTAGTTCTTATCCTTGCTCTTGTTGATATGAGTTATCGTTTTAATTGATTTGCATATACTGAAGCAGCTTTATATCCCTGAAATTAATCCTGTTTGATCATGATGTATGATTTTTTGGATGAATTGTGAAAGTCGATTGACCAAAATTTTGTTGAGAAATTTTGCATCAATGTTCATCAAAGAAATGGATCTATAGTTCTCTTTCTTTGATGAGTCGCTGCTTGGTTTGGGGATGAGGTTTATGATGGCTTCATAGAATGAGTTCGATAGTGAACTTTCTCTTTCAATTTCATTGAAGACTTGGAGGAGTATTGGTGTGAGCTCTGCTTTGAAGGCTTGTAGATTTCCGCTGTAAAACTATCTAGTCCTTGGCTTTCCTTAGGTGGGAGGTCTCTTATTGCTATTTCTATTTCATTGCTTAATATGGGCCAGTTAAGATGGTTTAACTCATCTTGGTTTAGTTTCGGCATGTCTATATTTACTAGGAAACGGTACATTTCTGACAAGTTCTCAGACTTATTAGCATAAAGGTTTGAGAAGTATTCCTTATAATGTACTGAATCTTGGTTGTTTCTGTGGTGATGTTTCCATTCTCATATCTGAGTTTATTTATTTGAGTGTGTTCTCTTGTTCTTCTAATAAGATTTGTTAAGGGTCTGTCAATTTGTTAATTTTTCAAAGAATCAATTCTGTTTTGTTGATTCTTTCTATGATTTTTTGGATTCTAATTCATTTAGTTTTGATTTAATTTTAATTATTTCTTTCCATCTACTGGATTGGGGTTTATCCTGCTGCTCTTTTTCAAGGAGGCTCAGATGTCTCCTTAAATTGTTGGTTTCAGGTCACTCCAATTTGTTGATGTAGGAACTAAGAGCTATAAACTTGCCTCTGAGTACTGCATTTGCTCTGTCCCAGAGGAGCTGGTAATTTGAGTGTTCATTTTTGTTGAATATTATAAACATTTGAATTTCGTTTCTGATCTCTTCCATGACCCATTGGTGATTCAACAGTGTGTTGCTCAGCCTCCATGTGTTACAGGACTTTCATTAGTGGCTTTTGGTATTGAGTCCTAATTTTATTCCCTTGTGGTCTGAGAGAATGCAAGGAATAACTTCAATGTTTTTGGATTTGGACAAGTTTAATTTGTGACCTAAATGTGGTCTCTTTTGGAAAAAGTTTCCTGTGTGCTGAGAAAAACGTGGATTCTGATGCTGCTAGGTGAAATATTCAGTAGATGTCTATTAAATGTAGGTGATCTATGCAGTTTTTTATATCCATGGTTTCTCTGTTGATTTTTTTGCCAAGTTGATATATCTAGTGAGGAGAATGTGTTAAAGTCCCCAAAAATTAGTATCTTTGCATCTATGGGAGATATGAGAAAAAGTAGAGTTTCTTGGATAAATTCGGTTGCTCTTATGGGGATTAGATATTTAAAATTGTAATATCCTCCTGAAGGAGAGATCCCTTAAGTAGTATATAGGGACCTTCTTTATCTCTTCTCACTAATTTTAATTTGAAATCTATTTTATCTGATATTAGGATTGGAACTCCTTCCTGTTTATGAGGCCGTTTGCTTGTTAGATTTTGTTCCAGCCTTTCACTTTCAACATGTGTTTGTTTTCATGAGCAAGTTGTGACTCCTGAATGCAGCAGACAGAAGGATCTTTTTTTAAATCCAACTAGACAATCTATGTTGCTTAATTGTATTGTGAAGTTTGTTAATGTTGGGAGATAGTACTGAGAGATATTTGGGAGTTCCTGCCATTTTATGCACCTTCTTGAGGGCTGCGCCAAGTGGGTTCTTCCTACGGTTCTTGGATTCTCAATTTGGGTGCAGTTTCTTACCCTTTATTGTGGTCCTGTTAGTTTTCTCTGTGTAGGACATCTTTAAGTAACTTTTGTAGGGCTGGTTTGGTAAAGATATATTGTTTCACTTTTTCTTTGGCATGGAAAGTTTTTATTTGTCCTTCAGTCATGAAGGAGAGTATAACTGGGTACAGTTTTCTTGGTTGATAGTTGTTTGTCTTTAGGGCATGGCCTACATCATTCCAGGCTCTTCTTGCTTTAATTGACTCTGCTGAGAAATCTGAGGTGATTCTAATTGATTTCCCTTATAGGTGATTGAACTTTTCTCCTTGACAACTTTGAGGATGTTTTCCTTGGTCTGAATTGATCCTGTGGATATTATAATATGGAGTTGTCATGTCTTGTTCTGGTCTGGTCTATTTGGGGTTCTAAAAGCTTCCTGTATTTGAATAGGCCTATCTTTTTGCATGTCTGGGAAGTTTTCTGCTAGGAACCTGTGAAACAAATTTCCTAGACCTTCTGTTTCTAGGTGCTCCTCTACACCTATTATCTTCAGATTAGGCTTTCTGATGGTGTCTTCCAAATGTTGAATAGATCTATAATATTTCTTGCATTTGTCTTAGATAGTTGTATGTTCTTCCTCTACAATATATATGCTGTCTTCAATCCCTGAGTTTCAGTCTTCTGCATGGTCTAACCTACTGTCAAGAATTTCTACTTTGAGGGGTGGGAAGGTTGCTCAATGTTAGAGTGCTTGCCTTGCATGCATGAGGCCCTGGGTTCAATTCCTCAGCACCACACAAGCAAAATAAAAACACAGGAAGTTGCGCTGTGGCTCAACTGGTAGAACGCTAGCCTTGAGCTGAAGAGCTGAGGGACAGCGCCCAGGCCCAGAGTTCAAGCCCCATGACCAGACCCAAAAAATAAATAAATAAAACAGTATTTCTAATTTGTTTTTTTAAATTTCTTTTCCTTCTAATTGGTCGGCTTTGATGGCTTCAAATTCTTTGTTGGAGCTTTGTTTTAGATCTTGTATGAATTTGTTTACTTACTTAATTTCGTGTTCAGTGTTTATTCTCAAATCACTTAGTTGATTGGTTATGGTTTCCTTGGACTCTCATTCTTTCTGTTGGGCTCCATTCAACATTCCCTTTGGGGTCTCCCTGACTTCTTTCAGCTGTCTTTTAATCGATTCCATGAATGCCTCTATTTGGTATGAAAGTAACACCAGTTTTGTGCTAGAACACTATTTTAAGGCAAGCATCATCCAAAGTCCTGTAGTTGCACAATCAAAAGTCGACAGATACAACCTATTTCAACAGGTACTATCTATTCAATGTAAAACAACAATGTATTAATGGGCTAAGAACAGCAAAGTAGAATTTGGCAAACCAGAAATTATTAGTTTTAGGGAGAAAAATGGGGAAAAATAGGATTAGAGAGATGTGGAAAGGTAAAAGGACAGTGAAATTAACCAAGTCCTAATTTCAAAGAGGAAAATGGATTGGACAAAATGATAGGAGAAAGAGAAGAGAAAATAAAAGAGGCAAGAAAAAATGGAAAAACAAAAATTTAAATTTAAAAAGTGAAACACAAAAGTGACACAAGTTTAAAGAAGAAATATTGAGAAAAGAACAGGAATAGGATGAGAGGAGGGGAGGAGTAGAAAGGAGGTGTGAAGAAATAAAATATTTATAATAAAAATAAAAAGTAAAAAATAATTATAATATTATATAGGTATTATGAGATGATACTGTTATTAAGGAATTTAAGCCTAAGAGTTTTTGAAATAAGTGATAAATTTCTGGATTAAGTGTGTAAACAATGTGGAATAAGGTCTAATAATCAATGAAGGGTATTATCTGAGGATGAGCAGAACAGCAATTAAGTAACCTAGAAAAGAATGAAGAGAAGAAAAAGTGAAAAGAATGAGAAAGAAAGAAAGGAAAAGGATCAAAATTCAGTAGAGATAAAATAAAAATACAAATGTGCACACAGATATACACCTAAAATAAAAATTGCAAGAGGAAAAAAAGATTAATAGAAAACAATTTTTTTAAAAAAAATTACAAGTTAATGAAAAGGGAAAAAGAAAGGGTTCTTTGGGGGAGGTGAATGGGAAGATCCTGTATCTCCCTTGTGTCCATAACTAGTCTCTTGGTGGAGTCTCTGGTCTGCTTGTGGTGTTTGGTTTTCCTGTGGTTTGATTGGTTTCTTAAGTTAGTTTGTTTGGCAGGCAGAAAAATGGTCTGCTTTACCCAGAATTTTGTGATCCTCCTCCCAGGCTAGTTCAGTGGGATGGAGATCTGCTTTGTTTCTCACAAAAGAGGGAGTTGGCAGTTTCCTCTTGTTTGGAGATGCTGTGATGAGGCTAGGTTCTGGGTAGAGTTGAAGCCTTTCAGCAAACACTAGCTTTTCCCTGAGGGACTAGCTTCTGAGACACTCATAGAGCCCAGCATGGAGCCATTCTCAGGGTTTATGTTTACTGAATTTCAATTGATTGTCTAGGCTGCTATAAGGAGAGGAAGCCTCTGGCTCTGTTTAAGCAGTGAAGAAAGACATTCCTCTGGGGGCTGTTTTCACTGCCTGGGCTGGGTGACTTTCTCTTGGGTGGAGCTGAGCCTGGCAAGTCAGGTCAGGTTCCTGTGACCTGCTAAATGACTCTTTTGTTTCCCTCCAAGTCCTGGGTTGGAGCTGTATTCTCAGCCAGGCGTTTGCCAGTATCAAAGATGGAGATCTCAGGTAGTGGCACAGTGGGGAGGGGAAGGAGTGACCTTGCCTCCTCTGCTCCTGAGAAGCTGTTATTATGTCTTGGTTCCTGGGTTGTCTCTGGTCTGTGATCTGCAGGATGAAGATACCTGCACCTTGTCAGTTCTTGCTGGTGTTGGGTAGAATCCAATCACTCGCTATGTCTGGCACATTTGTCCAGTACTCTCTGTGTTGTAGGAATGGCAGCAATGGCCACTGCTACCGCTGCCACCACCACAGCCACAGCTACCGGCAAGCGCGCAGATCTGTTTCCTTGCCTGGATTTTCCCTTTCTGGCAAAAGTCTCTGTACTGGGATGGCACACTTGGTGTAATTCTCTCACCTAGGAATGTTCACTGTTACACTAAAACTGCTTTCTAGGTGGGGGCTTCTTTAGCCTCCAGGTTCTCCTCTGCCAACTTCCTGGAACTACTCCTCTTTTTTTTCTCTCCAGTATATTTTCTTGTTTTGGAACAAGAGTCATGGACTGTTCACTCATTCAAAAGGAAGCTTATTCCATTAATTTAATAGAAAAGGAATGCAGCCTGCCTGCATCTCAAACCAATTTTGAGTATAATGTTAATCTGATAATTCACATCATTGAATTTTCAAAGTTGTATTGATAATTTTTTGTTAAACTATTCATTAAAGAAGTTTCAAATAGCAAGAATAAAAAACAATGTTTTGCTTTCTAAGAATGTTTTAAAAGCTAGTAATACAATAAAACACATTCTATTCTTCCAAGATTCCATGGTGAAGAATTTCTCTTTTATCATAACCCTTACCACTGACTGACCCCCTCCCTTCAAACTTGTAGCTTTATTCAGTTTTCTTATTCCCACTTTCATTTTGGTAATAGCACAAATAATCTCCTTGTAGTATTTGACAATGAAATTCCATTTGTTGTTAGAGATGTCAATACATATTGCCAAAGGCAGATTCATGGGCATATCATAGAGCATAAACTATTGAATATCATTAACGTGATCCTATGCAACTATTCCATCAATTAAAATAAATACCACATAAATGTACATCTTCATATAATTTTTAAAATGCAATGTAGTTACATATCATATGTCATAAAATAATTCAGACAACTGGTAGAAGAGACTAAGCTCAAACTTTTGCATTGTTCCCAATACTATTTGTAAAATTTTCTTTCTCAGTAACTTTCACTGCAGGGCCTTCTTTTCCTAGCAATAAGTTATAAGTCATGTCCTTGGATTTTAGTCAACTTTGAGTAAGCTGTTTTCTTTCCACCACCAGTTAGTCCCTCGTGTTAAATGCCTGAGGAATAACTTGTCCCAATATGCCTGCAAGAGGAGTATACAAGTCAACTGTCTGTGCCCACTCTTCCCTTGCTTTTTTTTGGTGTGGGGGAGGAATGGGGTAACAGACAGGGGAGACAGAGGTGTCAGGGTTCAGGTAGCTGGAACCATAGTGTTATGAATTATGGGTAGCAGAAAAGAGTAGTAGAGAGTAAGATACCAGGTAAAGGTTAACTGTGACTGTAATTACTGAGTTCCAGTGTAAGGAAATTGGTTAGCAGCAACAGCTTTGCAGGGGTTGGGGTAGCTAACACAGGTATCCAGAACTGTTTAGCAGGGCAAGGAAGCATAGACAAAGTGGAAGAGTAAAAGTTGTGAGGGATTGTGGGGCACAATCAGGGTAACAAGGTCATGGGTGTGCAAAGTGGGTAGCCAGTACTATGGGAAAAGCAATTGGCATGGTGGCCTCTGTGGTGCATAGCTCTGGGTATGCCTGTCCAGTTTTGGCTGTTAGATCTTTAGGGAAATTACCTCTAGCAGCTCATTATCAGCTTGTTGTGTTCAGGCACGTGCCATCTATAAATGTCTACTCCAAGTAGATTGCATTCTTTGACACCAACTATAGGATCTTTGCTCTAAGCATCCTGAGAGACCACACTCCACAATGCTACAGAACAGGCTCCACATAGTGATTTGCAATCACATCATACAACTCTTGCTGCTCCTCGTCAGTGTGAATTATCATGGTAGCAAGGGATCTAAGATGTGCTCAACAGCAGTGCTCTGAGAAGCTGCCAATTCTTACCATCGCAATTGGGGAGCTCCCTACAAATGGGCAAGAGCACTTGCTGATGTTCTTCCAACTTCTCTCTGTAGCTCTGCACAACCAGATTGTTGTACCTCAGGTGGATAACATTGATGTCCAGGTAGCATCAAACTTGCTCTATCTTCTCTCTCTAGGTGCTCTTCTGTTTCAGCTGACTCTCCATTTCCCTCCAGGTAGCTCGCTTCATCTCCACATTTTTTGAATTGTGCTTCATATCAACCTGTGGCTTTCACACCAAGTCCTTCCATTTTCTCATCTACCTCTCTAGCTGTGAATCTGGTACAACAAGTTAATTTCTGTATCTATTTATCAAGATTTGAGCCGGAATCTAAGATGATACTAGCTAACTGAGAACATGGGGAGCTTCTTAAATATTCTCCTGCCATTCACTGATCATTGAGAAAGATGCAAATGTGTTCTGGTCAGTCTCTCCTTCTCCATTTCTGGTTCAGCAGAATAAAGTGAATTCACAATGGAGCTACCAGACAGCTTCTATGTCAGCAAGTGATGAAACCAAAGATAATTTAGTGAGGGGATACTTACCAAGTGTAGTAGGATAAATGCACATATTTGTAGGATATTACTAAGAGCTTTCATCAAACTGGTTATTTTATGCCCAAAATGGCAGACCAGTGTTAATCTCTCCCTGAGATCTTCCTGTTCTGAAGGCCCTGAGGACTCCTACATACATCTGAGACCTAATGACATGGGTGAATAAAAAAGTAGGTGAGTATGGATTAGTATTTTGAATGTGTGGTAAGGTGTTGTCTTGTCATGACCACCATGAAATCAATGTCCTTTCTCTGACCTTCATCATATCTCTTTATTTGGCATAATTGGCAGATTTCTTAGTGTGTCATTTTCTCCTGTTAGTTCAGTGCACAAGTTAAAACATTAAGCAAGCCAAACCATGGGTTTCCATTGTCCTAGTAGATGTTTTGCCTTCTAGGACCTTCCTTCCAGGTTACTCTCTGTTTAGCATATTGCACAATGCCCCAATCAATGAAATCATTTTGAGCCTAGGAGAAAATCTCCATTTGTAAAGCAGTACACATAAGAAGTAGAAGATGCCCCACACTCAAATGCTCCAGGAGACCAGAGTGTAAGGGTGTCTACATAGTTGGGAAACAGGATTCTGAGGGGTGGAAAGGGATGAGTTTAGATAGCAAACCTAGAAGTAACTATAAGTTTCTGAAATTCTAACCTTTTTTCCTTCTGCCCCTCAGATCCAATTCAGTTAGTGGTGGAATGTTTATTATCACAAAAAGGAGTTTTTAATCCCAGGCCCAAACTCTAGGTGTTCTTGTTACATCTTCCCACCTGCCCCTGATGTAAATTGTCAGAAGGGCAAAGGGGAAGGGAGTCCCTTGCTCAGGAATATAAATGGAGCATACAAGTAACTGCAGTCTCTGACTTTCTATTTTGAAGGGAAGATAAAAGGAAGTTTGAATTTTTATGAAATCAGTTTCTAGGCTCTATGGTTCCTTCAGAACTTCTTTCCCTCCTTCTATGTTTTGAGAGCCACAGTTAGTACAGTGCTTCTGTCTCTTAGGGGCAATCCTTCTCTTCATACCATGCTTAAAGTAGACAATAGGTGGAAGCTGCCATTAAAACAAAAAAGCATGAAATAGCACACAGTGAGTGCTTTCCCTGAATTCCAGGACCTAACAAGTTCCCAATTCTGAAGAAAACGTGATTATGGGTGAGTACTAACAACATCCACTGAATGGTGAGCTTGGAACACTTTTCCCAAGGCAGGTTCTGTCCAGGTTATTAGGATGGCTGAGATTTACTGTATCAATGAACTTACAGACCATGCAAAACAGAAAATTCTAAGAGATTGAGATCCCAAAAAGAAACTGGACCAAGAAGAGAAAACTTATCATTGCTGAAAAAGGAGGAAGACATAACTAGGAGAATGTTCTTCTGAATACAGATATGGGTATAATTATAACAAAGTTTTAAGTTGTGGCTCATCAGTAGAAACTATCAGGTCAAACCTCACTAAAGCTAAAAATAAAACTTATAAAATAAAAAAAAAACTATTTGGATTTCAGTACTAACATCTGTTTTAAGGAGTGTGATTTTGGGGTGTGTGTGTATGTGTTTGTTTGTGTGTGTGTGTGTGTGGTGTCTGAGATTATTTATGGGACAACATTAGTTCTTAAAAATCAACATATTGTCAATATTCTTTAGGTTTCCCACTTATGTCTGGTGACGTTCTAGGTCTACCACGTGAAACACACAATTCTTGCTTTCTTCTGGTTAAATGGAGATAAACATGTAATGGATATGTCAACCTGGGTTGGTTTGAAACTATGATCTTCAGATCTTACTCTCTGGAGTAGGTAAGGTATAAGAGTGAGCCACTATGCTCAGCCCAGTATTTCCAGTGACTTACATAATCTTTCTGAATCTCAGTTACTTCCTGTGTGCAAAGTGAAAAGAATTACTGTGTGGACTTTAGAATCAGGTGGGAGTTATGACTGGGTGTAGGAAGTATAAGTGTTTGGGATGTGTGTACAGAGCCTGACACTCTCATAAAACTACTGATGTTTATATTGAAATGTATTCCAAGAATTGGAAACAAGAGGGATTTTTCTGTTCTAGTTTATCCATTTACAGCATTGAAGGAGACAGAGATATTCAAGGAGAACAGGGAAACAAATGCAGCACTTGTACACTGTAGATATTGTGTTCACAATGAGCTATACGACTGTGGACAGGGACAGGAGGGATGGGATTGTCAAACAGGATATGAACTTATTACCTGACTTACAAAATGGTTATCCGTATAACAATTTTAAAAATACAATAACAATTTTAAAAATCTAGGTTGATGATTCTCTCCTCCAGTTTTTGTAGGTGCCCTTAAGACTCAGGCCCACCGATGGAGTTTTTGAAGGTCACTTTATATGATAATTAATATAAAGCCATAATATCTTAAGAAATGTTTTAACAAGTACTTCATTCTTAATACTGGTTTCTCTTTGAGTAGCAATTCTATATGTTGTGGCAGAGCTAATGTTTTACTTTCTGGTTTTAGTATTTGTTAAGTGTTGAAATCCCTCTTAAAGTTTTACAACAGAGTTCTGTTGTATCTTGGCACCCTGCCCCTAACTAAAATGGTAATCAACCTGTGAAATTCATGTACTTGAGTATGAGTTTTATTTATTTAATTTGCTGATGATGGGGAATTGTCGCTGTCCTTCAGCTCTTCAGCTCAAGACTAATGCTCTATCACTTGAGCCAAAGTACCTCTTCTAGCTGTTTCTGCTAAGGTGGTGCTGTGGAATCAAACCTAGGGTCTCATGCATTCAAGATAAGCTGTCTACCACTGATCCACCTTCTCAGCTCCATAAGTGGTATTTTTGTGCAAGGGTCTATCAAGCAAATCTATTGAGCAGATGTATTCATTCGCCACTAGACATAATCAAAATTATGAATTACCTGATATTTTAATGAATAAAATTGGAGGAGGTATTTTAAACTAAAACTACAAAAATAATTTTAAGGTCTTGGTGCTAACAAATCTGTCCAGGTGTTATTACACTAAACAGAGACTTCAAAATGATTTTTCTTCATTAATTCAGAGATTAAAGGACTTATAATACTTATTTCAAAATGCAAATTAAAGGGAAAATCAGTCAGGAGGTAAAATTTATATTGAATGTTATTTTTTGTATAGGAAAAGAAGATCTTAGATGGCAGACTAAAGACAAAACACTATCAGAGCCCTTTATGATGAATTTTACAAAAAGAAGCTTTAATTGAAAAATTGAGCTTTAATGTGCACATTAGGCAAAGGCAAGCAATCAGAGCATATCACCAACAAAAAAACGCCATAATGTATATCTCAGAAAAAGGAAACAAGTACAGACCCGGTTTCAACATCCTTATCCTTGATTTCAATGATACACATATACCCCCCCCTACACACAGACACACTCACACACATACACACACACACACACACACACACACACACACACACACACACGAACACACAAAAATGTATGCACCAGCTCAACCTATTCACTTCCATTCAACATGAGTCAAAGATCTTCCTGTAATATTTGAAACTTTAAAAGTTTCAAGTCTTGTAAGTAATTGATAACAGATGCATAAGCAATTATTTTCTGAATAGACTCTGCTATATAAATGAGAGTTCATGATGGTTATAACTACTTAAACATCTTTGACTCTCGAAAGAATTAAACAAGGGAAAAATCCGAATTTTGGAACTATATTTCTACCAGCTATTGTTCAAAGGCTTAATAAGACGTAACAAAATCCAAAATTAAATACCAAATTAATACAACTAATACTTCTGTAAGTGAAGTGAAAGACACTGATCAGTGACCTATGCTGCCTCCATTTCTAAGCTGGCTGCACATTGTAGAACCTTTGATTCTCCTGGGCCAGGCCCAAAGTTGTCTTCCCCAGAGCAGTGGCCCTGCTGGGGTTGGCACTGGGAGCTGTGTGGAGAGAAGGGGAGTCCTAGGGGTAGGCCGAGCTGGGGTTGTGGATGGAGGTAGTAGGGAGAGTATGGGAGGCCCTAGCAGAGGCTAGTGAAGGGAGGAAGGAGGCAGTAGGACAATGGCTCAGGAAGCAGCAGCCCCAAAGGCAGCTGGGTTCTGGGAGTGTTTGTGAGGTGCGGAGTTAGGCCCCTGGGGCCTCTTGGCTGGGTGAGGAGAGCAAGGAGTCTCAAATCCCACCCAAACAGGCAATGAGAAATGAGACAACCAGTGGCTGAAGAATTTCAAGAAAAAAAGCACGGACTTGTAGGTAAACTCTGGGGGTGGAAAGGGCAGCAGTGCTGAACCAGTGGTGGTCATGCCTCTCTGGGGCCCTTGACGTGAGTGAGGGCCAGCTCTTCTGTGCAATAGGCCTCACTTTCGCCTTGAAGCAGGCACCAGGAATCTCAGGCACAGCCTCAGCCTGCCCCACAGAGCTGGCTTGCCATGAGTTTTGGGGACCGGGCAGCTGCTGGGGGGTTATGTGCTGCAGGGCAGAGGATGAATGGCTGGTGGGCACTGCTCCACCTCTGCCCCACAGAGCTGGCTTGCAATGAGTGTTGGGGACCGGACAGCTGCTGGCAGGTTATGTGCAGCTGGGCAGAGGACGAATGGCTGGTGGGCACTGCTCCACCCTAGCCAGGCACAGGGCCAGAGGGGAAGTTCTGGCTCTGGATCAGGACCAGGGACTTCCCCCCCAGACAAGTGTCCTCTGTTGACTTGCGTGGTGGCTGCTATGTGTGGGCTTGGAAATTCCTTAACATGGCCAAGGAGTCTCCATGGATAAGCATATTTGCTCCTGTGCCTCTCCCAAATTCTGGATTCCCACTGTCCTCCTGCCTCGTGCCATGTCCAACTATAGGAGTAAACTTCTCCAGTCTCTAAGAGGCCATCCCAGAGGTGCTCACAGGGCTTCCCATGTCTGGTTCACCATGAATGCAGGGCTCACAGGGTGCCATCCTCCAGGCAAAGCATACCCCCATTTCAGCTTGGAAGAGGGAAATGCTTCATTGTCCCAGATACAGCTGCCCTTGGAGTTCTCTGTGTACACTACTCTTGTGCTGAGATAATGATCCCCAAAGACCACCAAGCCATTTCTGATGCGAGCACACGAGGGTCATTTATTGCAAGCTCGAGCCTGGACTCACAACTGTCAGCATCGCAGTGGGTCAGAGTTGAGAGCCTTGAACCTTCAGTTAACAGGGTTTTTATAGGGCATAGGGCTGAAGTAAGTGGGTTCATAGCTTGTCAGTTACATGATTGGTTGACATTTAATGAGTTAATATTGTAACAATCTTATTGGCTAACATGTGCAGGCTTAGCAGTAAGAAACAAATTATGTTAACTTTGGAATCTTAAGAAACATCTGTAGCTTTAGGTACCTTCCTGTCATCCGCTTATGGCTATTGCTAGGAGAGTTACGGGAAGAATGTTATTGGGACATTTAATGGTTTTTCCAGGAACCTGAGTCCTAACTTTCAGTAAAAATCTTTACAATGGATACTTTTAGTAAATGCCTTCACAATGGATACTTTCAGTAGAGGCCTTCAAAATAGACTAAGTTCAGAATGGCTATACTTTGGCTAAGGTCTCTCACTAGGTGTGTGTGTGTGTGTGTGTGTGTGTGTGTGTGTGTGTGTTTGGTGTGAGAGAGTCAGACACAGCTGAGGTTTGGTGTAAAACACTTCTTCCCTTCAGCATTGAGTTTTGGTATCTAGTGGTTGTTCCTCCTCCTGAATGATGAACTCTAAATTTCTTCTTCTATATAGTTTTATCCTTAGATCTTCTTAATATTCAGATTCCTAACATCTGCTTGTGAACTTCAGAATTTGCTTCATAAAGAGGGTGCCTTTCTTCTTACTTTTATGAAGCCCTTTGCTCTATTTAAATGGATCATGTGCTGTGTTAGTGGTTTTACTTAGCCCAGACTGTTGTGGCCCAGGCTGTGACTGTTAGTTCTGAGATTAGCTTAGGCTAATATGAGATACTATAATTTCAGTCTATCTAGTGAGAAAAGTTCAGCATCTTTATTGAAACAATTTCCTGGCTGTAAAACAAACAAAAATTCCAGTGGTATAAATGTACAATTTGTTGATTTTAGTTAATTGTGCACCACAGCAATGAAAAATATCTTCTTACTAAAGTGAGTATTTAGAATATGAAAAAAATCAATTATTATAGAACTTAAAAACTGATCAAATACCAAAAGAAAAACAAAGACAC
Organism: Dipodomys spectabilis; assembly: GCF_019054845.1. Lineage (NCBI taxonomy): Eukaryota > Metazoa > Chordata > Mammalia > Rodentia > Heteromyidae > Dipodomys > Dipodomys spectabilis. Next base: position 1,039,156 of record NW_024871191.1, read on the forward strand.
TGATCAGGAATGCAGAACAAATGTAAGTGTTTAATAAATAAATGAAATGTTTGAGATTCTTATCCACATAGGAAATACAAAGGAAAATAAATAGGAAAGTCACTGAAATCCCATCCTACACACCAGAATAGCTATCACCACTCGAATAAATAAACATCTGGGAGGTTGAAATAAATCAGGAACTGTATTTGGTTTTGTGATATTGTAAACTAGTGCAACCCATAAGAAAATCATAATGGAAGTTTATACAATACCAAAAAGACACATGTATTGATGACCTTTACTGCAACCTTACTACATAAAGAAGGAATATAAATCAACATCAACATCCATGTGCATGGCATCAAGAAAGAAAGCTGTGTAATCAACCTAGATGCACATAAAAGAGGGAATAAAGGAAATATGCTATTCATAGCTATAAACATGTTCTGGTATGTAAGAGAAGTAAATTTCTCCAATATCACTGCTAAATATTTTTGGATAAATATCTAATCCTAATTTCACAGGTTTTGTGGCTTAGTGTTTTTCTTTAAAAGGGACCTCCATATTCATTTTTAGAGGAGTTACAATAGGTTGAAGATATCCTATAATATGTGGATATTAGAAGAAATTTAAATATAACAATGAACACATAAAGGACCATCATATACAGTTTGTAATTTGATCCAGTTTTAAGAAGGCAGCAGTTGGGGGACAAGACAATGTTAGAAGCTTAATAACAAAAACACAGACATGGAACATTTTTTAAAAGTGTGCAACTGATTAGTGCTAATACTAACAAAATATTTTCCTCAAGTTTTAAAAATGAAACAATTAAAATAATACTTAATAACATCAAATAAGTATGCCATGGAAGAAAATGTACCATAGATATATTTTTCCCCATAATTTGTTTTAATTTATAACAAATGGATTAAAAGAAAATATGATTACATATCTGAAGATGATAACACATTCAAGTATCATTGATTGAATCCAGCAAAGGAAAGTAACAGAGAAGTAGAGAGTAAGAACAACCTGGGCCATAGATGAAGATACTCAGTAGAACTTTGTGAGGAAAAAATGTGTTCCATTTTGCTCATCAACAGTGAGCTAGGACAGCTACCTTTTGACAGAACACTTGTAATGTAGTCAGAACAGTGGAGTTACTAATTTAGGAAGTAATTTATTACTTTTATTCCCTAATCTTATGATATGATTCCCAAATGATGTGAGTGATCCTAGATTTTCTGGACCCTTTTTAACCCAAAATTTCTAATTCCTTCCCCTGCCAATAATTCTTCTGCTATTCTCATTTCTCCTTGTTTCTAAACTCAACTCCTGTGACCTTTTGGTTTATTGGAAAGAGCTTGAGAAATATGAGGATGGTCTGGAATCTGAGCAACATCCACACCAGCTTGGAGGATCTAGTAAAAGAGCTTCACCTGGAACTCAGAATCAGATATTAATTGACCTCTTTGGAAATAAAGAAACTCAATCCCTCAGGCAGGATCTATCATTCCTTGACATTCTCTGAAGAGATTTGGTACTAGGCCACAATTCAGAGAATGAGCTTTCCCACCACTTACCACAGCTTTGTCAGGAGGAATAGGTTCAAAACTAAAAGTGACCTCAGGTTTCACAGGGCCAGTCAGAAACCAACAGATCACATTTTCCTCCTCATCAGGCAGCTTTCTGGGAGGAACAGAGTCTGGGCAAAGTCTACGATGGAGATAAAGTGAGACTGGGCCTAAGGAGTACACAAAAGAATGTTCCTCTCTTTGACTAAAAGTGAGTTGTGCAGTGAGACATGACAACTTCTTTTATATATGAAAATTCACTAGGTGAGTTATCTCACTGCCACTGTGCGGGAGGTCAGTTTCCTCAAAGAAGTTGTTAAATGTTGTGTCTACCAGTTTACTCTATAGGCTGTTGTCTCTCCCATCTCTTCCCATGCCAAGAATGCATTGCTTCTTTCAGGCACTCAACTACTTGTCCTGAATCCTAAGCAGGAATATTGTAGGCTATCCTTTGGCTAACCTCTTGCATTGAAGGTAGAAAAGGCCCAGGCTTCGCACATGCCAAGAGGTAGAGAAGGTGAGATAAGCTCAGATTGGTACTGAAGAACAATCATATTGAAAAAAATAAGTAAATGAAATTAATGGTTGAGTAATTTAGGGTGTATAACCACTAAATTTAGGTAATTATTAGTAATACATATACAATCATGGATTAGGAAGAAAACAGTGAAATAGGTTCAAGATAACATGGAAAAGACACATAATAGCCATAACAGGAGATGAGAGTGTGAAGGAATTGTTGGCACAAGTCCATTTACTATCTGAGGAGTGACTTTGGATAGGAGGCTTTTAGAATAATATCTAAAAGAGAGGGACTTGCTGGGCACTAGTGGCTCACACCTGTAATCCTAGCTACCCAGAAGGGTGAGATCTGAGTATTATGATTCAAAGCAAGCCCAGGCAGAAAAAGCCAGAAGTAGTGCTGTGGCTCAAGTGGTAGAGCACTAGCTTGGAGCTCAGAGACACTACCTAGGCCCTGAATTCAATCATCAAAACAACAACAAAACCATAATGATAAAAAGAAATAAAAGAAGGACTTATAGATATACGATGGAATGATGATCCTGTGTAACTGTCTAGGGAACATAAAACGAGAAAAAATTTGGAGCAAAATGATACCTATTCATTACTAATGAAGGATGCAAAGCAAATGCCAAATTCCTCTGCCCAAAAACTTCCAAACCTGGGCTCAGAACATGGCTCATTGGTTGAGTGTTTGCCTTGCAGGCTTGACGCCCTGGGTTCAATTCCTCAGCCAGAAGTGTTGCTATGGCTAGAGTGGTAGAGCACTAGCCTTGAGGTGAAGAGCTGAGGGACAGCACCCAGGCCCAGAGTTCAGGCCCCATGATCGGACCCCCCCCCAAATAAAGAATGTCTGTTCTATGTTTCCTATGCACCTACACAGAGAGTACATGAGTTGCACTTGAATTGTCCTGGGAGTTCTTCATCTGGCCACTGTAGCTTCATATCCTTTTTTCTCTTAGTAGCTATATGTCATGTGTCCAACAACAATACTTGTTACAAGCAAAAGTATCTACCCTGGCACACAGAGGAACTTGGATTTCAGAAATGCCACAAATAAGTAGGAGGTACAGCAGTACTTTTAAAAATTAAATAGATTGTATATTTATTAGAAAGTTTGTCAGAAAAATAAACTTCAGTGCAGGATGAAATACTTGAAGAAAACTGCATTTGAAATTACATATAGCTAGGTGCTGGTAGCTCATGCCTGTAATCTTGGCTAATCTGGAGGCTGATTTCTGAGAATCACAGTTCAAAGCCATCTTGGGCAGAAAAGTTGCCATTAGACACTTATCTCCAATTAATCAATCAAGACTAAAATTGATGCTGTCTCTCAACGTTGTAGAAAGATAACCTTGAGCCAAAGAGCTCAGGAACAGTGCCCAGGACCCAAGTTCAAAGTCTGCAATAGACAATAAATAAAAATAAAAAATAAATTACATATAATTTATTACCAACTCTGTACAAGGAAAATAGGATATGACACATGGCAACATATGACTTCAAGTTACAAAGTTCCAAAGCATTTCCCCACTCTTGAGAACTAGGAGTAATCCATATTGAAAAAATAAAAACATGAATGATTTATACCAAATTTCAAAACATACTATATGTTATACAAAGGAAATGCAATAAACATGCATTTCACAATTTAGTAATATCATGTAGTATAAAGAATCTGATTAACTGATTCATAAAAATCAATACAATGCGGATAAAACATCCAATATCTCAGGGGTCAAATTAGCAGAATACTTTCCATCTATGATGGCTGTTTTGTAAATTATCCAGCCCTCTCAATTCCACAACTGAAGAAGACTCTTCCTGAGAATGTCCAGAAACCTGTCTCCTGTGAGTGCTCAATGTAGACCTGGTGCCATTCTCTATTATTTAGACATGTGATAGACTGAATATCTGATAACTTAATGACATTTTAGTTCTCAGAAAAAAAGGAAAATTGAAGACAGTGGAAAAATCTACCAGATCCCGGAAAGATTTCTATCATCGTGCTAAAACTGTACCCTTTTACTGACACTTGAACAAACTGCAGCAATTGTCACTCCAACAACATGTCCAAAACATAGCTTTCCAAATATTGAGCCACAGTGCCACTTCCAGTTTTCTGGTGTTTAATTGGAGGAAAGAGTGTCACAGATTTCCTGCAAGGGCTAGCATTGAACTACCATCTTCAGATCTCAGCTCTTGTATAGCTAGGATTACCGGCATGAACCACTGGCTCCCAGCTAAAATGTTACTTATTTTAAGTTCTATGATTTAGTTGAGGGAGTAGCATGAGTGTGTAGAAAGGAAACTTTCAAGTCATCTCTCTAAATAATTTCAGAGTTTCATTTTCATAATATTTATTGCAGTGATTAATAACAGAAGCTCCCAAAGTAACAGAATGATCCTTCATTTTCTCCTTCCCATGGGTATTATTGGAAGATGAGTGAAATCTAAGTATAAGGCAATATGCACTTGAAACTATAAAAAAAATGTTGATGACACATAAAGAGCTATATTACACAGCTTCTTTTCATTTCATAAAGAAAAGAATGTCTTACAAGTATATTTATTGGCAGGCTTTTCATCTGAAAAAAATATCATAAAAAAGCTGAAGCGGATCAGCAACCATATAAGTGTGATATAGCATTGGAGACTATAAGACATGAATTTATTCATTAAATAATTATCTAGGAAAGGTATCTGTTCACTAAATTTATTCATTGTAAATTTCATTTTATTTACATGTCACTTAATATATAAATACATACAAGTGTGAAGATATATATATATATACACATATATATGTATATATACACATATATACATATATATGCATATATGTGTATATGTATATATACATATACATATATATGCATATATTTATCAGCAATATCTGTACAGTGAACTGCATGGTTAGGTAATTTGATCATGTCAAGTTCATCAAAGGGATGGACTTCCATAAACCTTAACAATCCTGCAACATCACTGCACATGCAAACATAAGTGTTCACAATTGTAAGCCAGACCTGTGTTTTACCAAAGCTTTGTATATAGTGTGTTATTATTTTCATTTAGGCTTGACACAAAATGTGTTTGCCCTAGAAATAAATGATGGCATTATAACTGCAATAAGTTAGTCTAAATCTTTACATTGAACACATGTTCAGTATGAGTTGTTCTTTCTTTCCTTTTCTTATTTTATCTTTAGAATATTGATTTCAGTTTTGATGTAGTGTTTGCCAGACAGGTACTCCACCACTGGAGTCACTCCACCAATCCTTTCTTGTTTAAATTACCTCACTCATAGAGTAGCAATTTTTGCACCCAGCCCCAAAAGCAGGGACCATGATTTCCTTAAAATATACCTACCTAGTAGGTTGATATGGGTGATACTTTCCTTCCTAAACTAATTCAGGACAGTGATCCTCTCAAATTTCTACCACTTTAGTTAATAGTGTGTGCTCCAGTTCTGCCTACCTCTAGAAGATATGACAGGAATTAATGATTACAGGTAATTTGAGTGAATCATTGGCTCATAGGTGATTTGATATTAAAATGTAGGGTAAGTTTGAAAGTACAATCACAGTAGTCAGATATTTTGCTAAGTAAATTTTGCTTCACATTATAAAACACCTCGACCAGAATTCAGGACTTATATTGCTGTCTGTCAACTTGTATGTCATTTGGGAAAATAAACTTAATGTCTTCCATGCGTGGTAAAGATCTTTGAATGGTCTGATGTGCTGGTTCACGTCTATAATCATGGTTAGCAATCAGAAATAAATAGATCACAATTTGAACATAGCCTAACCAAAAATTTAGGAAGTCTCAATCTCAACAATCTAGTGGATCATGTTGAATCATGCCATTAATCTCAACACCACAAGAGGCTAAGTCTCTGCCCAGTACCTGTGTCACTTAGGTAACTGGTTCACTTGGAGGCAGTCACCTGTCCTGATGCAGAAACTGGGCTGAGATTTAGCCAAGAGGAGGGAGGAGTCTCTCCCACCTTCCCAGGGTGGACCTCCAGAATGCAGTGAATGTGCATGCTTTCCTCCTCCAAATGGTTTGAGATGTCATCCTGCTGAGTGCTCATTATTTGATTCCACTGACCTGTGGTAGAGGTATAAGGTAACAGTAATTTAAATTTCACATTTTCCAATTGAGCTGTTCTTCACAGCCTGTGAGTTCAACTCACCAATTGTCCATATTTTGAGAGTTGAGAATACAGAGGTAGGGGAGAGAGGGAGGGTGGGTGAAAGAGAGGAGTGATAGATAGAGGGAGAGAGAACAGAAAGGAAGGAAGGAAGGAAGGAAGGAAGGAAGGAAGGAAGGAAGGAAGGAAGGAAGGAAGGAAGGAAGGAAGGAAGGAAGGAAGGAAGGAAGAAAGAAAGGAAGGAAGAAAGGAAGGTAGGAAGGAAGAAAGAAGGATGGAAGGAAAGGAGAAAGAAAGAAAGAAAGAAAGAAAGAAAGAAAGAAAGAAAGAAAGAAAGAAAGAAAGAAAGAAAGAAAGAAAGAAAGAAAGAAAGAAAGAAGGAAGGAAGGAAAGAAAGAAAGAAAGAAAGAAAGAAAGAAAGAAAGAAAGAAAGAAAGAAAGAAAGAAAGAAAGAAAGAAAGAAAGAAAGAAAGAAAGAAAGAAAGAAAGAAAGAAAGAAAGATAATGATTGAGAATGAACGGTTTGGAGTCAGGAGTTACATGGCAGAGGTGATACCTCTATTTGGTATTAGGTCTGCCCAAGCCATGCAGACCCAATGCAGACATTTCCCCTCTTCTTGGCTGTTTCCATCCTTTTTGTGTTACCCAGGTATCTGGCATGCCTGGAGGCAGACACCTCCCCCTCCTACTAAGTCACAACTTGCTCAGCCTCTGATCACACTTTCCATTTAACCAGAGGAGATTCCCAGACTCGGAGGTCACATCCAGTGTGGCCAGAATTTTCCCCATCCAGGCCATATGTCATCCGGTCCTTGGCCTAGATATGTCCTGGCCCAAGGTTGGGTCAATCCCCTTTTTTTCACATGCCTCTCCACCACATATGACATGGGCAGCAGTTCAGTATATAAACTATTTTACCTGACTGAATACCATGTGGTGTTCTCTTCATTGGTTACCTAATGATACTTACCTAATTAATACACCTTACACTTCATAGTTTTTAGTTATGAATTAATGGATATTTTTCTGACATATGTGAGATCAGTATCTAAAAAACATATGTACTAACTCATCATTTAACAGTTTAATTCTGCCTGGAGTCTTTTTATTCAATTTTTTAATTTTGAAAATAATGTACAGAGAATTTGCAATAACATTTGCAAGATAATGAGTACATTTCTTATTAAGCATTGGTGCCTCCTCCTTTGTTTCCCCTTTTCATCAGTTCCCATCTCCCACTTCCTCCTCCAAAGGTGTAAAGTTTGTTTTTTGACATAATGTGTTGTACATCTCATTGTTGTTATGGATCCACCTGTATCCTTATTTACATAATTTGTTTTTTCCCTTGCACTCCACAAACACTACCAACATCTGAATGTTTAATAGCAGCCTAATTAACCTTAAAGTCTATTTTGTTTTCTTTGCATTGTTTTCTTTTTAGCTTAAAGTAATCAAAGATTTGGTGGGATAATCTGGAAAGATCTCTACCATCATATTTTCTAATCACCCTGGGCTACAACCTGTGTGCTACCAGGTCAGATGATGGGACTTTGAAAAACTAGGAAGCAGATGCACATCATAAGGTCCATGGTTTTGGGATTTCTCAGATTCTTTTTTAAATGTAATTGTTACTAAGGTGTGTAGAGTGTGTTTACCATATCACAATTCATGTAATGTGTACATTTGCCTTGTAGACAATGCCATCCTTTCCTGAGCTTTCTCCCAGTTTTTGTTTGTTTTGTTGTAGTTTGTTTTTGTTTTTGTGCCTAACCATCAGCTTCAACTCAGGATTGGTTGCTGCACCTGAGTTTTTGTAATCAAGGCTACTCTACCTCTGGAGTCCCAGCTTCCTTTATGACTTTTTGGTTGTTAATTGGAGAGAAGAGTCACAGATTTTCTTACTCCTGCTGTCTTTGTACTGTGATCATCAGCCTCCTGAGTAGCTAGGATTATACGACTGAGTCCCCAGTGTCCAGTTACTAACGTGTTAGTTTCATGTTTATCTGGTTGTGTTACAATTTTCCTCGACACTTGGCACTAATACTCCATATTGCCAGGCTCAAATCTGAATTGGTGGAACATGCTTGTATTTTGAGGAAGGCAGGAGTAGGAAACTATACGCCATAGGGACATATAAGCTAAACAAATCATTTGGAACGTGGCATAAACACAAGTAAATTTATTGCCAGTTGACTGTGCCCTGTTTTTACTGTTAATTTTTCATGGCCTGTGAATGATGTTACACACACAAATGGCCATTGGCAGAAATAAGGTTTCTCATCCTGTTCTAAAAACAAAACAAAAAGTCACCAAAAAATATTACTTATGAGTCCAGCAATTTCGTCAAATTAGAGACCAATCTGCCCTAGTTTATGAAAAAATGTCCTTTATTCAACTGCTGCTAATTTTTCTAACTACAAATATAATGAAATCTGTAGTAGTCTGTAGAATTGTATACCACAGCTGTCATTTTAATTTACAAAAAATTCAGACTTTAAAATGTTTATTTATTTTTTTGACAGTTGTAGGGCTTGGACTCAGGGCTTGGGCACTGTCCCTGAGACTCTGTGCTCAAGTTAGTTAGCATTCTACCAATTGAGCCACAGAGTCACTTCTGTTTTTTGAGTTGTTAATTGGAGATAAGAGTCTTATGGGGACTTTTCTTCCTGGGCTGGCCTTGAACTGCGATCCTCAGATCTCAGCCTCATGACTAGCTGGGATTACAGGCATGAGAGACTGGCACCTGGCTTCAAATAGTCATTTTTAAAATGAACTGCTTGGTGCCTCTGGCTCACATATATAATCCTAGCTATAGTTAGGATTACAGTTATGAGAAACAAACACTAGTTAAGTGTTGTTCATGATGGTTTATATTGCCATGCTATAATATTGTTTGTTTCTTATACTACAATGCTCTTATTTTTATTTTCACCTAAGTGGGGGTGATAGGTGCTAGCCAGTGTTGCACTTTCTTTGGTTGAGATGGAGCTATGTGGACGATCTTTCCTAGAATGGCACGGAATTGAAATCCTCCTGTTCTCAGCTCCCCATGGGCCTGGGATGATAGAAGTATTCCATCACGCATAGCCAGTGGTTGGGGAGCATTGCAGGTAACTCTACACTGGTCTGGAACTGATGTCCCAAATACCTACCTTTACAGGCAAAATGTTATATTCCATTTTACTTTGGATAGCTTATGTATATACTTAGAGAGTACAATGATAACACACTACATGTTAAATATATAAAATAGTCAATATAATTAGCAGGTTTATCTCCTAAAACATTCAAGCTAATTTAGTTTGGTTAACTCCTGACTCTGCTTGCTGTTTGGGAATATACCATAAACATGAATACACTGACAATGTGCAGAATATTGGAAGTTGATAGAGATAGAGACAAGTTAGAATATGTGTAGTAAATTACTCTGTGGGACTTAACCAGTCCCATGTGTATCCTGTTAGTTCAGAACAAGGAGAAGCACAGAGTTATTCTCCTTCTCTTCTCCCATTGGTACAGATCCTTCTACCGAAACTGAGAGGAAGATGAACAAGATGAAAAAGAAAGTGGACGCTGGGACAAAGAGAAGTTATGTCCTTGAAAAATGGGTATCTTTGAGGTTTCTGATTCAAAATCAACATTCTTCTTTGCACACCAGTTGTGATTTTCACCAGGGGGTTGAGGCTTGGCACTTCACTGGATAGCAGATTACACATCGTGGATGTGGTTGCTGTTGTGGACTCTCATGGATGACAAGGAGGTCTGTGTATAACAAGTCAGATTCAGTGGGGAAACATATTTCTCCTCCTATCACGGGGTGAATTTTAGAGTATTGTATTTGAGAAATTGTGAGGAGCATCCTGCTTGCAGGAGTCTCTTCCCACCTCTCAACATGAATGTCCCGCTAGAAAAACGCTATAGGCTCAGGATGTGGTGGGCGGGGTCTCATTTTCCTTGTCTGCATACAGCATGGTTTGATCCATCTTTCCTATGTGGATGGACTTCTACCATGATGATTTCTATGAGCACAAGTACCATGACACCATGAAAGAACTTACACAGTATGTCAAGCTCAACATGCCCTCTTCAGACTTGCTCTTCTGTTCACATATTCTTCTGGAGCAGCTGGAGGAACGCATGATCCTTCAGACCAAGAAAAAGAGGAAGAAGTCCTTGTTTAGATGCCTTAGAGCTGGTGAGTATGGATGGAACCTGGGTCTCTAGGTCTGTGCCTGATTGGCCAAGAGCCCTTAGTACGCCCCAGTTTGGCAAAATGTCCTTTCATTGATATTCTTTGTCAGGTAATATCTGTTCTCCTTTTGAAAGAACTTGGAAGTAATCACTCATTAGAAACACCCTACCTTCTCATCAGTGTTCAGTCCAAACACAAGTTCTACAGCTTCCCCCATTAGATCCTCATGAATGTTTAGTCACACCTTAACTTCTATAGTTCTAAGACTCCTGAACCTATTTTCATGCTCAGGTTTGCATCACCATAGAACAACTCCTGCAGAACTCCAGATAAAGAACCCATCAGTGATGTCATCTATGGTGACTGATAGACATTGGAAGCCATCATTAATCTCCAGAAAGCATGTGAATATAGAGGGATTTTTTTTTTTAATTTGTGGAAAGGCCCAAGCAAGTTTTGAGTCTTGTGGACATCTCACTGGTTCTAACACCACATGTGATGCAGGTGCACCTGCACATACAACCAAGGAAGAAGATGATCCAGAATGTCTCCCATTGATATTCACAATCCACCTAGATCGGCGCCAAACCAGTCAAAAAGACTCGTCTTGGTGTGCAGGGTAAATGTGTGCTAATGGAAAATGACCCCAGTCTATGTTCAGGAAAATCAATAAGAGAGGTCCAAAATCTAGATTCAGTTGAGGAAAGAGAATCTTTCCTCACAGAATACCCAGACCAATCTGTCCTCTTGCAGGGGATCCAATTTCCAATTAAGAAATTATAATCTGTCCCTCCCTGGACTCAGGAAGAAAATCCTGTCTTTAATGAGGAAGTAAATCCCTTCGAGTACTCAGAGGGAGAATTTCTGCCTGAAGGCAACTTAGAGGCCAATCTAGACTTAGAGATTCCATTCCCCCTTCCTGGAAAAATCTTTATTTTCCTTTTGTTCTGATTGTTGTAAAGTGTTAATTTTATTTAGTTTTCTAACTTTATTAAAATGTCAATATTTCTGATATATTGTAGACTCATGAATCCTAAATATGTTTCTTTTTAAGCCTACAATCTGAAGCATCGTGCATACGTGTGCTATTGGAGGGAAAACACAGAGTGACAGGGGACTGAACAAGAGAGCCTACTGTGTATAAATGGAACTGTTAAATGCACAGGAAGCAGCAAAGAAGGCAGGCCATGCCTGGCTGGGGTGATAATGTGGCTAGAAAAGGTTTTGGACAGCAGATAAAATGTCCTACAAAGCTATTCTGTCAATTGGGACAAATGACATAATATTTATAGTGGTATGTGGGATATTCTTCCAACAGTGAGTTCAAATCTGTATAGAATTTCTTTGTGCTTTGGGTAAATATGGAAGAAAAATTTGGCTCCAATAATATAAAAATCTACTTATGGTTGATATTTGACAAAATATATAGGAAATATTTATACTGGAAAGTAAAAACCATCATCAATAGAAGAAAGAAGGTTTACACAGATGAACAAACACAAAATCAGGAAGGAAAATAACACCATTAAATCAGTTGTATGTAAATACATGTTATATTCTTGATGTTATATATAGTATATTATATAATATATAAAATTGAATATGAGTTTTCAAGCTACACAGGCATTTAAATTTTTAGTCTTAAGTAATTATTTCATAAAATATTAGTGTAAAATATTTTTGTTGAAATACAGCTATAATTTGATTATAATTATATGATTATATGAATATATATTTGTGTATTTCTAGATCTAACACTGATTATTAATAGATGAATAAACATATGCATATATTTGTATATATCTGTCTATGAAGTGAATATAATGAAACTGACTACACTATGTATTAAAATGCACCTATGACTTGAGTCCAAGAGACTCAGGCCTGTAATCCTAGTGGTGTGGGAAGCTGGATTCTGAGGTTTAGTCTCTCTTACCACCAAGGCCTTAGATTTTTAGAGGAGGTCTGGGCTCTTCAGTTTAGCAAAGGGACACATATGCAGTGGGATCACACTCCCCAAACCCAGAGGAAAGTCAGTAGAAATCAGGACAAGCCTCTTATAACACTCTACTCAGTTTCAGTACCAAGATGGCTATCTGTAGAACATCAGAGAAAAAGTAGGCATTCCCTCCAAAAGGGACTAAAAAGAGCCTTCTGAACTATAATCTCTGACTATACTGAAATAAACCTTATTTCCCTTCCCAAGCTGCAAACACATAGAAATATGGCAAGGGCTCACGTGAGATGGACAAAGACTTACAAATACATAAAATAATATATTCTGTTTCAGTAATTCAATGACAAATCACAAAAGCATATCTTGAATTTTTCTTTTTTTTAAAGGAAATGGAAACATACTCTGAATGTATCAGGAACTGAGTGACAGTTTGGTTGCTGAGTTGTTGAATGCACTCCTGGGCAAAGGAGACACATATATGGAAGAAATTATGTGGGGGTGAATATCCTCACACAGCTTCACAAAATAATGGCTATAACTTCTATGATGCCACAGCCACCTTTGCCATAGCAACAAATAGGTGTCAGGCACTGGTTTTGCCCTGAAGTGGACTCAACCACATCAACAGGCACAAAGAATGAGAGGGAATGACTATTAGCCACCAGACTTCAGCTTGAAGAGCTGTCCTCACCAGAAGCTAGGATAAATTGAGCTGGGCAAGGCTGATCTCCATGTAAGACTCCTGAACACTAAGGATTAGGCACTATTATAGGTATTGGAGAAACAGAAGTGAATGTGGCTCTCTGCTCACCAATTTCATGCTGAAACGAAAACCAGAAATCATAATGATAATTCCTATAAATCAGAGACATGACATTCGTGATTTTGTAGCAACAACTTCACAGTGAGGATGGGAGGAGACAACCCTGAACAAGAGATAGTTGATATGAGAGCCATCATCCAGGCAATTACCTAGGAGCAGGTACTTCAGGCAGTAAGAACAGCAAGTACATCCCCCATTGATGAAAATGGACCTGACTTACTTCAGAAAAGGAAAACTGCACTGACATGCTTGCTTGTGAAGTAAGAATGGAAATGTACAATGAAGCAAAAAGAGGTCAGAAATGAAGATAGGAATAAAATAGATAGATATGGGATACTGTGGATTACAAGATGAAAATTTCTGATTTTAGTATAAAACTGACATGACCCACTGGAAACAAAGTGCTAAATTAGCAGTCGGACACATCTGATTCACCGAAATAATACTTCTAAAATGTGATTCTTGCTGGGCTCTGGTGGCTTACAATTGGGATCCTATTTACTCAGGAAGTTGATATCTGAGGATGAGTTTTAAGTAATCCCAAAGAGGAAATTTGGTAAGACAAGTCCAATTAAACACCAAAAATATGGATATGAAGCTATGGTTCAACTGGAGGATCACTAGCCTTGAGGAAAAAGACTAAGAAACAGCACGGAGGCCTTAGGACCAAAACCCAGGACGTCAAAAACAAAGAAGCCAACAAATAAAATTTGGTGCTCAGTCATTCATCACTTAGCATTCTCGTTCAATGTATTTGGTATGAGTCTTGGAAATTATATCCTTAGCAAATGCTCTCCCCAGATATTTTGCTTCATTACCAACTTTCAAACCCCTGGCAGCACCAATGTCTCCTCCCAGTTAGCATAGCAGTCAACCATTGGAAATTTGAAGATATATTTTTTTTACCCTTAGAATTCTGATCATCTTTCCACATAAATCAAATGAGTAGTAGCCACATTCCACTATTCTGAATGTTTATAATCCTCCTTTGCGTTAATAAGTATTAAAGCTTAAAATTCTAGAATGGTTATCAAATTACCTCCTCTTACCTCCATTTATACAGTAAATCGAGAAAGTTGAGCTGTGCTTCAAATAGTAGAGTGTTAGCATCGCATATTAAAGCTAAGAAACAGTACCTAGGTCCTGAATTAACCCCAGTACTGCCCAGTACTGCCTCTCATACACAAAATAATCATGATTACACCACAGGCTATGCACATGTTAACAAGGGTTGTAGATGAATGGAATGATGACATCAATTACCTCACCTTTAGTCTCAAGCATTCTGTACAGCGTAGCCCAGTCTGTGAAAAGCCATAGGTGAAATCTTTCCTCAAAATCAGCAGATACATCCTCATTTCCCTCTGCACATTTATATTATTTATACACACATATAAGGGCTATATTTTCTAACTAATTTTCTTTTTTTTAGGGTGAGGTCTGGTCGTGGGGCCTGAACTCTGGGCCTGGGCGCTGTCCCTCAGCTGTTCAGCTCAAGGCTAGTGCTCTACCACTTAAGCCACAGTGCCACTTCAGGCTTTTTTCTTTTTGCTTATGTGGTGCTGAGGAATCGAACCCAGGGCCTTGAGCATGCAAGGCAAGCGCTCTACCACTGAGCCACCTTCCCAGCCCCTTAATTTTCTTTTTTATTGTGAAAATACTGTACAGAGAAATGCATAATCTTACACACATGCTTCAGAATTATGTGCACTTGTTTAGGTTTCATAGGGAGCACAATATATCCATCCTCTGGATCATTCTTGTAATCTTAGCTGTTCACAAGGATGGTATCTGAGGATCACAGTTTTATGCCAACCCAAGCTAATAAATCCTCAAATTCTTATCTTCAATTAAGTAGAAAAAGCCAGAAGTGGAGATGTGGTTCGAGGGGCAGAGTGACAACATTGAGTAAAGCAATCTAAGCAAGAGCTCCAGACCCTCAGTTCAAGCCTGAGTACTGGCCCACTAGTACTTCAAAAGCCAACCTCCCCCCAAACACCAAACCAAAAATATGTCAAAATATTTGTAACTTGTGAAACAAAATCCAATGAGGAACATAGTTGCTAGATTGTTAAAGAGTTGGCCGGGAAACCCCAAATTCAACCTGTGTTCTAATGACATAACAAAAAAGCAACCAAGTAAAATTTCCCAGTAAAAAACTTCCTTAGTATTCACTGGGACCCCTGACAAAGATACATTTTTCTATGCTTTTTGAAAATTGGTGTTTTTTTTTCAGTAAGGTAAATAGTATAAACCTTTTTTGTAAGTTATAGGAGTCAATGGAAGCTCCAAGTGAAGTGAATGTACAACAAAAAGCATACAATATTACAAGTTTCTATGCCTCTGTTGAGACACTAGAAACTTGTTATAGTGTGGCCTCTTGGAAAGAGAAGGGGGATGCTCAGCATCACTGGTCATAAAAGAAATGCAAATCAAAACCAAAATCACATTTAGATCCCATTCACCCCAGTTAGAATGGCCATTATCAAAAAAACAAATAATAAAAGATGCTGGGGTGGATATGCCTCAATGAGAACCCTACTACACTGATGGTAGGAATGTAAGCTGGTTTAACCACTCTGGGAGGCAGTATGGAGGTTCCTCAAAAGACTAAATATAGAACTCCCTTAAGATCAAGGAATCCCACTCCTCACAGTTATCCAAATGATCTCAAACTAGGGCACAATAAGCTACCAGCACAACTATGTTCATTGCAGCATTGTTTACCATAGCTAAGATATGGAGCCAACCCAGTTGCCCCTCAATAGATGAATGGATCAAGAAAATATGGTATATTTACAGAATGGAATTTTATGCTTCTATCAGAAAGAATGGCATCGTTCCTTTTGTAAGAAAATGAAAAGACTTGGAAGGAATCATACTAAGTTAATCAAGCCAATCCCAAAGAACCATGAGCCCTATGATTTCCTTCACTTGCAATGATTATCATTAGCCTATTACTCCTGAAAGTGGATCATAGTAGCACAAGAGTTATGAATATATACATGACCATACAAAATGATGCTAACTGAATGAATGCTAATACATAGAAACGGTAGGTCTTCTTTTGTTTCGTTGTTAAGCTTGATGTAACCAATGTACTGCAGATAGTTCATTTTTCTTACTTTATGTTATTTTTCTTCTCCTATTGGTTTTATCCATGGCAATTCCCATCTGTGATTCTGGTACCCTGCATTCTGTATATTCATTTATCTGTTTGGGGGGAGGGAAGGGAAATAACAAAATGCTGAAAGAAGTTTAAATGGTGATGCATTACAACAATGATATTCACAGGACACTATGGCAGAAATTAACTTTCCAACGGGGTGGGGGGATTGGAGGGAAGGGACAGAGGAAGATAAACACTGGAGTGGGTAACAATGTTTAATGAGAAATGTAACTTACTCATGTAAATGTAACTCCTCTATACAGCATCTTTATAATAAAATAGATTTTTAAAAATATAAAAATTAATTTTTTTTCATAAAATCTCAAGCTGATACCAATGGAACTTCTGAGTTCGTGTCAAAGAGTTTTTCAGGACTATCAAGAAGCTAGTACTAAGTACATATAATCACAATTAAGAGATAATGAGAAAAGTAGAGCTTTGTACTTCGTTAGATGAATAAAAGAAAATTTGTTTTTGTTTCTGTTAACATAGAATATGTGTTTGTTATCTGCACTGTTCCCAAGTCAGACTAATCTCTTGTCCTTAACTTTCTTTGGTATGTATAACTTGGACATGTAATCTGAGATATAAGTAGTATTCTTTGTTCAATTTGGAGGCACTCCTCCCTGGTCAAGAAGTTAGACTGGAAGACCCTTCACACTTGCTGTTGTTTCTCTCACATAGCTTAGGAGTTTGAGAAAATGACTGTAATTAAGTGACTCTTACTAATAATAATTATTGGTAGAATCTGAAAACATATTTGGGTAATAAAATAGACTAGAAAAAGGTTAAGTTTGCTATTTTATATCACTACATTTCTTTTCTTCTAAGTATAGAAGCCAGACTTACCCTAAGAGAAGAAGCAAAATGGCTTATAGAGCTCAGATCATTTCTTTCCACAGCAGATGACAGCACCAGAAGATATACAGGTCCACAAGTGGCACAAGGAAGTGAGAGTTTGATTTCTCCTTAAATCTTAGGGTCGAATGCTCAATGAGGAACCCTAAGGACTGATGACAGCTTAAGGACGTAACATTTCCTGTGTTGTTCCATCTTAGGAAGCTGTCACCAGTCTCCCATCACACTGTAGGTGCCACGCCTGACTGGTGACCTTGGCTGTGTCCTGAGAAGGTCCAGAAAGGTTCTGTAATGTTCACTGGAGAGTTAGGATTATACTCTAACAGGACATACAGGAATGTGGTAATAAGGCCTGAGTCAGGGTTTTGTCAGATCTAGATTATTTGTAGCAGTCACTGCTGTCTTCTGGCTAAGAATGTGGATATATTATCAGGGTCCTGCACACAAATTTATCGCAAGTGTTAGTTTGCACCATTTCCTTATGAAAGACAACAAAAGGTCATTAATGCCATCTGACATATTCTCATCAATATTTACTAGGTTAAAAGCTATATAAAATCAAGTTCATCATGAAGAAAAAAACAAGAAAAAAAACAAAAATGTTTTTCTGTACATATCATATGTGACAAAGTATTAAAAGTTAATGAAGCTGGGAAAGTTAAATGGATTTCTTTTTTACTATGGTTGCAACTGTCTTTTACATTTCAAGTACTTAACAAAAAGAATGTAAGCCAATCACGGCCAGTGGTACACACTTGTAACTCTAGCTGTGATCTGAGGAAAGTGGATTATAGCTAGACCAGGTTAGAAAAATCTGTGAAATTTTGATCTCCAATTAACCATTCAAAATCAAGAAGTGAAGGTCGGTTCAAGTGGTATACGGCTACCCTTGAGTTAAAAAACCAATGGTCAGCTCCCTGAGTTCAAGCTCCATTATACACACACACACACACACACACACACACACACACACACACACACACACACACACACACAGTTACCCTTGAATAAAAAGCTAAAAGTCAACTCCCTGATTTCAAGCCCAAGTATTTACACACACACACACAAACACATTTTATCTCAAAAATAGCCAGTGACCAGGAATC